>NW_022589742.1:14457948-14713567 GCF_004348235.1 Phoca vitulina
GAAGGAAGGAAGGAAGGAAGGAAGGAAGGAAGGAAGGAAGGAAGGAAAGAAGGAAGGAAGGAAGGAAGAAAGAGGGAGGCCACCACTGAAAGTATAAGCTAACAACAGAGGGATATTTCTAGGGAGTTCATTCCATATAGATTTGAACTCTTACTACTGGGACCTCTCTCTTCGTTACTGTCATCTATAGAAACATTAAGAACAAACATTTACAGACCAAGAATTAACCCAATAGGGGGAGAAAAAAACAAATATGAGAGAATAAGATTTTTTTTTTTAATTGTAACCTTGGAAAAGTATAAGATGACCTGTTCATGCTCTCAAGTTATATTTGATATCATCAAATCCCATTTGCCTTTGCAGGTTATTGCTTAAGGGTCACATGAGGTTGGATTGGAGGAGGACAAGAGAGGGAGGACTTAAAGAGAAAAGGGTGGGAGTGGGTGAGCACAGCGGAATGAGTGTTTAGCAAGGAGGCTCCTGGAAAAGTTCATCTCCAATGAGTGGACAAGGGCCTTACAAGAGAAAGGACCTGAGTAACTTATTGCTGATTTAACCCTAAGCTCTGCCTTTGAGACCCTCTTCACATAACACATGCTGAGATTTTCAAAATACCTTTACCTTTACAATCTCAAAGGATCCTCACCTCAGCTGTAAGAGGTTGATGGGGCACTACTACAGATCCTATTTGACAAATGGGGTTTTAAAGGTACTGGGGTTTGGAAGAGGGTATGCATAGGGGTTAATGGTATAGAAGGGAACTACACAGATCATGATGCAGTAGAAAGTATACTGAAATATAGGATTTTATATTTAGCAGAATCTCAAGCATGTCAAATTGCATAGAACAAAGCTGGAAGGAAATATACATCTGATATTGACAGTTATCTCTGAAAGGTTACAGTATGAGTGAATTATATTTTCTTCTTTTACTTGTCTGGGTCTCTCTTCAAATGTGCTACAATGGGCATTGTGGCTTTTATGCACAGGAGAAAGGTAAATAATAAAGAAAAATACAGCATCAGACTGAAAATTTCAAGTTCCAGCTCTGCCCCCATACAAGTCTCTTCACTCTCTGAGACTCAGCTTCCACAACCTTCCTAAGAGCCCTAAGTTTGGCTGAAGACATTGGCTGAGAGTAAACGTGAGGAGTAGAAAGGAAAGGAAAGGTTAAGACTGATAAGCTCCTGTAGTTTGGGTTATCTTGGGGAGTGGAAATGCTGCTTTCTGATCTCAGAGATGGTGGCTGTGAGAATGCTTTGTAAGTCAATGGCTATTATGCAAGTGACAGGAATTATTGCTGTTAATGACCCCTGATTCTTCACACACACACACACACACACACACACACACACACACACATACCTTCCTCAAACTGCTTAAAAATCCACATTTTGGTTCAATTGTCTCTTCTATTTCCCTGCAATATTGCCCTGATGATCTCATTACCAACTCCAGGCAGAGTCTGTTTTCTGCTTGTTACTAGCCAATCTAGCTACCTTGGAGTCTTTACTATAACTGAGCTCATCCCCCTATAGATTGTTCTGTCATCAACAAGTGTCATCTACATAACTCAAAGTCATGTCCCAGGGCTCTGCAGCAGCCTTCATAGTGATTAAAAAAGCAGCCTGCTCCAACCAGGACAGGATCCGGATCTTCTTACTCCAAACCAGATTAATTGCCTTGTTAATGACCATGCCTCACCTGAGTACAGTGTCTATTTTTGAAAAAACAAAACAAAACAAAACAAAAAGCCCTGTATACTCCATATCTTTCTGCAGCCTCACAGCAGCACTGGGAGGGAGGTGGAGCAGGGATAGACACTTTTGTTTACAGAGCAAAGAGAGAGCAAGTGACTTGTTCTAGATTCCCAGAGAGTGGATAACAGACAATATCAGAATTCTAACCCAGGCCAGCCTCTTACCCCCACATCATGGCATTAGCTCACAGTTGGATGTGGAGAAATGAAAACACAGAAAACAAATCACTGTGAACCTGAGCACTGAGAGATTTGGCATGATATAGAGCAAAACCTTTTTCTTATTGGAGTAAGACAAAACCCATGACTTGTAGTAAGACCCCATTTGGGATCTGGGGGCCAGGGATGAGAAAATTTTCTCTCTGAGATTAGCACTGAGTTCTTCCACAAATCATTTATTCTTTTCTTCATTCATTCACTCATTCATTCACTAATCATTTACTGAACATTGGTATGTGTCATGCACTGTGCTTGGTGCTAGTGGATAAGACACAAGGAAAGGTAGGACCTAGCTCAGGCCCTCAAGGCATTCACCATAGTCTAGAGAGAGAAATTGGAAACAGAATGACTAACCCCAAACACATAGCAAAGTAGGGTTCATGCCTTAAGAGAGAAAAAATGCTCTGGTAGTCTACAGAGAAGATTCAAATCTTTTGGGAGGGATCTGGGATGACTTCCTGGTGTATGAGCTTGACTTATGAAAAATAAGAGGAATTTGAAGAAATGGTAAATGGGTAGGAGTAAGGGCTGCCAGGGAAAGAGAACAGCATGATGTAGGCACAGACTTAAGAAACCAGATGGGTTGGATGGAAATCAGTGGATAATTGTATTTTCGATGGAGCTGGGATTGGACATGAGAAAGGAAAGATAAGATGGGTAGATATATTTGAGCCAGATTGTGGTAGCTTTGAATACTATGGGCCTAGCCTCAATTTTCATCTTTCTCAGAGGTCAGCCACAGTGACGGCCCAAGAAAGGATTTGGGGAAGGCAACAAAAGATGGATGCAGCTCCCTGGGAGCCAAAAACCAAGGGGAAAAAATGATGATGTCTACATGGACTCCAGAAGGGGAGAAGTCACACTGAGGCTCCTTGGCAGAGTGGGTAATAATGGCAAACTGCTTTCAGGAAAAAAGCTTAATTTAGTTCACTAAAATTCTTGCCTAGGCACCTTCCCCAGTTCACCTTGTGGGCCTTTACTTGTGTTAAACACTAAAACTGTTATGTCTTCGTCAGCCCCTCTCCCACCAATTTTGCTCATTGAGAAAGCCGATATATTTTTCAAGATGTCCTCCCTGACCTTTGCCTCAGTGGCCCTCAGTTCCCCATAGTTAAAGCCACTGACATCTGTCTACTCAGTCCCTTTCCTGGCTCCTCCGTGGCTCATCCTTTTAGGGTTAAACTTGCCCAGAGTTAAGTCCTTGATGCTTTCCTCATAGTCTAATTTAAGTACCTTATCCCAGGTCCACATTCATGTTTGCAACTACTATGTCAATGACCTCTAAGTCTGCATATTCTATCCAGCTGCCTATTAGACATCTATACCTTAATGTGCCACAGTTAACTCCAACTCAAAATATTTTCCGCCATTTCAGGAGAAATAATCTTCCCACACAAAACATACTTTACCACCTAATCTACCATCATATGCCCTATCATCCAAATTAAACACCTGAAAATTTTCCTTGACTCTCCCTACTCACTGTCCCTCAAACATCTAATCAATCAGTAATTCCTTAAGTTTCTACTTCTTTAATATTGGTTGAATATATCTGCTTCTCTCCATTCTTACTGCTGGTCTCTCATCTGGATTTCTAAAATAACCTTCTAACTGGTTTCCTTGATCCCAAACCATGTGCCACAATTCTTATGCAAGCCTTGAATGGATGCTTTTCTCAAATATCACCTTTTCCAGGAAGCATCTCTTGGTCCCTCCCATCCGCTCCTCTCTTCAAGACCTCTTAGGTCTTGCTAAGGAGATATTGCAAAACAGCCTCAGAAATGCTGATATTATACCCTGTTTCTGCCAGAGGAAATAAGGAAAAGAGAGATCAGTGCTTCCAGAAATGTTTCCAGGTGTACACCACTGTGGAAATTCCTGAGTTACATATGTGCCCAAGGGCACAGGGTCTTGTGAGTGGACTCCAAGGAAGAAACCAACTCTGTAGAGGCCATGCCAATGTACCTTCAAACACTCTGAATTTTCTAATTTTACACTTTTTCTTTGGCTTTCTCACTGAAGATGTGACCCACTCCTGCAAGAATTTGGGAAATAAAATGCATCATTAATCAAAAATTACTCTTCCCTAAAATAAAATATTAGCTCTGTTGGGTAGTTAATTGTATTATCAGAATGAACAGCTCATCCTCTTTTACAAGGGCTTTAAACCCTGATCGCCTAATAAGTGCAGGAATTATAGTTAATCTAGCTCAAAATTTAATTATGATGACTCATACATCACAAAGCAAAGCACACAGGGGCAAAACTCTGGTGAAGTCATGTCCAACTGACCTTGACCCAAGGCCTGCTGGCTGGCTCTTTCTAAGTGGGAAATTGGAAATCCTTCCTGTTTGTGAGATAGCAGGGCCATGCACACAAGACCCACCCCAGTCTACCTCAGAGGTTTTACGGGAAAGCCTGCTTTAATCAAATCTTACCATGAGAAAGCCCAGAAGCAATTCTTCCTCCTGACTCTGCCTTTCCAGATCTTGTTAGGGTATTATGCAGTTAGATTTAAACAACACTACTATAGTGAACCAGGCTGGGACAGAGTATTGAGGAATTGTATGAGACCTTCAAAATTTCAAGAACACATCTATATCTAGATTCAGAGACAGTCTGGGTTGATAGAGACCTAAAAGGTCAACAGTTTCTGCAAGTGATACAGCTTTGAGTTCTCTCATTCTCCTGAATGCTCACAGAACTGAGGACAATTCTCCAGGTGTTTTCTGAGAATAAAAGTATGATCAGACTCCTTCATTTGTAGTTTTCCACTTCTAATAATATGGTATAAGAAGTTATTACCTCTCTGAGCAGTTAATGGCACCTAAATTATTATCTCACAGGTTGTGATAATTCTTTATTTTTATACATATGCAGGTTGGACTCGATTACATCACTTCTAATTAATACTTGCTAAATTTTATCTTTTATATTTAAGTCATTATTCCAGCCTGTCATGACTTGGGCAATACTCTTTCTGCCCTCCAACATAGTTGCTACCTTTCCTTACTCCTTGTCATCTGTATTTCTGAAAATCAATCCTTTTTTTCTTGCCTGTTTGAAAGTCATTTATATTCTGTCTCCAGCACTTCAAGGAGTATCAAACTCCATAATTTATTTTTTGCTAAAGGTATGTGTCCTTATCTTTCTTTCCAACCTCTAGGTTGACTTACTCCTCTTGGTATTTTGGTGCTTGGGAAAAAGAGATTTTACTCTAAGCCTTCCATGATGATAGACATGTTAGTCATATTCCCCTCTTCTCCAATTTGGTTATCTATTTCTATGTAACAAACCACCCAAAATTCAGTGGCTTACAGCAATAGTTTTATTTTATTCACAATTTCATGGATCTGGAATTTAAGAAGGCCTTAGCTGGTGGTTTGTTTCTGATTTATATGATGTCTGCTGCAGCACTAGGGCTGGACACGCCACTTTCCCTATAGCTTCTTTACCTACATTTATGGCACTTTGGCCTTTCTCTCTGTCTCTCTCTCTGTCTCTCAACATGACATCTCATCCTCCAGGGCCTCCCTACATGCCTTGAGCTTCTCATAGCTATTAGCTGTCTCAGGGTGGTGACATGTTGGCTGGCTTTCAAGAAGTAGGAAGTGGAAGCTGCCAAATTGATTAAGAGGTATTCTAAAAATGGTCGCAGTATCACTTTTATTGTATTTTATTGGTCAAAGTAGTCATAGGTCCAATGCAGACTCAGAGAAGTAGAGAAATAGACTCTACCTGTTGATGGGGGAATGACATTGCAGAACAGCATGTGGATTATGAGCTATTGTTGCAGGTATCTTTGGAAAATACAAACTTGCATATCTTCTATAGAGTTCTGGACTTAAGTCTTATGCTTTAAAGTACATGTGGAAAAACTGGACAATGAGAAGGAGGGGCTGAGGAAGAGAGAGAGAAAAAGGGAGAGTTAGAGTTTGAAATGATTAAATAAGATCAAATAAGTCTGAGTGGAGGAAGCTTCAGAAAGAAAATTTCAAGAAATTAAGGTGTTTAACTTGAAGATGGGATTATGTAGTAGATGAAATAAAGATTTAAATTTATGAAAATCTGAATTCAACTCCTGCCACACCTCTTACCAATTTTATATCCATGGAAAAATAACTCTATATATCAATAAACATTTATTGAACACTTTTCATATGTTAAGCATTGTATTAGAAACCTAAGGATACAGAAACAAAACAAGGTGTAAACCTTCAAGAAGCTCAAAGCAGAGTAAAGAAACAAACAAATATTTGCAATAGAATGTAATAAATGATATAATAGTGGTACCATGTACTTTAGTGGTTCAAAAATAAAAAGGAGTTATTACCTGGGTGGCTCAGGAAATGCTTCACAGAAAAATGAACTCTTGAGCTGGCTCTGAATGAATAAGTAAGGGGTTACCATGCAGTAAGGTGAAAAGGACATTTTAGGAGGAGGGAACAACCTAAGCAAAGACATAGAGGTATTAAACAAGATAGTTTCTTTAAGGAACTGCAAATAGTCATCATGGATTACTTGCACAGAAGATCTACAAAAAGTTGTTACCGAAGTTCGTAAAAGATCATGGGAGTCTTTGTATCCTATGTGAAGAAATTTGAACTGTGTCTTGTCCATGGGAACATAGAGAATGGCATGATCAGATTTGCACAATAGAAAATCATTCTGCCAGTAAACAGGGTAAAGATTGGAAGAGACTACAAAGGCAGGGATATTGTTGCAATAATATAAATGAGGAAGACCTGGAGCTTGAGCCAGTGCAGTGACAGTTTTAATAGCAAAAAGCAGAACAACTTAGTCATGCTAAGGAGGTAAAATTGACAGGATGTAGTCATCAAATAGATGTTGGGTTTAGAGAATAAGGGGGTCTTCAGTGAGACCCATATATCTGGTTTTGGTAACCAGTTTTTTTGTGTCGCTATTCATTACAATAAAACATAAAGGAAGAGATAATAGTTTCTGTGAGCTGAAGTGTCTTTGGGACAAGCTTGGGGAGATGTCAAATAGGCAGTCAGAAATACTGGAATACTGAATGGTCTGGACCAAAGATACAGTTTTAGCAGTGATCAGAATAGAAATGGTAACTGAAGTGGATGAGTGTGCAGAGTGAGAAGAAAAAGTGGCCCAGGAAAAATCCCCGGAGGAACATCAGTGTGTAAGGGATAAATCGAGGAAGAGGAATCTGTAGAAAAATGATTACTGGATTTGAAAACATAGCATTAGAAACTATCAAAAATTAAACAAAAAGAAAAAAATGAAAAAGTTAACACAGTGCCAGTGAGCAGTGGGACAATGTTCATTAGGAGGACAGAAAAGGAGGACAAAGGAAGAAAAAATATTGGAAGAAATAACAGCTGAACACTTTCCGAATTAGATGAGAATTACAAACCTTCAAATTCAAGAATCTCAATAAATCCCAAGCATAAAAAGGATGAAAAAATTCCACACCGAGGCATATAATAATCTAATTGATTAAAATTAGGGATAAAGAGAAATCTTAAAAAGAGCCAGAGGCGGGAAAAACACATATTACATACAGAGGAACAAATGGAATTACAGCAGACTTCATATTGGAAATAATGCAAATCAGAGGGCATCAGGAAAAAATAGCTTTAAAAAGCACTGAAAGAGAAACAATCATGCTAATAAAAGGGGCGCCTGGGTGGCTCAGTTGGTTAAGCGTCTGCCTTTGGCTCAGGTCATGATCCCAGGGTCCTGGGATCGAGTCCCACATCAGGCTCCCTGCTGAGTGGGGAGTCTGTTTCTCCCTCTCCCTCTGCCTGCCACTTTGCCTACTTGTGCTCTCTCTCTATCTCTCTCAAATAAATAAAATCTTTAAAAATAAAAAAAATTTTAAAAATCATGCTAATAAAAGAGAAAAGCTGGAGTGGCCATATCAATACATGCAAATTAGGTTTTAGACCAAAGAGTGTCATTTCATAATGTCAAAGGAGTCCATCAAAAATACATAAAATCTTAGGTACTACACAACTAATAATACAAATTCAAAAATATATAATGTAACAGTGATAGAAATGAAAGGAAAAAATAGACATATCTACAATTATATTTTAAGATTTCAATACCCTTCTCTCAATAGTTGATAGAACAAGTAGAAAGTCAGTTAGATTAGAGAAGACTGGAACCCATAAAATTGAAATGACATTTATAGAATATTCCACCAAAAAGCATCAGAATAAATAATTTCTCCAAGTACATATTATATTTTAGACCACATTCTGGCCCATAAAACAGTCCCAAACACATTTTTTAAACATTAAAATCAGTAATTGCACTACTGGGTATTTAGTCAAAGAATACAAAAACACTAATTTGAAAGGATATGTGCACCCTTATGTTTATTGCAACATTATTTACAGTATCCAAATTATTGAAGCAGCCCAAGTGTCCAGCAATAGATGAATGGATAAAGAAGATGTGGTACATACATACCATGGAATATTATTTAGCCATAAAAAAAATGAAATCTTGCCATTTGCAACAACATGGATTAACCTAGAGGGTATAATGCTAAGTGAAATAAGTCAATCAGAGAAAGACAAATACCACATGACTTCACTCATATGTGGAATTTAAGAAGCAAAACAAATGAGCAAAGGGAAAATAAAGAGACAAACCAAAAAAACAGATTCTTAACTATAGAGAACAAGCAGATGGCTACCCCAAGCAGAGGGGAGTTGGGTGGGAGGATAGGTGAAATAGGTGAATGGGATTAAGAGTACACTTATCTTGACAAACACTGAATAAAGCATAGAATTGTCAAATTACTATATTTTACACCTGAAACCAATATAACACTGTATGTTAACTATACTGGAATTTTTTAAAAAGTCCATTCCCCTGTGGGGATTCCCTCCAAATTGAAAAAAAATTAGTAAAAGCAGGCTGTCTCATATTTCCCCCCAAAAAACATTAAAATCATACAAATAGGGTCTCTGATAAAAATATAATTAAATTAGAAATAAATAACAGAAAGATATATGAAGACTCTCTGAATATTTAAAAACTAAAAAATACACTTCTAAATAACCCATAGGTCAAATAAGAAATCACAAGAAAAAGTGAAAATATTTTGAACTGAATGAACATGATAATGCAAGATGTCAGAATTTGTGGATTTCAGCTGAAGCAGTGTTTAGAGAGAAATTTATACTATGAAAGACTATATTAAAAAAGAAGATGGGCATTAAGGAGGGCACATGATGTGATGAGCACTGGGTGTTATATGCAACTGATGAATTGTTGAACACTACATCAAAAATTAATGATGTACTATATGCTGGCTAATAAAACATAATAATAATATATTTATATATATAAATAAAAAATTAAAATAAAAATAAAATAAATTTTAAATTAAAAAAAGAAAAAAGGTGTCACACTAAGTTATCAGAAATCAGTGAAATATAAAGCAAAAACACATTAGAGAAAATCAATGTGACCAAAACTAGTTGTTTGAGAAGATCAATAAAATTGATAAACCTCTAATCAAACTGATTAAAAGAAAAATAAAGAAGACACAATTTACCAATATCAAGAATGAGGTAACACCACTACAGATTCTATAAAAAAATAAGAGATAAAAAGATTATTATAAACAAAACAATGTTAAACCAATAATTTTAAAAATTTATATGAACTTGACAAATCTAAAAAACCTACCAAGCTCACTCAAGAAGAGATAACTTAGAGTACCCAATATCTATTAAAGATATTAAAGAATTTGTAGTTTAAAACCTTCCCACAAAGAAAACTCTAGGCCTAGCTGGCTTTTCTGGTAAATTCTACCAAACACTGAAGTAAGAAATAGCACCAGGTCTACAAAAACATTTCCAGAAAAGTCAAAATGAGAGAATACTTCACAACTTAATTTATGTGTCAGCATTAGCCTGATACAAAAACCAGTCAAAATTATTACAATAAAACTATAGACCAATATCCCTCACAAACATATATACAAAATTCTTAATACATTTTAACAAGTCAAACCCAGTAATATATTTAACAGATATTACATCATGGCCAAGTACAATTTATTCAAGTATCACAAGATTGGATTAGCACTTGAAAATCAATGTAATTCATCATATTAACAAAAGAAAAAAGAAAAACCATATAATTATTTTAGTATAGAAAAATGCATTAAATAAAATTCAACATCCATTCTTGATGTTTAAAAAAAACTCTATGTAAACTATCCATAGAGAATTATCCTCAAATTGATAAAGGACATTTATGGAAAATCTACAGGTAACAATATACTAAATATTGAAAGACTGGATGCTTTCCCCCCCTAAGATCAGGAATAAGGCAAGGATATCCACCCTCAACACTTCTATTCAATATTGTACTGAAAGCCATACTCAAGATGATGATGAGTGAAAAAGAAACAAAAAACATACAGATTGGAAACAGATTTTATTCCTAGACTACATGATCATCTCTGTAGAAAATCATAAGGGATCTACAAAAAAATATATACCAGAAGTAATAATGAGGTTAGCAAGGTTACAGGATACAAAATCAATATACAAAAATCTATTGTATCCTAGCAACAAACAAAAGGACATTGAAAATTTCTTAAATAATATTTCCAATAGCATCAAATAATATAAAATATTTAGAATAAATTTGACAAATTATGTGGAAGACACATATACAACATTGCTGAGAGAAATTTTAAAAGACCCATATAAATGGAGATATATACCATGTTTATGGATCAGAAGGCTCAATGTTGTAACAATATCAGTTCTCTTCAATTGATCTATAGAATCATCACAATCACAGTCAAAATACCAGCAGCCTTCTTTGTAGATATTGACAAGTTGATTCTAAAATTTACATGGGAATTCAAAGGATCTACATGTGCTGAAAACAACTTTGATAAAGAACAAAGAACAAACTACCTAGTTTTAAGATTTATTATAAAGGTATAATAATGAACACAGTGTAGTATTGGTGTAAAGGCAGATATATATTATCAATGGAAGAGAGTAGAGTTCATAAACAAACCAATAGGGTCTATTGACTTTTTTTAACAGAGAAGTTTATTTTTTTTTAATTTTTATCGAAGTATGATTAACCTACAGTGTATATTAGTTTCAGGTGTACAATATAATGATTCAACAATTCTATACATTATCCAGTGCTCATCATAATGTGTGTACTCTTAATCCTCTCTATCTATTTCACCTATCATTTTACCCACCTCCTCTCTGGCAACAACCAGTTTGCTCTCTGTATTTAAAAAAAAAAAGAAGAAGAAGAAGATAGTAGGAAGGGAAAAATGAAGGGGGGGAAATCGGAGGGGGAGACAAACCATGAGAGACTATGGACTCTGAGAAACAAACTGAGGGTTCTAGAGGGGAGGGGGATGGGGGGATGGGTTAGCCTGGTGATGGGTATTAAAGAGGGCACGTACTGAATGGAGCACTGGGTGTTATACGCAAACAATGAATCATGAAACACTACATCAAAAACTAATGATGTAATGTATGGTAATTAACATAACATAATTTAAAAAAAGAGTCTGGGGTCTTTTTTATTTGACAATTCAATATCAAAAAAAACAAATAAGCTGATTTTAAAAAATGGGCAGAGGACCTGAATAGACATTTTTCCAAAAAAGACATACAAATGGCCAACAGACATATGGAAAGATGTTCAACATCACTAATCATCAGGGAAATGCAAGTCAAAACCACAATGAGATATCACCTTAACACTTGTCAGAATGGTTAGAATCAAAAAGACAAGAAATAACAAGTGTTGGTGAGGATGTAGAGAAAAAGGAACACGCGTGCACTGTTGGTGGGAATGCAAATTGATGTAGCCACTGTAGAACACAGGATGGAGGTTCCTCAAAATATTAAAATAGAATTTTCGTATAATCCAGTAATTCCACTAGCACCTGGTGTTATATGCAATTAATGAATCATTGAACACTACATCAAAAACTAATGATGTACTATATGTTGGTTAATGGAACATAATAATAATTTAAAAAAAAAACAAAAAACCCTGGTTATGTAAAACAATAAACTTGTAAAACAATGCTCAAAGCAAAAAAAAAAAAAAAATGAAAACACTACTTTAAAATGATATATGCAGGCACCTGGGTGGCTCAGATGGTTGAGCATCTGCCTTTGGCTCAGGTCGTGATCCCAGGGTCCTGGGATCGAGTCCTGCATCGGGCTCCCTGCTCAGTGGGGAGCCTGCTTCTCCCTCTGCCTCTCTCTCTCTCTCTCTGTCTCTTATGAATAAATAAATAAAATCTTTTAAAAAAATAAAATGATAAATGCATCCCCATGTTTACTGTAGCATTACTTACAATAGCCAAAATATGGAAGCAACTCAAATGGCCATCCATAGATGAATGGATAAAGAAGATGTGGTAAATATAGAAAATGGAATATTACTCAGCATAAAAATGAATGAAATCTTGCCATTTGCAACATGGATGGACCTAGAGGATATAACGCTAAGTGAAATAAGTCAGAAAAAGACAAATACCATATGATTCTATTTGTATGTGGAATTAAGAAACAAAACAAATGAACAAAGAAAAAAAAAGGTCAGTTTATTTTTAACAAAGGGGAAAATCTTTTTCAGCAAATGGTCCTGAAGCAGTGGGATGACCACATGCAAAAAATTGGACCTCAGCACTTGTTTCACACTATCTACAAAACCTGACTCAAAATAGATCACAGTAAAATTTCTAGCAGAACATATAGAAATGCTAAGTTAAGAAAAGCTTGCATTTGGCAAAGTTTTCTAAATAGATTATAGTTAACATGAACGATAAAAGCAAAATCGATAACTGGACTTCATCAAAATAAAAAACTATTGCTCCTCAAAAACAGTTACAAAAATGGGAAGGTAAACCACAGACTGGTAGAAAATATTTGCAAATCGCATGTCCAACAAAATGCTTCAATCTAGAAAACATAAAGAACTCTTATAACTTAATAATAAGACATACACAAAAAATAAGAACACAAACAATTTAAATAGATAAGAGATGAGTATAGACACTTCACAAAAGAATACAGTTGACAAATAAGTGCTTGAAAAGATGCTCAGCATCATTAGTCTTTAGAGAAATGCAAATCAAAATCACAATGACATATCACTATACTCCTATTAGAATGTTTAAAATAAAAAAAGACTGGGCGCCTGGGTGGCTCAGTTGGTTAAGCGACTGCCTTCGGCTCAGGTCATGATCCTGGAGTCTCGGGATCGAGTCCCACATCAGGCTCCCTGCTCAACAGGGAGTCTGCTTCTCCCTCTGACCCTCCTCCCTCTCATGCTCTCTGTCTCTCATTGTCTCTCTCACAAATAAATAAAATCTTAAAAAAAAATTTTTTTTTTAATTTAAAATAAAAAAAGACTGACCATACCAATGTTGGTGAGAATAGGAAAAACTAAAACTTTCATTCACTTCTGGTGGGAATAGAAAATGGTACATCCATTATGGTTTCTTTAAAGGTTAAACATACACCTATCTTATGACCCACTCATTCCTCTCCTACATATTTACCCAAGAGAAATAAGAGCATATCCATAAATGACCCACAAATGTTCATCACAGTTTTAAGAGTTCCAAACTATAAACAAACTAAATGTTCATCAACAGGTAAAAGGATAAATTGTAGTATATTTGTACACAGTGGAATGCTATTCATCAATTTAAAAGAATAAACTGTTTGATACATGCATGACATGGATGAATCTCAAAATAATTATCTTGAGTAAAATAAGCTAGACAAAAAGAGTACATACTGTCTGAATCCATTTATATAAAATTCTAGAAAATGCAAAATAATCTATGTGACAAAAAGTAGATCAGTGTGGGGCGCCTGGGTGGCTCAGTTGGTTAAGTGACTGCCTTCGGCTCAGGTCATGATCCTGGAGTCCCGGGATCGAGTTCCGCATCGGGCTCCCTGCCCAGCAGGGAGTCTGCTTCTCCCTCTGACCCTCCCCCCTCTCATGCTCTCTCTCTCTATCTCATTCTCTCTCTCAAAATAAGTAAATTAAAAAAAAAAAAAAAGTAGATCAGTGGTCGCTTAGGGACAGTGTAGGGGATGTTTGGCTTATAGAGGTACCCTGAAACTTTTGTTGGTGATGGATATGTTTTTTATCTCGATTAAGATGATAGTTTCATGGGTGTATACATGTGTCAAAACTCATCAAAATGTTTATTTTAAATATGTGTAATTTATTGTAGCCTCAATAAAGTTGTAAAACAGAGTAAGATCAGGACTAAAGAGTAATCATGGTGAGTTCAGTGCCAGTGGATTGGTATGATTGAAAGATCAGGCTGGGTGATAGACATTGGGGAGGGTATGTGCTATGGTGAGTGCTGTAAATTGTGTAAGACTGTTGAATCACAGACCTGTACCTCTGAAACAAATAATACATATGTTTAAAAAAAAAAAAAAAAGAGGAAGAAGATAGCAGGAAGGGAAAAATGAAGGGGGGGAAATCGGAGGGGGAGACGAACCATGAGAGACTATGGACTCTGAGAAACAAACTGAGGGTTCTAGAGGGGAGAGGGGTGGGGGGACGGGTTAGCCTGGTGATGGGTATTAAAGAGGGCACGTACTGAATGGAGCACTGGGTGTTATATGCAAACAATGAATCATGGAACACTACATCAAAAACTAGTGATGTAATGTATGGTGATTAACATAACATAATAAAAAAAAAGAAAGATCAGGAGAAAGATAGGAAATAAAGAAGTAAAGATCAAGTATAGATCACTGATTTTAGGAACTTAAAAGATTGGGGAGAGCTTTAATAGTAGATGAAGGGGACAAGGGTGTCAAGAAGATTTCTAAAGAACAGGCACAGTTGAGCCTAGTAGACGGGCACCTGGGTGGCTCAGTTGGTTAAGCGTCTGCCTTCAACTCAGGTCATGATCCCAGGGTTCTGGGATCGAGTCCCTCATCAGGCTCCCTGTTCAGTGGGGAGTCTGTTTCTCTCTCTCCCTCTGCTCCTCCCCCCTGTTTGTGCTCTCTCTCTCTTTCTCTCTCTCTCAAATAAATAAAATCTTTTTTAAAAAAAGGAGAGGGAGGTAATAAGGATTAGAGAATGAATAATAATGTAAAAAAGGTTAGGGAAGAGTTATGAATAATACAGATAGAGAATAAATAATAATGTAAGAAAGGTTCTAGGGAAGATGACGGGAGTGGGGAAGAGGAGGAAATAATAGAACAAGGGTGGAGGAACTAGAACACAAGGACCAGTTCTTCTGAGACTGAAGAAGAAATATGAAGTGAGGGTTGGTGAAGCTAAAGAGACATTTGTAGTTGTGGGGATGAGGATTTAAGGGTGGCTTCAATTTCCTCTGGGAAGTATGAGACTAAGTAATTGTTGGGGGATGGAGAGAGAGGAGAATGAAAGGGGCTATTACTTGAGGAGAGTGATAAAGAAACTTGGAATATAAATGGGAAGAGAAAGGTAAAAAGAGATGACCTGGGGCTTTTGAAAGGTTTGCTGAGTGGCCTGAGGGCCCAGCTGAAGTTGAAAACTGACTATTATAGGCATCAGTGTTTGGGGTGCTGCTCCTTTCTCCCACAGTGGGTATTATGGGATTGGAGAAATAAGATGTTTGGAGGGACCCAAAGCTGAGGCTAAATAGTGTAGAAATGGTATTTGGAGGGCAAGTAGATGAAGATGCAGCCAGTGCTAAATAAATGTGGCTCAAGATAGTGACTAGACAAGGGAAAAAATGAAGAGAAAAGGAGGGATTTGAGGCACTACATGTCTCAATGAGACCAAAGAGCAGATGACATGGAACCAGGCATTGCTAGGAGATTTTGGTCACAATGGAATGTTAGAGTTGAGTCTCTTAGGGGTGAGGCCATGTCTTTTGATGTCAAATGGTTGGTAATGGTTGAGGTAGTAAAAGGTTAAAGATCAGGAAGGTATGAGGCCAGGGTATGTGGGATGAGTCTTCTATATGGATATTGTTGGGATCACATAGGATTATGGCAGGACCTCAGGTATCAAGGAAGCCTGAGAATCAGTCCTCGGAAAATGGGGAGGAATGACCAAGAGTTCAGGAAATGATAATCACAAAAAGTGGTAGACGTTAGTTGCCCTATGCCTTAAGGGAACATCATGCTGTCATATCTAGAGGGAAAGTATACTATTACTGAAAAGATTCATCTTAATTTCATTAAATTGTAGGGGCAAAATTTTTCAATGCAGCCAATTGTGTTTTTCTCTCATGCCAGTCTTTGGAAGAGTTGGTTTGAACACTTAGCTCATTGCATCTCTGAGAGAACCAATTAAGATGATGATTTAAAGTGCTCAGCACACAGCCTGGCACCTAGTAAATGATCAGTAAATGGAAGATGTGACTATTAATATTATTATATTTTTTATTTATTTTACCCATTAAGTAATGTTATCCCTTTGAAAAGGTCCTTCAGTGGGCTAGGGTTTTCCCTCTGGAGCTAAAAGGCACAGTTCTGTCTCTGAAAATGACAAGTCCTTGCACTGGCAACCATTCATAGCTCCAATCCCTAAAAAGATGGCCCAGGTATGACTATATGATGATTGATTGACTTCAAAATATCAATGCTAGGTTCAATTCTGAGGATCTAGAAAATTGATTGGCTATGAATTCTATAAGAATTAGAGCTCATGGGTTTTTTTTTTTTTTATAAATCATTTAAACTCAGCAATAGGCTTAGAGAGGATACTCAATAATGTTCCATAAAATGAAATAAATCCTGGCCCCATGTCATGCCCTCAGGACAAACACGTCTCTTATTTTATTAGTAAAATTCAATGGGCAAAGAATGTGTTTTATACTTAAAGTCAATTAAGTGGCATACCCACTCCAATTATGATTCTGGAACTTTCATGGTACACCAAATGCATTTTGTCAACAGTCCCTCATTATCTCTCTCCCACCAGAATGGAACCTAGTGAGATAGGCAAGCTAACTTTGACAGTGACAGCATGCCCTATCCCCATCAACTTTCAAACCACATTCTACTGTCACATGCAAGGGAGAATAGTAACATGCACAATGGAGTGTATGTGCAGGAGATGGAATTATCCGGGTCATTCTTCTCAGGCTGATGGACACCGAGACATGGGAGACTGAGAGTCACTTAAATGTTATGGACTCTGAGTTCCCATTTAGAAAAGTCTCTCTTTCCTCTAACCCTCCAACCCAGCATAATCTCTAATCTTCAATCTCTCTGATCAATACAACTTCTACTCTCACTCTTGCCATCCACAACTATTTTTCTGCATCCTGCTCCCCATTTGGAAGGACTTTCTCCTTGTCCCAAATTACTTCTCTTTTTTGACCTTGCCTCAAGCCTTCCTTCCACTACTACTCCCCAAGCCCAGATAGTAGAATCCACACTGTGCATCATTTATCTACTTTTTTGGGGCTGGATGCTCTTGAATAAAATTTTGAGATACTCCTCTTCAAAGATCACTTTCCTGCCTACACACACCTGCCACCATTAGTGTCTTTGGAAAAAATTATACCCCCACTTCAGACTCATTCTCATTCTGAAAATAAGATTTGATTTTAGAATCTAATCCCTCATTTTTATAAAAATCATCTTGACTCCTTGCACACCATTCATATCATCCTGAGGTAGGCAAAGAGGTCTCCTAGAATAAAAGAGTCCATATCTTAAAGGCCAGGAAAGTTTTCTTGTATATTTATAAGAACTAACATTGAAACACCGTAATAGACCCCTTACATTTATAAATATTTTTCTGGTTATTTTGGCCTCAAGACACAAGCCTCAGACCTGAGTCACTCAGATTCTTTGTTAATGGCACACAGTCTTCATAACAAAGACTCTCTTTTTTGTTTTAATTAATTATATTTTTTCCTCATTTCCAATCTCCAATCCCATTTTCCTTCTGCCCCCATAGATATCTACTCTAATATACTTAATAAACATCTTTTCAATCGATCATCCACATATTTATTTAGATACATATGTGATCTTGAAATTTTATAGTATTTTTTGCATAAATTTTATTGCACCATGAAACTCCCTTTATTTTTTCACTCAACATCATTTTTGTTTAAGATCTATTCATGTTGCTTTAGGCGTATTGTTATGGACTGAATGTTTGTGTCCCCATCAAAATTCATATGTTGACTCTCTAAATCCCAATGTGATGGTAGTTTGAGGTGGTGGGCTTTAAGAAGTTATTAGAGTTAGATGAGGTCATGAGGGTGGAGTTTTCATGATGGGATTACTGCTCTTATAAGAAGAAACAGCAGAGAGCTTGCTTTCTCTTTCTCTGCCACTTGAGGACACAGATGACAGCCATCTGCAAGTCGGGAAGAGAGCTCTCACCTCACCAGAAACTAGCTATGCTATCACCCTGATCTGGGCTTCCAGACTCCAGAGCTGTGAGAAAATAAATGTCTTTTGTTTAAACCATCCAGCCCACAGTATTTTGTTATGGCAGCTTGAGCTAAGACATGTATCTAGAGTATTAGTTCTGATCTTACATGGTATTCTCATTGTGTGCATATATCACATTTTATAATCTAAGTCCCCTAGTTGTAAATATCTAGGTTGCCTTCATTGCTATCACAAAATATGATTCCATATGGAATTCCTTAATGGATCTGTTCTAGAATTATAAACTTGGTAATAGAGTTTATGCATATTTAATTTCATTAAGCACCTCCAAATTACTCTCCAGAGTGGCTGCACCGGTTCACATTCCCACCAGCAGTCCATGAGAAAATAATTCCCCACATCATCACCTACTCATGATTTTATCTAACTTTCTAATTTTGCCATTCAAAGGTATGCCAAGCAATTTCTCATGGTTTTTCAAATTTACATTTATCAGAGTACTATTGCAATTGGGTATGTTCCCATAATGTCAGATTTCCTATTCTGTGAAATGTCAATTCACATATTTTGCTCATCTTCCACTGAGTAGATTTTTTTTCTTGTTTGGAGATTTTGGAACATATACATTTTATTTGTCATAAATAACTACATCTGCTTCCAAAATGGATTTGAGATAGATTAACATAAAAATTCAGAGCAATAGGGTAGATGAATAAAGATCAAAAGAGTGATAGGAAAATCATGTAGAAATGTCTGTCCAAGTGCTTTGTCTATTTTTTAAACTGGGTTATTTGATTTTTTTTGCTATTGAGTTGTAGGAGTTCCTTATATATTTTGGGTACTAACCCTGTATCAGATAAAGGGTTTGCAAATATTTTCTCCCAGTTCATAAGTTAACTTTTCATTCTGTTGGTTGTTTCCTTCACTGGGCAAAAGCAATTTAGTTTGATGCAGTCTCCACTTTCTTATTTGCTTTTTTCACTTGCGCTTTTGGTGTCATATTAAGAAATCATTGCCAAGACCAATGTCAAAAACTTTTCCCCTATGTTTTGCTCTAGAAGTTTCACATATAGGCACTGAAATATTTATTAAGAAGGTAGATCTCATATTAAGTGTTCTTGCCACACACACACACACACGAACACAAGGAAACTTTTGGATGTGATGGATGTCTGTTATGTTAATTGTGGTAATGTTTTCACAAGTGTATGCATACATCCAAACTCATTGAATTATTTACATTAAACATGTGTCACTTTTTTATATCAATTATACCTCAATAATTGATATAAAAAAGGCCGAACGAAGAGTGAAATAGTTACCTCTACCTAACATAACTCTGAGTCTCCTAGCAGCCAAGACAAAAAGAAAAAAATGATTTATTCAACACATAATTTTATGTTGAAGCTCTAAGGTGTTAAGTTTCCTTGGTCTCTTGGCTGAGTCTGAAGAAGGAAAATAAATATGGTTTTGAGATGATAATCTGACTAAATCAAGTCTGCAAAATATAATCATCAGAACAACACTAGAGAAAATATTATTTGGGGCTGAATCACCTCACTAATCATCATATCTGCAAAAAGCTTTTGATACATTTGTTTTGGATGAAAAATATCTTCAAGACATGTTGATTTTTAAGTTTTTTTTTAAAACTTTTGTTTTGAACAGCGGGAAGCAGAATGCATAAAACCGTTTTTGAAAATGTTTTCTCAAAACACTGTGATGCTATACAGTGTTTAAAGAATTTTGATTTCCAAATGTCAACTTCAAATGGGCATGAAAATTGCACTCCTTGGTGACAAATGAGTATCCCACTGCTGGACTGGAGCCAGCTTGCCATAGCTTCTGGTAGAAGGCTATATGAAGTCAACCTTTCGAGGGGGACTTCCAGCTGGGGCCCAGGATCACTAGGAGTTAAACCTTATGGACAAAATAAAGCATGGTTGGGGAACTCAGAGGCAGTACCCATAGGCCAGTGGTTGCTGGTAGTGTCTCAAGAAAGGTAGAGGAGTAAATGAAGAAGTGGCCCCTTGGGCTTCAACAGTCACTTTGGGGGCCCTGCTACCTGTTCAGCTAGAGTAAGTGAGGTTTTGCAAGCCACTTAGCCAACCCTGGTTGACTGGTACTTCTGGATCTTTATGAATCCTAGTATCCCAAAACAGGAAAAAACCCTCAGCAAATACCATTGTCTATGTGTATACTATGTTCCAAGCACTGTGGCAGGCACTTGACATATGTTCTCAGCATGCAATGTTCTCAGCAATCCCATGAGGCATACAATAGTATTAATTCCCTTCTACAGATGAAGAAATTGAGGCTCAGAGACTTATGTGACATCCCCAAGGTCACACAGCTTGTAAGTGGAGAAACTGGAGCTAAAACTGAAGTCCTAAAACTCCAAAACCTATGCATTTCACCATTTCATTATATTGCCTATCTCCTCTCCAATCAGCAGTGGGATCAGTAATTGAAATTATTTATTTATTATATTAAATAATATCTTATATTAAAATTGTCCGTTATTGCTTACCAAGCATTTTACATCTTCTTCTCCCTAACTAGATCATTCACTCTTTAAGGGTATAAACTGCCTTTTATGCTTCTCTTATGCACTAGTAGTGCCTAATACAGTTCTAGGAACTTAGAAGGGAAGGAAAGAAGAAAAGGACTAATATTTATTTGGTACACCCTATGTCCCAGGTGCTATCCTGAGCTTTTTATAAGCTTTATCTCATTAAATCCTCATGCCCTTATGATGTAAGTGCTATTAGTATTCCTGTTATATAGATGAAGAAACTGAGGCTTAAAGTTTAAGTGACTTGCTCAAAAAAAAAGCCAGACACAAAAAAGTGCATTCTGTATAATTCCATTTATATATAGATTAAAAACAAGGAAAACCACTATATGATGATAGAAGTGATAGGAGTAACTACCTCTCCTGGGGGTACTGACTGTGAAGAGGCATGAGAGAGTCTCCTGGAATGCTGTAACGGTTCTACATTTTATTCTGGGAGATGTTTACCTGGATGTATGCATTTGTAAAAATTCATCAGGTTATACACTTAAGACTGATGCACTTTTTTGTATATAAGTTGTACCTCAATTAAAAACAAACAATAACTTTGAAAATGATTTCCTTAGAGTAGCATGATTAGTAAATGGTAGAGCTGAAATTTGAATCCAGGTCCATATGCTTCAACTCTCATGCTTCCAAAATCCCTGCCTCTTCTCACTTCTGCCATTTTTATAAGTATGAGGTTGATCTTCCTCTAGATAGTTTTTGCTTCTCCTCACAGCTTCCCTAGATGAACATGAGCTGTGAGAACAGGATCCACTCAATATCCCACCCTCCAGCACCCTCCACGCCCCTCATTCAACACATGAGCTTCCTTTTAATCAAGGGACCGTATTTTAATCCTCATGATGTCAATGATTCAAGCAGAGGCATCCATCAAATGGACTTTAGTAATTAAAATCTGGTGATGTTGAAATAATTATTCTGCTTACCTTCTAAAGATTGGAGAGTTTTGCAACCATACACTGGAAGCAATAATAAACAGCTTCAATTTAGTTAATCTATTCAGTCTCACCAGTACTTATTGGTTAAATATTCTGCAAAAGCCATTGTACTGGATCCAGTGAAGACTCCAAAGGTGACAATGACAGAGTCCCTGAGGAGCTCTAAGTCAAGCGGGGGAGGCAGATGGGCACAGGAAGCTCTGCTCTGTCATAAGGTAAAATGATCTTGTTAGCGTTATACAGCTGCAAACTGCTATGGAAATTGAGAGGGAGACGCTGATTTTAAGGTAAATGGTGTGTCAGGGAAGCCTTCCCAGTGTGGGTGGATTTGAACTGAGCCATGACAAATGGGACTTGAACTGAATAAAATCCACAGACTCATCCCTGATTGCTCCCTTTTTCTTTCTCTCATACCCTACGTCCAAACTACAGCCAAACAAGTCTATTGGCTCTGCATTCAAAATATATCTTGTCCAGCTACTCTGCCTTCACTTCCACTGCTAACACTGTGGACAAAGCCGTAATCATTTGTCACCTGGCCTATTGCACTAGCTTTCTAACTGGGTTCTGTCCTTCCACTCTTGCCTCCAGGAATTTCTTCACCAGGGTTCACAGATCTATTGAAAACATCAATCAATTGTTGTCTTTTGCTTACTTAGAAATCTTTTGTTGGCTTTTGATTTTATTTAGAATAATATCTCAACTCTTTACTATGGTCTCCATAACCCTCTATGGTCTGGCCACTGCCTCGCTCTCTGACCTTGTCTTCTCCCCATCTCCTTGTTCACCATACTTTAGCCATACTGGCCTCCTTACATTTCCTAAAACTTGCCAAGCATATTCCTGCATCAGGGCCTTTGCATTCTTAGTTCCCATTACTTGGAATGCCTCGTTTTTCACCTCATTCATGTCTCTGTTCATATGTCACCTCCTCAGGGAGGTCCTCCCTGAAGTCCCCAGCTAAAATAGGAATCCCCTCCACCATTCTCTACCCCTTTTTCTAGCTTCATTTTTCTTCACAGTGCTTATCACTACTTGACATTTGCTTATATAAATATGGCCATTGATTTATCGATTTATAAGCTCCACCAAAGCAAAAGTTTTTGTCTGTTTTGCTCACTGCTAAATTTCCAATACCTAGAACACTGCCTTGCACATAAATAGATACCCAATGAATAACTTCTGAATATACAGTAAGAGATGGGGGGGAAATATATTCCCAGTGGAAAATTCATTCATGCATCCATTCAAAACAGTACAAAGTACTGGGTGTAAGGTACGTCAGGGAAGGTAAGCCTGACAGATGTGGTCCCTCTCTTCACAGAATTCCCAGTCTAGTAAATAAGCAGTTACAAACTGTGGGCTAAATTATTTAATGGGGATGACCACTGTGGACTGTGGGAGCACATGGGAGAACTATGCTGTGATGATTAGCACAGTGACTGGCCCATGGTATTTATTCATTCATTTATTCATCTGCCAAACACTGTTAAGCACCTGCTCTGTGAAAAACATGGTCCTTGGCAAAGGGAAATAATCAATTAACAAGATGACTCAGTTTCTTCTCTTACTTAGCTCACAGTCAATAGAGGAGGCATGTGATCAATGTTGGGATATAGAAAGACAAAGGTGAAGGGTGGTAAATAGAAAGGAGTCAGGAAGCTGGAGGCAAAGAAGCATGGGAAGAGGCTATCGCAACAATCCAGGCACAAAGGAAGAAGAGTTGGTTTGGGTCAGAGGGGTTGCAGGTGGAGAGGAGGGGATTGACCTTGCCCATGACCAGTCAAGTAAGAAATGGCCATTTTCCCCAAGGCACCCTTAACATGGCCTGAATAACCCCATATCAGGCCTTTTACTCTCTCCCCTCCCACTAGAAGGTTTGCTGGTTTCTCAATCAGGAGACCCCATTAATCCTTCTGGATATTTTATGAGGTCCGTAGCACAGTCATATTCCATTACACAGAACTGAAATCTACTGGAAATAAAAATGGTGTGTGGAGAAGTTTTCCTACTGCAAGGCAGGCTATATTAGCCCTACTGAGCAGTAAAGTGGAAGGGAGGTAGAAGGCAAGCAGGAAGCAGACAGGAGCCAAGAGGGGTGTGAGAGGAGGAAGGCCCCTCCCTTGAGCCGGCCAACTGGGACAAGAGAGCCTGACTAAGGACTGAGTTTCCAGAGGCCCATTCCATTTCAGATGACTTATTTAGGCATTACTTTATTTATACCCCTGCCTCATTCCACACTGCCTTCTGATCTGATCTGTTGATCCTCTCCCCTCCCCTCACCCTTTCAAATTAAAGGTCATCAGGATAGATTTCCTTGGGGGCCCAGGCTACACCTGTTTCTTGCACGTGCTCAAATGGGAAAACGGCCAAGGACTAAATACAACCACTTCGTCGTTGGGGAGAAAACTGAGACCCAGAGAAGTTGATGAAACAGCTCAAGATCACACAGCTAATAAATGGCTAAATCCTGATTTTGCCTAGATGTGAGCCTAGGTATTCTGATATTCCTAGTTTGGGGACAACATTCTTTTATGGTTCAAATAACAGGAACTCACTTCCCAGTGGAGATCTTTCCTAAATGGAGTGAGAATGTCATTTAGTGGAAAAAGAAGATTCCCTTACAAGTTGGGGTACACTCAACTTTGTAGGAAGCTAGGCTTATAAATGTGAGAGTGTGGGAAAGGGGTACACCCATGCCTATGTAGTGATTTCTGTTAATTCCACATATACACACACATGCATGCACATGGGTACACTTTCCTACTCTTCAGTTGCCCAGAAAACTGAGCCCATCACTAGTGCAAAAAGTTCTTTTTAGGATGCAGTAACCATTTGAAACATGACTCCATAGTGGTCTGTAGCGCCTCAAAGTGGATGAGAGGTGACCTCAGCATTTGAGCCTCTTCTTGTTCAACTGCAGGCCCCAGTCTCTCCCTTTCTCTCTCACTCCCCCTACTGTCTGTCATTTTGTCTGTCACAGTCTATTTCTCTCCTCTATCTCTTGTTCTCTCTTCTTTCTTATCTCTTTCTTTCATTGCTATCTCTGTGTATCTCTTCATGTCTCTCTGTCTTTCTCTTCCTCTCTCTGTTCACCACACTTCTTTTTATCTTACTTACTTGCACACTCTCCTGTCTCTCACTCCTTCCCTTCCTCTCTCTCTTCCAAAAAGCCCTCAAAGAATCTCAGGCTTCTAAGCTGACCAGCCAGAACTGGCCTGTTCAGCTCTTAACTGGCTATCTTCCTTAATCTTTCTATAAAAATAAGTCATATTTCCAACCTAGATTAACGGCCTCCCTGTGAAAAAAAACCTGGGTCTTTGCCCCTGAGCACCCCTCCAAAGACTTGGCATAGAGTTGGGAATACAACAGGTGCTCAGAGAATACTCATTCCCCTGCCTTTGCTGCCCCCCCCCCATGACTGTTTAGAAATCACAAAGCTATTCTTAACCTCAATACCTCCTCTTGAAGCTGAAATAATTCATGGCAACTGGAAAGGAGAAGAGCCTCCCAGAACACAATGAGCACATATGCCTTGAGAGGTCTTCAATTCACCTGACACCCAGTAGCAGTATATCATTTGTCCCAGGGCCTAGCCTCCTGGAGCCAGAGTAGGCCAGCCATGAGCAAGGCTATTTTGGTCTGATTCCCACAATACCTGTCACCTCAGTCCCCTCACAACCTTGCCTACAGATTTCCCCTATAGTCAGATCCCAATCTTAGTCTCATTGCTTACTAGTTGTGTGAGCTCATGTTTAATGTTTGTTTCCCCCATTAGACAGTGGGTTCCATGAGGGCGAAGTCTGTGTCTTTTTACCATTATAGCCCCAGTGCCTAGCACAGTGCCTGGCACAGAGTGGGCGTGCAATATGCATTTGTTGAATAAATCAGCAAACAATCCAATTATGCTCTGTAAATCTCCATTTTCTCTCCTACAGGATGGGCAAAATACCAACTCCTTTCTAGGACTCTTAGGAGAGTGAAAGAAAGGGCGCCTGGGTGGCTCAGTCGGTTAAGCGTCTGCCTTCGGCTCAGGTCATGATCCCAGGGTCCTGGGATCGAGCCCCGCATCAGGCTCCCTGCTCCGCAGGAAGCCTGCTTCTCCCTCTCCCACTCCCCCTGCTTGTGTTCCCTCTCTCGCTGTGTCTCTCTGTCAAATAAATAAACAAAATCTTTTAAAAAAAAAAAAGGAGAGTGAAAGATGATAATATATGCAAAGTGACTGGCATACAATAGGTGCTCAATAAATGTAAGAACCTTGCAGTGTTGTTGGGAAGACAAAATAACATGACACATAGAGAATTGACTAGCACAGTGTCTTGCACAAAGGAGGCCCTCAATAAAGGTCCATGCCCTTCCACATCTTTACCACAGCCTGTAGCCAGAGCTGCAGGAGGACCAGCTAGGAGTGAGTCCCCTCCCAACTGCCTCCAGAAATGTGGGCTTCTACCTTCTGGTAGCCTCTTTCAACAGCCCTAAGAGGGTGGACACTTAGACTGTAATCCCCAAGGCCCTGTCTTCAGCCCCTGCTCAGCCTTTCCTGACTAATTAGATGAGTAACGGTGTTTACTGTCTCTGGCTGGGCAGCTGACGGATGGTCGAGGCTGCAGATCATTAACCTTTCCCGGGTTCCCAAATGTTCTCATTAAGGAGCCCTGTCCTATATCTTTTCCCAGCCCCAAGCTGAGGGCTGTGGGGCTGGCTGGCAGGGTGGGACGTGACTGCAGCAGTTCTGGGGAGAGTTCTCTGCTGCAGCCTCAAGGATTTTGTCTGTTCTTCCCCCCCCCCCCCACCTCTTCCTTCAGAAAGCTTCCTCCCAGAGATATACTCTCTTGGGAAACCCCCATTGAGAATATATTACCCTCCTTGCCTCCTCGATATCTCACCAGGGTGTGAGGATCAATTTGGGACTGAAGGGCTACTGGAAAGATCCTCAGAACTCCAGGATAATAGAGCCCCAGGACACCTGAGGCTTATCCTGATTCTGCGTCTAATTGGCTCTGTGACTTTGAACAAACTACCTTGCCTCTCTCTGCCCTGTTTCCTTACTTTTGGAATAAGACTCTTTGCTCTTGAAGGGCTTTTCCAGCTCTTGAGATCTCTGTTTCAGAGGCAGGGGTAGTGGCATATTACTATGAGACAGAACTCAAGAGATATTGCTCACAAATTATGACTCCACTCCAGTACGCCAATCAATCTAGTTTCTAAGAGAAATCTTTACTCCCTTCATGCTTCTCAGAAGGTCTCTACACAGGATCTTCTGTTTTCCTAGAGGCATACTTCATGATAAGATTGTAGGAAAGGAAGTCCAAAGAGCTGGTGGTCAGGATTACTATGGAAAGTTTGGGAAAGCTGAGTATGTAGCAGGACAGGGTTTGGAGGATGGCCATAAACAAACAAATTCTCTAAGCTCTCATGGCAGAAATATGCTTCTAGGTTCTGCATCTAACTAGTTGTATGTCTCTGGATGAGTTGCTTAACCTTTCTGGGCTTTAGTTTCTTTAACTGTAAAATAGAAATAATAACAACCAGAGTGGCTTAGGATATTCAGTGAGACAAATAATATAAAACTCCTAGCTTAGAGCCTGCATTTTCCCAAAGAGAGTAAAATCTTGCCCCATTTTATCTTGATCAAGCCATCATCTTCTTACTGAAATTGAAGGGGTGAAATTTTAGCACACTTTCTTTCAACTTTCCCCACCAGCCAGTCACAGAGGCTTGGAATATTCAGCAGAAGAACCATTCTTTGAGGCCCTGTGGTACATGTGTATTTTAACTGGGCAAAAGTATCGAATGGGAAGATGGAGTGGAGTGAGCTAACACATTTGCAGGGAGAAGTTTACCTGATAAGCCTTTTAGTACCCAGAGCACAGTGATGGGATCCAAACCAGAGAAGTGGAAATGACCAAGGCAAGAGTCATGGAAGGGCTGAAATATAGGACATTAAAGGAGGAAATCTTCATGGCTTTTCCTCTCCCTTTCCCCTCACAGTATCTAATCTATTATGAAGTCTTGTCTACCTCCTTGAATAACTCATTTAACTTAAACTCAACATTTCAGAAAGTGAACTTACTGTCCTGCCCTTAACATGCTCCTGCTCCCTCAGTGTTCCCCATTTCAGTGAATGGCACGACCATCCACTGTAAGTCGCATATAAGACACTGGGCCACATCTTTCAGTCATTCTTCTCTTTGTAATCCATAGTCAACCTCTAAACCCAGCATATTTTAAATCCAAAATATGCCTCAAATCTCACACTTCTCTCTGTCTTTACTCCTAATGTCTAGGCTATATTTCAAGCCAGTTGAATCAGAATTTTGGAAGGTAAGACTCAGGAATCAGTATTTTTTTAAAGCTCCCTATATATGAGTCTAACATGTAGCCAAGGATGAGAACCACTGCTCTATACATTATCCAAAGGGATATTTTCAAAACATAAACCATACCCTGTTACTCTCTTGCTGAAAACCCTTTCCTGGATTGTCATTGTGCTTAGAATAAACTCCATGTTCTTTCTTACGGCCTACAAGATCCTCTAAAAGACAGTCCCTGTTGATCTCTCTATTATCTATATCCTCCCCTTTCTTCTTACATGTCAACCATATTGGATTTCTTTCTGTACTCCCAATACACTAAATTCATTTCCATCTCAGAGACTGGCATTAGCTGTCTCAGTATTCCCAAACTCAAAGGCCAACGATGAGGTCCCTTCTCTGTTCCAAGAAGGCTATCTTGTCTCTACAAGGAAGGAAGGTAAACCAAAGCGCAGTGAAGAGGCTTAGATTTTCCCTTAAACTTTTCCTCAGTGTTTCTCCATCTAGGGCTCTAACATACCACTGGAGTTGGTTTGTACAGTGTTTCTCATACCATCTGTTACTGTTTTGAGAGAGCTGTGCTGGCCATTCCCATCGCTCCTAACAGTTTCACACTATGCACTCTAGTTAAAGTGGCCACCCAAAATGCAAATTAAAACCACAATGAGATACCACTACACATACACACACACACACACACACACACATGTGTACACACACACATATATGCACACAGCAGAATAGCTAAAATTTAAAACAAGAACATCAGTGCCAAATGTTGGCAAGGATAAGGAGCAACTGGAACTGTCATACTCTGCTGGTTGGAGTACAAACATATATAACCACTTTGGAAAATTTTTGGCAGTACCTAACAAAGTGAAAAAAATATACCTACCCTGGGGCGCCTGGGTGGCTCAGTCATTAAGCGTCTGCCTTCGGCTCAGGTCGTGGTCCCAGGGTCCTGGGATCGAGCCCCACATCGGGCTCCCTGCTCAGCGGGAAACCTGCTTCTCCTTCTCCCACTCCCCCTGCTTGTGTTCCCTCTCTCACTGTGTCTCTCTCTGTCAAATAAATAAATAAAATCTTAAAAAATATATATATACCTACCTTATGATTCAGCTGTCCTCTACATAGGTATATGGACAAATGAGTGCATATGTCTACCAAAAACATGTATAGAAATGTTCATAGCAGCAACATTATTCATAATAGCCCCTAACTGTAAATAACTCAAATATCCATCAACAGCAGAGTAAATAAGTAAAATGTGCTATAGTCATACAACAAAATACTACCAATACAGCAAAAAAGAAAAGAAAAGAAAAAAGAAAAAGAACTACTGGTACACTCAAAAATATGGGTGAATTTTATAGACATAATGAGTAAAAGAAGGCAGACACAAAGAGTACATTGAAGAACAAGCAAAATTGATTGATGCCAATAGAAGTCAGACTAGTGCAGTGGTTCTCAAAGCACCAGCAGCACCTGAGAACTTGTTGTAAATGCACATTCTTGGGCTCCACCCAGATCTAACTGAATCAGAATCTCTGATGGTGAGGCCCAGTCATCTGCGCTTTAACAAAACCTCCAGATGATTCTGGACTAGTGGTTATTGCTTAGGGGAGTATTGACTGAGAAGGAGCATGAGCCTTCTGTGGTGCTTGAAACATTCCACAGCATCCAAAGGCAGTAAGTGCTATTATATAAACAAAGAGGACAAATTCTGAAAAGAATGGGAGTGGGCTAGGGTGTGGAAACAGGACATGGAGTGACTGAGGGAATTAGAAGTGGCAGGGGTGAGGAGAGGAAGAGGGTAGCTCCAACTGGTGCTAATTACATTTGCCAGGCTGATACTCTCCATTTGAGCTCAGCTGCCTCCTTGCTCTCCAACCTCCACCTGCAGAATCACCCCCTGCAAAATCCACCCCCCCCTTTTTCATACCCACAGAGTAATGTTCACCATGGACACTGGTTGCTGACCTCTCTGCCTTTGAAAGTTTCTTTCCGATTAATAGAACTCTCATTTCCATAATGGGATGAGCCAGTTCTGTTCCAAGAGCCATTTCATTTGGCTGTGGCTCTGGATAGTGGTGGAGGGAGCAGGAGATCTCACCGAGTCTGCCAGAGTCATCATTTTCCTGTCCATTCCATCAGTCCACTTACTTTAAGAGCCTGTCAAGAAGAAGATGAAGTACATAACTGGGGTGCTGTGCTCAAAGCTGACTGCTAGGGTGCATGACTCTGCTGACACTGACCTGGGAGCAGGCCCAGGAATTCACAACACTCAACAGGTCAGCAACCAATCGATGTTGGCTTCTTGGGGACCTAGAACTATAGAAGATTCAAGCTAGAAGGACCTTAGAGAGTTTCTGGTCTACCCCCTCCTCGGATTCATGGGACACAGGTCCAGGAACACACAACAAGCTAGTAGCTCCCCCAAGAATACTTAGTAAATATTCTAGCTACATTATCCATGTATCTCCCAAAAGAAGATTATCTGTAAAAGTAAGCAAGTGGCTGCAGTTTCAGCTCTATCTCTGCTCTTTTTCTCGGCAGAAGTGGTCTCAGAACAATGGATTTGCAATGGGAATATGTTTCCTTATTCCACTTCATTCCCAGAGAAGGAGCTTCCTTCCAGAACCCTGAGAGTTGAAGATGCTTACTTTAGGGACCTGAAGAGGCAGTGCCATGTGCTACAAAATGGTCTGACTCACCAGTATTCACACCAGTACCTGGCCCCAAAGTTTGGATTGGAGCAGCCTGGTTCTCATTCCATAGTTCATCTGTGCCTCATACTGAGCAGTACTATAAACACTGGCTTTCCTCCCTGTGGGAGACACAGCACTCCTACTTGAAGAACTCTGCTCTGATGAGGAGAAAAGAGATCATGTGGTATGGTAGAAAGATTAGTGAAACTAAAGACAGAAAGACATGGATTCATAGTCCCAGCTCTGTCAGTTATTAATCATATCGGTCAAATCATGTCATCTCTCGGAGCCCCATATTCTCCAAATCTAAAATGGAGCTCGTATTATCTACTTTTCAGAGTCATTGTGCAGCTAAAACAATGTCCCTGGAGTACTTTACACAGTGCCAGGCACATAGTTCAAACTCTCTATATGATATCTGATATTTTTATTAGCTGGGTAATCTTGAGCAAGTCCTTCCACCTCTAGAGCCATCAGGTTCCATATCATATTTCAAATGGAGATGGTAATATCCACAAGATAGGGTTGTTACAATGATTAGATGAGGTCATGTTTCTAAATTGCCTTGCAAGATACCTGGCACATGGCAGACATTCAATACCTGTCCATTGAATTTGAATAGAGACAAAAGAGAACATATATCTAGGTAGGGGCTGGGCAGGGAGGGCCTAAGCCACTGGTTTTCCAAAATCAGGGGTCTTGACATTCAATTAGAAGAGCTGGTAATTGCAGAGCCGTCAGCATTGGGTCATTTATCTTGAAGACAGGAAGCTGATCAGGGCTTGTTATGAGAAGATTTTATCCAGTAGCACCAGCTTGTTCAACATCAGTTCCTGTCACCTGGATTTTCTATGTTTCTCAAGTTCCCTGGGGGACTATGACAGGGTTTGTTTTGGAGAAACAGGAAGAGCAGAGTCCAGGACACAGACTGGCCACAGCCGGATGCCTTGATTCTTTTTTTTTTTTCTTTTTTTTATTGTTATGTTAATCCCCATACATTACATCATTAGTTTTAGATGTAGTGTTCCATGATTCATTGTTTGTGCATAACACCCAGTGCTCCATGCAGAACGTGCCCTCTTTAATATCCATCACCAGGCTAACCCATCCTCCCCCCCCTCCCCTCTAGAACCCTCAGTTTGTTTTTCAGAGTCCATCGTCTCGCATCGGATGCCTTGATTCTATTCCTTGGACTATGGCAGCTTAATCTGACTACTGCAGGGGTTGGGGAGCACTCAGGCAAGTGGAATAAATAGATGGTCTTTAGACAGCAAGAGAGACATGAGGCCTGAATAAGTGCTTTGAGAGTATAGGTAGAGCATCAAAATGTCTGTTTTGGAGGGACCAGAAGGCCATTTCAGCCTGGCTTTGAAGGATGAGTAGGAGTTCAACAAGTAGGAGTCGGAGAAAGAAACAGTGTATGCAAAGGCAGGGAGAAGTCAAATAGCATGGTATATTTGGAAAAGGGATTCAGTGAAGCTCAAGTGCAGAATGTGTGAGGAATGGAAAGAAGGCTGGACCAGAAAAGAATTGTGAATTTCCTTGTAGGACAAAATAGAGTGTGGATTTGATCTTTAAAGAAATGGGGAGTATGAAAAGTTTTAAGCTGGGGCCCAGTGACATGATCAGATCTCTGTTTTAGAAATCTTACCTGGCTACACTATGGAGAACGGGCTGCAGGGAGGAGAGACAGAGGCATGTGGACCAGTTTGGAAGCTGTTGCAAAAGTCTGGGTAAGAAACAATGAAGGGCTGTCCTAGGGTAGAGGCAATATGGGGCAACAAGGATAAAGAAGAACTAGACCTTGATGATCAGTGGAATATGAAAGTTGAAAGAAAGCAGGGGTGAAGCGGTGACTCTGAAGTTTATAGTTTAAAACACTGGGTTAGTGGTGATGCTATTAACCAAGATAAGGAATACACAGTGGGGGATTAATGAGTTACATCAAGTTTGAGGGATACGAGAAAGATGTCTAGATAAACGTGACAAAGGCTGCTATTTATTTTCTATGTGCCCCGCATGGTATGTTAGCCATGTTTTTCTTCTTGAACAGTATAGTTTTATTTATTTTCCCAACTTTATTAAGATACTATTGACGTATAACATATGTAAGTTTAAGTTGTACAATGCGATGATTTGATATCATATATAGTGCTGAATGATTACCACAATAAGGTTGGTTAACACCTCCATCCTCTCACACTATTGCCATATTTTTGTTGATAATATTTAAGACCTACTGTCCCCACTTCAAGTATATTAATTATAGTCACCATTCTGTACATTAGAAACAACCCTATGAGGTAGACTAATTACTCCCATTTAACTGATGAAGAAACTAAGGCCCAAAGAGGGCCTGAGTGACATGCTAAGTCTAGTCTGACTACAGGCTTCTGGTATTTGCATTTTCCCCCTCTGCCAAGAGAGATAGACAAAGCCTTAAGGACAAGTTCCCCGCATAAAAGTTGTGACAGATGGGCCTATCATTGTTCTGCAAATGCCACCCAGACCCTAAATCAGCACTGTGCCAATTTCCAGTCATTTCCTATCATTCCATTTGAAACAACTTTTAGGGGTTAATCTGGGGGAAAGAGCACTCCAGCCTGGGAGGCTCTGTGCAACTTGGGTGTTGACAACAGAAAAGACTCTCAGACGCTGTTCTACCTGACCAGTATCTAGAAGCTTCCACGGGGTGCCATAGCTCCTCTCATTTGCTCTGGACCTAGGCCCAGACTCATTCCCAGTGGCTGCCAGAAAAATAACTATGGTCACAAACACACAGGCATCACGCTGTTTATAAAGAAGCAGGCAAGTGTTGGGAGCTTTTAGTACCCAGGGGAAGTATATCAGGAAAGACTTTTGGAATTGTGGTATTTTGTCCATTTGCCTTTTTCCCAGTCTTAGATACCTCTCCATGCAAGAGGCATCCCTTCAACGATTATCCCCTGAATGGTCTTTCTTGGTTTTATTCTTTATTTGCCTCCTATCGACCACTTCCATCCTCAGGGGCTTTTCGAAGTCACTCCAAGACCTCTGTGGTTTTAATTAACCAAGTGGTTTGGTGCCATCAGCCTCCTTCCATCAATTTATTAGTCATTTCCTTCTTGGGCTCATTAATGAACATACTTAATAACACTGTTTCCAGCCCTGAGTCTCTGAAGCCCTCCCCCTTGCCCCTCTCCCACAGTGCCTTTCTCCTTGCCAAGAACTGCTGGACACTCATAACTTGGTCCTTTCCCTCTGTACCAGTTTGAAGTTCATAAATATGAACTTACTCTCCAGGATTGAAGGAGAGTCTCTGGGCATGTGTGTGGGCGTGGGGATGCATATGCATGTGCGTGAGAGGGAGGGAGAAGGGAGAGTCTGAGAGAAACAGACATAAAGAGAACAGGGAAAGATAATGAAAAATTTTCCATAATAAGGTTTTTATCCACAGGCCTTTTGAAAATCAATTACATATAATGCAGATCCTTTATCCCCTTTATCCCCTCATCCACAACCTGCTCTTACTACCGTCACTGTGCCCTAAAATCATGAATCACGGGCTCATAAAATGTCACAACTAGAAGGAGCCTTAAAGACCATCTAGCACCAATTATTCTGATTATTCAGATGAGAAAATTGAGGCTCAGGTGGGACCAGGCTATTGCTCACTTGGGGTCACTAGTAGAGGACCCCCCCAACCACCTTCCCTCACTGAGTGTGACAGTTAGTAAATAGACTGTTGGCTATTAACAGTAGAGCACACACACACGTGCGCATGTGCTCGCTTATGCATCTTCTACCTAAACTCCATGAGCAAATTCCTGCTCCAGGGTTAAGAGGACAGACTCAGGAACCTGCTGTTTGGGTTCAAATATTAGTCATTGCATTTGTTTCCTGGGGCTGGTGTAACAAATTACCACAAACTAGATGGCTTAAAACAACAGAAATGTATTCTCTCACAGGGTAAGAGGCAAGAAGTCCAAAATCCTGGCATTGGTGGGGTTGGTTCCTTTTGGAGAAACCATTCTATGCCTCTCTTCTGGCTTCTGGTAGTTGCCTGCCATCATGTTCCTTGGCTTATAGACATAAACTCTATCTTCACATGGACTTCTCTATTTCTGTGTCCTCTCCTCTTTTATAAGGACACCAGTCATTGAATGTAGGACCCACCCTAAGTCCAGGATGATTTCATCTCAAGATCCTTAACTAATGACATCTGCAAAGACCCTATTTCCAAACAAGGTCACATTCTGAAGCTCACAGCGGACATGAATTTTGGGGAACACTATATTAACTCACTACAATCATAAAAATTCTCAGAGCCTCAGCCTCTTCATCTGTAAGATAAGAGATAGTAACACTCCTCATATTCCTTATTCAAGGTTTTGAAGATTAAATAAGTGAATAGATGGTAAAGCACTCAGAACAGTGCCTGGCACACAGTAAGCACAATATTGGCATTTTAGTCCCAGTGAATCCTGAGGTCCTTAGAAAGTTCTGTCCATTTTTCTCCTTCTTTTATTTTCCTTTCCTTTTCTTTTTAAAAAAAACTTTGTATCTCCCAGACTGAGAACAGTGTTTGGCACATAATAGGGCCTCATTAAATATTTTTTGAAATGAATCCATGGGTGTTTTGGAATCACACCCAAGGGAAGCCAATCCCCCCAGGCTGATGGGAGCTTGGAGGACTCACAGAATTCTTGAACTGGAGAAGCTAGGATTCATCCAATCTCTTGGGGAAACAACTGAAATGGCATGGGAGTTGTTGTGGGTGCAGGCTTACAAACACTGTTGAAGGACACCCTTAGGCCACACACAGCACTAAGAGAGACCGTATAGTTATTTGAATCACTTATCTCTGTGGATACAGCTACAGCTATGGGGGTAAGGGGGGAGAAGGAAAGGGGAGGCAGGCAGGCAGGCACCAGCTGCTGGCTGACCGGGTCAATGAGTGCCAGTAAGTCTCTGAGTACAATCCCCCAAAAGGATTCTGGGGAAATTGCTAGCAGGTCTAAGAAAAACTGTCCCAGAGCTCCCTATGGGCTGTGTCTTCAATCGGATATTGTCACCCAAAGGATGCCCTTACTAGGAAAAGTGTCTGGCAGGCGCTGAGCCAGCTGCCCAACTGTCCCGCAGGTCTCAGTTACCTTTCACTCCCTCCCCTCTGGGCAGGAATTTGCTCCTGGGGTTTGAGTGGAAGATGCCTCTGTATGTGTGGGTGTGTGTTTCAGTGTGTATGTGTGTGTGTGTGTTTGTGTGTGAGTATGAGGTGTTCCTGAGTGGAAGATGCCTCTGTATGTGTGCGTGTCTGTTTCAGTGTGTGTGTGTGTGTGTGTGTGTGTATGAGGTGTTCCTGTACCTGTTTGTTTGGAGGGGGTGTTGCTCTCCAGGGCAGGAATGTGTAATCTAAGCCAGCTTCCAAGGCTAAGGCTAGCAGAAGAGCTGAGATCCAAAATTAGCACACTGACTTGAAGCCTTAGCCTGAATACATAAGTGTGCACATAAAAGGGGCCAGTCAGGTGGGCATGAGGGAGAGGCATCAGTGAAACTGGAATTGGCTCACTCTTAGTGGGAATGCAGGTTCATGGAGCTGTCCCCCACCATCCTTCCCAGAACCATGCAGTATGAGATGACCAGTTAAGAGACCGTCAATAGCTGGAATTTGGAGCTCAGTATGTGACCTGATTAGGAATTCAGCTGGTGGCCAGGATAAGGGCACAGAAATAGCGAACATTTATTTATTGACTAGGTACCAGGTGCCAGGCACTGTGTTAAACTCTTCACTAGCATTGACCATTTGTTCTTCAGAATCTCCCCGAGTTAGTTATGAATGGTATTCCCCTTTTCTAATGAAAAAGTTGAGTCTTAGAGGGCACACAGCTAGGAAGTGATAGAGCCAGAATCAGAACCTATACAGGTTGACTCCAAAGCCCATGCTCTTAACAATTTAGCTGCATCACCCTCAGAATAGGGCCTCCAAGGCTGGGGCTGCGGCCAATGTTGGGAGTTTGGTCTTCAGACAAATTTGGGGGTCTGCTTCTTCGTGGTTGTTCTCCTATTGTTTTTGATTAATCGCTGCAGCAAAAATGTGAGGATTCTATGTGAGGTAGTGCCCCCTTGTGGGTAGAGCGGTGGTAGCAAGTAAATGAGGGATTTTTGAAGATTGCATTTTTCTTTATAGATTCTGGGTGTGTGATTGGACCCAGAGTGCTTGGTGGGACCTAGGGTGCTTGCAGTCCAGGAGGGCTGGCCAATGAAAAGGACAAAAGCTGTCATGAAAGTACTGAGAGAAATGCCCTAAAATGAACCAAACTGAAGGCAAGGGTCTGGGGCAACTAATGTGCTTTAAAACTAAAGATGCCAAAAAGGAGTTGAGGGAAGAAACAAAGAATCAGACTCAATTTCTCCTAAGACAACAATGGCACATGGTGAGTGGCTAATAAATGTTAGCTATATGATGAAGACCCAAATCTCCCCTCTGAGCTCCAAACCACATATTCACTTGTCTTCTTGGCATCTCCAATTGGATAGCTCTAAAACACCTCCAACGTGATATATCCAAGAGTCAAACTCATGACACATTCCAAACTAGTCTTCTTCTAGTGCTGTTGTCTTTGTGACTCACACCATTGCCCCATAGCTACACAAGTCCTATCTTAGGAGTCAGATTGTCCCCTTCCTCTCACTCAGCCCACATAGCTAATCCATGAGCAAGTCCTGTAGTAATGAGTGTGAGGAGTTCAGCATCATTGTTAAGAACAGAGATTTCGGAGTCAAACATGGTTAAAACCCTAGTTCTACCATGATTAGCCGTGTAGCCAGCCCTCTCCAAGTCTCAGTGTTTTCATCTCTACAATAGGGACAATAATGGTGTCTAGCTCATTGGATTGCTGTGAGGAATAAATGAATTAGTACATATATATGTCTTAGAACAATGCCTAGGACATAAAAAGCACTCAATAACTGGTAAGTGCTGTTTTCGTTAATGTGGCCTTTTTTTTTTTTTTTTTTTTTTTTTTGGTAGCTGTTGCCTTGGCTTCCTCATTACTGTGACCATCCCTCCATGTGTTTACTTATGTAGGAAGCAGAACTGCAGGAAATGAATGTATGAAGTGCTCATAGTTAAATCTGGTTGCTGAAGCCCCAGATGACCTTAACTCAAACAGAACAGCACAGATGGCTCAGACCCTCATCTATATTCCAGTTTTGTTAGAAGGAGGTTGGTACTGACCTGATACACGGTGAAACCTGGCATTTAGAGGAGGCCAAAGCCAGACCAGATTAAAATAATCATTAGAAACATTCGTTTGATCACTAAAATTTTATTAACCGAATCCCTACTATATGGTAGACACTGAAGAGATAATTGGATCAGACACAGCCCTGACTTCAAAGACGTCACACTATCTGAAGACTGCACACAAGAACTGTGGAGGCTTCGAGTCACGGGGATCCACTCCCTATATGGCTGTGATTTAAGCTATTCATTGAAGATTTCTCAGCATCAATTCTTCTATCTTTGCCATGGGATAATTGCTAGACAAGTCTCCCTATTAAAACCCTTACTTATATGCCCCAGAACCCTTGCCCTAAGGAATAGATCACAACCCCAAATCTGGAGTCACACAGACCAAGGGTCAAATCCCAGCTTTGCCAGTTTGTAGCTATGTAACTTGGAGGTGCTCATTTAAACTCCCTAAGCTTCTGTCACTTCATTTGTCCAACATAGTTAATAATAGGACTACCTACCTCATGGGATTATGGAGGAGCAAAAGAGCTCAATCATATAAAGCAGTGAACACAGTGCAGAAAGTAAGTGCTTGATTCCTATTGGCCATTATACCTAATGTACAAGTATATAGAAATGTTCTGAGAAGGAATGGCAGAGACCCTGAGAATGTTCATGTATTGAAAACATGGAAGGGTGTCCACAAAATAAAATATTGTCTAACGCACAAAAAGTCCGACCACAGCCCAGTTTTATCACACATTACCCAGGTGGGTCATAACAGGGCTCACAGTGTGAAAAGTTGAGCCAACTTAGGGGTCTTAAATAATGAGATTAGAGGTCATGATGTCCTGGCTTTGAATCCCACTTTTGTTTTCCAGGGAGAGCCTTCTAGAAGTGACATATTTTTTCCATGGTAGTTTGCAGCTCAGATATGCTGTCATTAGGGAGAAAGTGCCCTAGGTTGGGGTCTCATGGGCCATATAAACAGGATTTTCATACTTCTTTGGTGGTAGGACAGAAATAGCATGCTTTTTCATTCGGTTTCATTGCTGTTATTGTTTTGTTTGTTTTCAAGGAGGCAGCGTTGTTAGCTGCTGTGAGTATGGTCTCTGAAACCAGACTGCCTGGGTTCAAATTCCAGCTGTGCCACTTGCTCTGTGACCTTGGGCCAGTTACTTCGTTTTTCTGAGCCTCAGTTTCATCCTTTATCAAACAGTAATAATAATATACCTCACAGGATTGCACCGAGGATGAAATGAGATCACATATATAAAAATCACCCAGTCCCGTATCTGGTACTCAGGAAGCTCAGGAAGCTGACTCAGTAAGCTTCACCTTGCAGATGAGGAATTGAGGAGGAGGGAGGCTGACAAATCCTCTTTACCCCAAATTCCGTCCTCCCTAGTGCTTAAAATTCTATGATTACAGCCTCATACCCTCAGTTAAGTTCTCCAGATGCTTCCTCTTGAAGGCATTTAAATACACCTGGAAGTGGCCACACCCTCAACTGGAATCCAACTGAGTAGAAATTGGGTCCCTGGCAGCTGGTGGCCAGGCACAGAGCTGGGGTAGTCACCAAGGAGAGAGGGGCCCAGAAGAGAAGTGAGCAGGTTCAGAAAATAACTTCATCAGCCTCTCAACTGTCCTTGAAGATGCTCTGGGCAATGTGGGGGGATTGGAAGGGCTCCCAGGCACCCGCTTGCCAAGTTCAACACTTGTACAATTATGAGGCAGAAGGATAACATGCAATGTTTCCCTCTACATGTGCAGGATTTTCTTAATTAACTTGTCTTTGAACCATTAATTTTATTGCTTGTTCTCTCCTCACCCTCAATGGCTCAGCCAATGGGCACACCCACCTGGCATTTCTAATCTTGTTTCTACAAAGACTCTTTCCTCAGAACTGCTTTGTGTAGTTTACTCACCCCTGATTCTGGTGGGCCCCAAATGAGCAGAATTTCATTCAACAAGTTTGATTCCTTGGATCTTGTCTGGCACAGTGGAAGGAAAGTAAGCTGAGTACCTAGGAATTTCTAAGTTTGAACCTCAGCCCTGTTGTATGATCTCAGCTAAGTTGCCTAACCTTTCTGGGTCTCAGTTTCTTCATCTTTAAAATAGGTATCAGGATACCCATTGAAGATGATTACTGTGAGGATGAAATGGTGTAGCAGGTGTTAGTACACCCTTCTCAGAGACTACCCCTTCTAGGTTCTGGAATCATTTAGCATGCAAGGAGGGATGAAGAATGGATAGTGGGCACTGAGCTGAGCCTGGAGGAAAAAGGGGAATAATAAAAAGAGAGGTAGATGCGAATGGAGGGGCGATGGGGAGCTAGTATTACCACCTTATAGCTTCTATGCTCTATGTTCTCTATGAGAGAAGACAGGCCAACACCTGAGTATGTGTTGGGCGGGGAGGTAGGCAGGAGGCTGGAGGAGCCCTGGGATCTGTCTTCAGTGCTAACGTCCACATGGTGACTGTGTATAGCTTTTGGCCCCCCGCAGTGGCTCACCACCCACAGTTCTAGAAATTGCCTTCCACTCCAGAAAACCTGCTTTTTTCTCTCTCCTCTTTTCTCCCTCTCTACTTCCTCCTGTCCTTTCTCTGGTTTCTTTTCTGTGTTTCTCCATCTCTCTTGTCCTCTAGAAGTTAATATCTCAATAAATATGTGTCTCCATCTCTCTGCCTCTGTCTCTGTCTCTCTTTATCTACACAAAAACACACGTGCGCACGTGCATACATACACACAGATATACTGTATGTACCTCTTTATCTCTGTCGGTCTCGCTGTCTATAGCAGTCTCTCTCTCTCCCCCACTCCCTCCTCACTGATCCTTCTTCTTTCACCCTGATGGAAGAGTCTTTCTCACACTTTCTTGAGCCCAGTGGAATTCCCTCACAACTGATGGAGAATCCGAGAAAGTGCTCAAAGAAGGGTGGCGGTGGCTGGGGCTGAGGAAGATTTACCACTGCCAGAGAAGGAGAGAGGGAGCTTTTCCTCCCTCCATCTATAAATGGCCTGAAACAAGTCTTCTGCGACAACCCCCTCTTTCTCAACTAGCCATCTTCAAAAGCGGCCCTACCATCTGTCGCAGCCCCTCTGCCCCATGATGAACAGGCTGCCATCCAGGTTACAATACAGTGAAAGGAGCCTGGAAGGTGTAAGTCATCACAGGTCAAGGGGGACTGTGGCAGATGATCATGGGGGAGGCCAGGGGCAGTTACTAGGGACAAGGGAGGGGATAGATTTCCATACATTTGGCCCTAGGATCTCTTTTGCTTGTCAAATGTTCACATGAACATCCTTAGAAAATATCTCAAGGATCCTTGGTGTTAGGGACATAATGTTTGAGTCAACCTTCCCCCCAAATGCTTCTTTATGTCATCCTAAACCACCAACCTCATCCTCACCCCCTGACCCAAGCACTTGGCTTATAGAGAGGCTCAAGCTTCAGGCGGGAGGCAAGCCATGTGACCTTTATGAGCTCGTCCAATGTTAGACTCCACTGATCATATGCTATGCTTAGGTTCAACACCTGTTTTACAGCGCAGTTCTGCCGCCTCCTCAGCAGCCCTGAGGTGGTGGTATGAAAAGAACCTTAAAACCGAAACCACAAGCCTTAGTTTAGGGTTCTAACTCCCATAATCCTCCTGTTTGTTACAGTGGTGCTCAGTGGTTTCAGGAAACATTTCCCAGTTGAATAACCCCCCTGAAAAGGAAAAAAATATATATATATAGATCCCAATTATTGACTCATTTTCATTACAGTGTTAAACTATGTACGAAGAGAAAACAAACTGTAAGCTCTTGATGCTTATGGCTGATACACAATAATAAAGCTGAAACAAACTTCCAAATGAAGTGTAAACAAAAGTACAAAACCAATAAAAATCACATGAACAGTAATGATTTTAACAAGGTGGATTATGTTGTTTTTCTAAAATTAAATTGCTGTTCAGATCGTGACTGTGGTGCCAACTGGGATACAGGTTCTTTTGAGTGCATCGTGCTATATTGCTTCGTGCCAGGCGATGACTCAGCTCTCGTATTACTTTTTTCCTATCAGATCTACTGCTAAACTGTCACTCCTACAGCCCTCGGGGACATCATTTGGCCTTCACTGGGACTAAGCCATCATTTATATACTAAGTCTTCCTATGTTTTTTTTTTCCCTCATTAGTCCTTGACAATGCAAGTAGGACAATGTGAAGCTAATGAGATCTTTTACACAAAATGTGGCAGAGATTGCTAGTTATCTACCCTACAAACCACTCCCTTCCTCCCCTAATGTACCCAACTAAAATGTTATATTTCACGACCTCCTTTGTGGCTAGTGTGGCAATACCACAAATCTCTGGCCAGTGAGATATAAGTGAAGGTGTTATTTGGCATTTCTTGGAGACCTAAAAGGCGAGGCGGCTGGCCCTTCCTTGCCCTTTCCTCCATATTACTGCTCAGAACGAGCAAGTATTAACTGGAGCTATAGCAATCAACTTGGATCACGAGGACAAAGGGCATGCCTTAAGGACAGAAGGCAGAGAGCTGGGAGGAGTTGGTGGTCCCTAACAACTGCACACCCCATCTCCGGACTTCTTTGACCCAATAGAGAATTAACCTTCTATCTTGTTTAAACCACTGTCGTTTTGGATTTATTTTCCTATTACATGCAGTCTGATCTGATCCTAGTACACTGAGGCAGATGTAAATGAGGGTCCAGAAATCCTATGGCTGCCCTTAATTTTACCATCCAGATGGATGATACAGAATAAGCTTATATCATTCCGTTTAGATTTTCATTGCAATAAAAACACAATTTTAACATTATCACAGAGAACTCTGGTAACCCCTAAGAATATTCCATACCCAAAGAGACTTTCAGAACCCAGAAGAAACTCTGGCTTAGCAGTTATCACCCAGAAAGGATCTAGGAACGTAACACTCAGGTGATGAGGTACAGACCATTAAAGCTCTATTGGGGATCACGTGACCCTGAGCTTCCGTCTCAGGCTAGAAGAAAGCTAAGTGGGAAGCCTGGGTGAGCAGAGCATTGTTTGGGGGAAGAAGGCAGATGGCAGCCCCATGCCATCTAAACCTACTGCCCAGCCCTTTGTCAGACCCAGCTCCCTTTGTCCTCGCCCCAGATGGCTGCATAGAAGACTGCTCCTGAGGGTATCAGAAACCAGGAGCCAAGAAAGTGACTCTCATTGCTTCCTAGAACGCCAGGGGCATGAAGCAGGTGACAGGAAGGTTGAGGCCAAAGTGCTAGCCAGAAAGGGTCAGCTTTCTATCCCTCCGTGGGGCCCCAGCTGCTGGACTTAGCCATGGCCCTGGAAACTTGACCCCTGTGACTGAAATCCCCATGCTAATTTCAAATTTAGCCCTGGGCCTCAGGCCACTTCATAAACTGCCTCCTCATTTGTTCCCCTTCCTACCACCTCCTCAGAGTTCAGAGCCAGAATTTGTTAGAAAAGGGGAGCTATGAAATATGAACCTCAGTTTGGCCTGCTTAACCTGTCTTCAAAAAATAAATCTTAATCAAGTCACTAGAGAGAATCCTTTATGCCCTGGCCACAATGCTTTCTCTCTCTGCTCCCTTTGTCGCTCTTCCACTCACCCCCTTTTCTGACTTCCTGGAGCCCTTGCCCTTGGCCAGCCAGCCTTCCCTTCCCCTGCAGGCTTTGCTGGGCCACACAGGGTGAAGTAGTGGAAAAAGCACATGTTTGGGCTACAGAATGAAAGTTAATCCTGACTCTACCACTAACTACCTGTGAGATCCAGGGCAAGTGGCTCCCATCCTCTGAGTCTGTTTTTACTTCTGGAAAATGGGAACAGCAATTTTCCTAATAAAGCTGCCATCACAATTTAATTAAATGAGACAAATGTGTAAACATCCCCAACACCTAGTAGGGGCATTTAGTCAGTATGTGTATGTGTACGCACAAGCATGTGTAGCCCCCACCAGCCATAGCTACTCCCCAAACTTGACCTTCTTCCACTGCTGCCAGGCTCCATGAACAGCACCTACTGCCAGCCAGAAAGCAAGGAATTATTCCTTGCTCATTCCTTTACTTTATCTTCCATGTTTGATCCATCACCGCATAAATCCCGTCAATTTTACCTCCCCTGTCTGGGTCACATTCTGTCTCATACTACCATGTACCTCTGTCACTGCTTTGCAAAGTTACAATTTTACATTTATGGCTGTGATTATTTGTGTTTATCTCCCTTCCTATCACTGTATTCCCAGTGTCCACTACAGTGACTACCACGCACTTAGGTGCTTAATAAATATTGTTGAATAAATGAATGAGGTAGAGATAAGCCATTTGAGACTCAGAGAAGTTAAATAACTTGCCCAGAGTCACACAGATAGTAAACAACCAAGCCAAGATTTGAACTAAGATTTGTCTGATTCCTGAGCTCGTGCTCTTAACCACGGTGCTAACAGTGATAAGGACGGTATACCAACGGGGTGGGGCATGAAACAGGTATGGGGTGGGGCAGAAGGGCTCTAAAGTAGCCTTTTGTCTACTTTTCATGGGGATTGGACTTTCGGTTGAGCTCTTTGCCTTTCCAAGTTATGGGCTGTGTCATTGTGAATCTGGATCAGGATTCTAATCTGGTCGAGATGGGGTTTCACCCTTTTCCATGCCCATGCCAACTTGACCCAAGTGTGGTATGGGTATATGTGCATGTGTGGAAGTTTCAGTGAAAAGGGATAGGCAAGCCTAGGCCTGGTAAAATGGAGCAAGGTGCGGACCGACATAGACTCCCTGAATGTTGAAGGTGGTAAGGGTGGGGGGTTGGTATCACCTGGTGGTTGCACAGAAATTCCTTAAGGCTCCAGGCTCATTTCAAGTGGAAAATGATTGGGGACAAAATTGTTGGAGAGTCCAGGGTGGAAATATGGGAGCAGAGTACGAATAAGAATTATATTCAGCATTGAGAGTTTAGTGTATTTGATGCTAGTTTAATCCTCACACTGATCCAGATCAGCAAAGACCAGAATGGTTAAGTGACTTGCTTGAGATCACACAGCTAGAAGGGTGTCAGAGCTAGGACTTGGACCCAGGTCTGTCTCTCCCGAGCTCACATTCTTTCCACTATGCCATAATGCTGTGTCTTGAAACGTTAAGGAGCACAAGAAGGAAATTTGAAGGAAGAACCGAAGTCAATGCTCAGGGCAGTTCTGCTCAAGAAAAGCAACAAGCCACAGGCTTCTGAGCCCTGATGTTCCCAGGCCCTGGGAAGCTGCTGGTAAACAGCTGACAGTAATATCAAGATGACCTGTCATGTTTCCAGGCTTGCACGCTGGCCCAGCACCCTATCCTTATGCCATCCCCCTCACTCTGCCTCTCATTGGCACCAAGTTCTTGATGCCCTAGTGTTTCAATGTTAAGCACTACTCTCTTGGACCCCTTTCTATTCTGGCATCTCTAGGGCAGGAGAGCAAGAAACTTTAGGAAGGCCAAATAATAGGAATTTGGTTTAAATTAAAGTAAATTTAAATGTAAATTAATTAATTAAAAATAGCTGAGTGTCTATTCTAGCACAACATTATAGTCTGGTTTTATATGGTCTTTAAGGTTATGAAGTAGATGTACACCTGAAACATTGAGCTCTTGGCTCTACCCCTTACCAACTACGGGATCTTAGGGCAGTCACTTCCTTTTTCTGATTCTTGGATTCCTCACCTGTAAATGGAGATCATCCAAGCCAGGCCATGGCTCTTTTTGGTGGGTGGAGTTATGTGTCTGGTATGTCTGGAATTATCAGTCCCTCCAGAGTGGTCAATGTTTCTAGTTTGTCAGTGTGTCCAGAGTGTTCTGTCTGTCCATCAATCCCACTCCTTGGTAACACCTCTGGATTTCTTCTGTATCTTTGCTAGGCCTGTATGATGTTTCTCCAGCTGGATATATAGCCATGGATGAGCCTAGAGCAAGGAAAGATTTGGGGTAGCTCAACAATTCCATCTAAGACTCAGGCTCCTTTGGCCTTAGCAATGTCCCTTTGTCCTGGCCCCATAAAGGAACTGTCTCCGGTGGGAGGCAGGGATATAAGCCAGCTACAGAGGGAGACTTGACCCACTCCAGCATGTACTCCAGGTGGCTTGGGCAAAAGGGCTCTCCCTCCCTCAACCACAGGTTCTCCCCAAACCAGCCTTTCACCCCAATACACCCTTGCCTGTGACATGACCTCTGTGGACCCAGGACCTGCCCTCTCCAACCTTCTGGACTTTGTACAGAAAGGACAGGTAGGGCATTTCTACAACAGCCTCAGCTATCCCTTGTGACTACAAGGGAGCACGGTTCTAGAGTCAGACACTTTGGATTTGAGGTCCTTATTTGCCACTAACCCCGCTGTGTGACCCTGTATGAGTTGCTTAACCTCTCTAAGTCTTTGTTTCCTCGTCTATAAAATGGGGCAATAATAGCATCTACTTTGTAGAGTCGTTGGTAAGATTAAGAGATAATCCACACAAACTACAGCATAACCTTGGTCAAATTACTAAGCTTTTCTCTGCGTTAGTTTCCTTGTCTTTAAAATGAGAATAAGAATAATAGTGTCTACCTCATAGGGATGTTATGAGAATTAAATGAATTAAAAATTTTAAAGCAGAGACTGGTACCTTATAAGTGCTGTATAGGTGTTTGTTAAATAAGACAATGTCAGATTCTTCTTCACTCATTCCACAAATATCTATCAATTACCTATTATGTGCCAGGCATTATTCTAGTCACTAGGGATGCAGAAATTAGCAAGATCAATAAGATTCTCCACTTTTGTGGAGCTCAGAGGCCAGTGAGGTAAGATATACAATGAGTCAACAGTAAAATAAACAAGGCAAATGTAAAATAATTATTTCCAGGAAGGAGGAGAAACAAGATAACAGAAAAGAGAGTGACAGAGAGAAGGCACAGGCACTGTTCCATAAGGTGATCAGGGAAGGCCTTTATGAGAAGGTGACATTTAAACTGGAACCCGAGTACAAAAGCAGAGCCAGATTCTGGGAGACAGCCTTCCAGGCAGAGGGAAGAGATACTGCAAAAGTCCTGAAGTATGGTTGGAATAGAAAAGGGGAGGGGGGGAATTAGCAGGAGATGAGGGCAAAGGAGACAGAGACCTGATCACATAGGGTCCTGGGGTCCATGTAAGGGTGTTTAAGTTTTATTATAAATGCAGTAGGAAACCAGTTTCATAGCCCATCCACTTGTTTTACATTTGAGGAAACCCAGGCTTAATGAGGAGAAGTGACTGTCCAAGATGACACACACACAAAAAAATGAGTAGCAAAAGTGGGATAAAGACCAACCTTTTCTCATTCCCCAGCATCATGCATTCGATTCCCAGCCATATCATATTTAGTGCAAGTTATATCATATCATAACATTGCAGATTCATTGAATGTCATTTGCATAAATGAAATCAATGACCTGAAAATGGGTTTCAGGTCCTCTATTCAGCAATTCCTACTAAGCACGTGCTACTTGCTTAGCCCTATGCCAGACACCAAGGATGGGCAAATGCCACAGAGTTTCTGCACAGAGAGGCACTGAAGCTGCCAGCCCAGCCCCTCTCCTTCCAGTCTCCTGGGAAGGAGCAGTATCTTCTGCATTAGTAGGTAGGATGTAGGAGTCTGGTGGGAGGAAAGCGGAACCTGGTCCTCCATGCAGGCAAGCAGATGAAGTATCTATCCTCAGGAGGTCAGTCTGACATGGGGAATTGACTGTATGTTCATTACCTTCTCAAGATAACTAAAAGAAAAGCACCTATTTGTAAAGGAATGCCATATCATATTGCAGAGGCTGGCTTTAGCCAAAGAGAAAGCATCAGCTGAGCAGTCTGGACTGCTAGTTTTTTTTTAGGCTACCTGCAGCCGTCTCCTTGCTAACCACAGGAAAGAATGTTCTACTTTCATAATGCTCCACTAATTCAGTTAAGCTCATCTGGGACACCCTGTCATTCCCTTCTTGGTATTTTCAAAAACAAGCTCGATAAACACTTATCTATAACAAAAGGTAAGGGGTTTAGAACACACAAAAGGGATAATTCAGCTTACAAAAATACTGACTTATGACATATATTCTTTTGTTAAATAATATATTTACTTTGTAAACCATTAGAAAATTACAAGATTATAAAGAAGAAATTTAAAATTACCTATAACTCCATAATCAGAGATAACCACTAGTAACTGTATAGTTTTCCCACTGTCCTCTCCTATGTGTGAAAAGTAAACAAACAAGATTACATTGCATATATAAATGTATTTTTGCTATCTAAAATTATGAATAGTGTCCCAATTCATTAAATAGTCTCAAAAAACATGATCTCACAAATTTCTATAGAATAGTCCAATAAAATATATGCCTTAATTTATATAGTCTACCCCTAATGCAGCAGTTTCCCAAGTGTGGAGGTATCAGTATCATTTAATTAAAAAATTAATAATATTAAAAAAGGGATCAACGGTCACATGACTTTTCAAATTCTGGTTCAAACAGAAATTTACAAGTTTCTTTTCAGTAAGACTGATCTCAGAGCCGTATTACATCAATCTGTATTGGATTCTCTAAGGGAATATGGTATGCAGCATTTCCTGTTTGTTCATGGATCCCCTTTATAGAAATCCCATCTCATTGGACTGATGCTCTATAGAACAAACATAGTGAGATACCGCCCCACTGTGGACATTTAGAATGTTGCAGTGTTTTACTCTTAAAATCATTCTGCCATAACCATACTTGCATAGACATCTTTGCACACTCATCTGGCTTTCTCTCTAGGAGAGATTCATCTAAAAGAAACTATAGTTTATATAGTTCTAATTCTGCCCCATCTAGCTTTTTTGCTGGGTCTCCATGAACCCCACCTCACAAGGGACTCCAAGAAAAAGAGTCTCCGTGTGACTGAGTTTCTTTCCGCCCAGCTCAAGGTCTGTCTCTTTGTAGAATATATGTTTGGGGTGAGAGGGGTAAATAATTGTTTTTGATTTTAGAATGATTTTAGGTTTTAGGTAAAAAATGGGAAGATAGTACAGGAAGTTCCCTTATACTCAACACCCACTTTCCCCTGTTATTAATATCTACACATTAGTATGGTATATTTGTTACAATTAGTGAGCCAGTATTGGTAGATTATAATTAACGAAAGTCCATGCTTTATGCATGTTTCCTTTGTTTTTACCCCATGCCTCATTTCTGTTCTGGGATCCCATCTAGGATACTATATTACATTGACTCCCAATAACTTCTTAGGTTCCTCTTTGTCATGATGGTTTGTTTCTCAGACTTTCCTTGTTTTTGAAGACCTTGAAAGTTAGGTATTTTCTAGAATGTCCCTCAATTTGGATTTGTCTGATGTTTTTCTCATGATTAGACTGTGGTAATGCATTTTTGGCAGGAAGAAGTTAGAGGACAAGTGTCATTCTCTTCACATCATATCAAGAAGATTTATTATTAATATAATTTACCACTACTGATGTTAATCATAATCAACTAGCTTGAGATACTGTTTGTCAAGTTTCTCCCCTGTAAAGTTACTCTTTGTCCAGCTTTCCATACTCTTACTCTTTGGAAGGAAGTCACCCTGCAGAGACCAGACTTAAGGAGTAGAAGTAGTGCTCCATATTGGAGATCATTTTCAAACAGAAGATATAGCTATTTATTTCTACCTTCATTCTTGGAATGATTTCTTTGGGTCCATTCATGGTGTCATGGTTGTATTGAACCCAGTCTTCTCCTCTAAAAACTTATTATCCATTTGGGCACATGTTCCAGATATGATATCATACAAGCACAATGTAGCATTGACACCTGTGAAAGGTGGTTTGTTTGTCTTGGAATTCTGAATCCCCCTCAAGTTATAGAGAAAAACAGGCACCAAAAAGTATATGGCAATGAAGGTATTCGCCTCTCAGTAAAACAGGCATTAACTGGTAAAGTTACCTTTTAAAAACACTTAAAGCCTCTCAAATTGTCCTAAGGCAATACGTCAAGTGAACAAATATTTATTTAAGAAAATCTACTAAGTCTTGGTAAGAAGAATGACAATCCCATGGCATTTGAGCCATGACACACTCACTTCCTCCTTCTTTCCCAGCTGAGCTTGGTAAGGCTCCTTCTCTCTTCAGCCCCCAGTCAAGGGACTCAGTATTTCCCCAAAAGGGACAGGACTCTAGCATTCCCCCTTCCCAACTGTGAGCTACAAAGGTTAAATTCCTGGCGAGTGTGACCAAGAGGAATGGTGAAGGATTCTTTCCTCCACCCAGTCCCCACTGGTAGGGCAGAGGCTTTACCCCAGGTATGACTGGATAAGAATACTGGACCCCAGTTGCCCTTGCCCCAGCTCTCTCATAGGACAGAGGTCTCACATTGGGAAAGGCAAGCAGAGAAGACCAGAGACTACTGCCCCTGCCAAGCAGCCTGGTCATAAAGCATAAGTGTCATTGCAAGAAAAGTGACCCACTGTCTCTGCACTCAGCTCTGGAACTGTGGCTTGGAGATTTTTGCCCAGTGGCAGAGGCAAAAATTATGAAGGAATGACTAATTCTTGGAAAACATATTTTAATATACTCCTAGAGTCATCATAGTCCTAGAAGAAGAAAGATACATATGCAGTAATCAGTCTCATTGCCTCACAGAGACTTCCCCAGCTCTCTGACCTCCACCTCCATCAATACACACACACACACACACACACACACACACACACACACACAGAGTGCAAGAACAGCCCATCCTTTGGAAGTGAGAGTGCTCTCTGGGCTCAGTCACAGTTCACAGTACAATCAGTCTAGAGAGCAGTGAAGGGGTGGCAGACATAGAGCTGGACCACACATCCCCAGCCTGGGTTTCTACATGTTCAATTGCCTCTTCTTTGTGTCTCTTCTGATGCTTCTCATTTTCTGCCTTATAGTTTAGGAAATGGGGCATGGCTTGTGAGGAATAAATGAGCTCATGGAAAATACCTTTAGCTTATAACTGGCACACAGTAGGTACTTAATAAATGGAAGCCATTATTACTTCTCCTACTGATTGAATTTCCTTCAGGCTGTAATTTTTATTCTAGGTAAGTGGCTCTCGATCTTAATGAGACCCATTCTCTCTCTTTCTTTTTTTTTAATATACTTTGTGACATCTCCATTATTATCCTGAAATGAAATTCACAGCTAATAAAACCTACACACCTACACACGATTTCAAAAATACCAATATAATGCTCTATGATGTAAAAAAGAACAAAAAGAAGATAACTTATAATTATTTACATATTTATATAACATGTAAATCTCAGGAATTGACTACAGTAGAACACTTAAGATGAAGTGGTCTGTATGAAATCACCAATAAAACACCAATTACAAATGCAGACTGACACAGGTATACTTTATCAGTAACTCTAATAGTCTGAATGTTATTGATGTTGGTAACATGAATTTCCAAAGTGGAGAAAAACTTGTACAGTTCCTAGAAAAAGTACAATTCCCTCTCAATTTACATTGCAATTGGGTACCTGAAAAATTTGGTGTCTACCAAAACACTTCATGTTATGTAAAACAAATTTCCTTTCTAGGCTCTGATCATTTATAAGCAAGTCTTTCACCTATATAAATGTCCAGCAGGACATCTGAAAGTCTAGTGACACACAGGAGCAGTTTTCATTGGGAAGACTATCCTACAATTATATTCCTGGATTCTACCTGCTATGTGTCAGTAAGAGCCCCTACTAATTACAAAATACTCCTTAGGGCATGATATTGTCCCATTGAGAACCTTTGGAGCCACTGATCCAAACCTGAAATCATAAGCAAAAATGTGTGCACACAAGTGCACGCGTGTCAATTCATGTCTCTCTGTGGGTGCATAGCTTTCAGATTCTTAAGGGGGGGTCCATTACCCAAAAAGAACTAAGAATGCATAAAGGGATCCTGCTACACACAATGTACACAAACAATATAGAAGTATGTCACTGAATTGAACAAAATAATGTAGGTGCTGCCTAGTAGCATGTGATGGGTGTGAGGCTAGCTCAGTGGTGGCAGAGCAGAACATGCCTCTATAGGGGACCATGTAGTTTATTGTTTAGGAGTGCTGGCTCTTGGAGTCACATTGCCTATTATTGTACAGCTTGATATGTGGATATTTAATTCCTCTCCTTGATACTTCCCCTCCTCCCCAGTCAAAGAAAAACTTTTGCTTTCGTGACCAATCACAAAGGTTTAAAGGCCTATTAGAGTCAATCCTTTAGTTAAGGCCCTAAGACTCCAAGAAGCCCCTGAAATCATGCACATATAACTCTTGAGAGGATTACCATAGCAGAGTTTCATCCACCTCAATGCCACCATGTTGGATGCAGGTATTCAACTTATGAGTGGTGAGCAAAAGCGAAGAGAAAGGCCCTGAGGGCTGGGCCACAGAATAAGGAGTGTCTGGAGGCTGGGCTGGGAGGCAGCACAGAAATGTTAGGAGAATGCGATAAAGGTGCTGACCAGAGAGAAGGGGAAAGATATGAAAAGGAATTTTTAACCATTTACACTAGCCTGTTCTGATCAATTAACAAGCCAGTCACTTAGGCTTCAAATACTAGTTAGAGTGGTAATATATCTTAGTAGTTAAGAAAGCAATAATACACTATGTGTTAACTAAATTGAATTTAAATAAAAAATTTTAAAAAGAAAAAGAGAGCAGGCTGAGCACTCAGACTGTCTGGGTTCAAATCCTACCTCCACCATGCACCATGCAACCTCTTTGTGCTTCAGTTTCCCCTTTTGTACAGTGGAGAGGGTGATAATACTTACCTCATAGTGTTATTTTTTTTTTTTTTACCTCATAGTGTTATTGAGAAAATTAAGACATGCAAAGAGCTTAGAACAGTTCCTGATGCATAGCATACACTTGATAAACATTAGCTTTTCGTGTTTACCTACCGTGCACACCACTCTGGAATATTGTGTGTACCTTGGTTTGAGAGAAGGAAGAACCTGAGCATATTGGTCTCAACTACCACCTTTGGGAGGGGTTATGACTGACATCTTATTTTTAACATTCAACAGATACTTTGTGCCAAATACCACTCCAGGTACTGTGGAGGATATAAAGATGAACAAGCTAGGTCCATGGCTTCAATTACTACTTATATGCTAACAACTTTCAAATTTATAGCTCCAGCTCAGACATCTCTCCTGAGCTCCACACATACCAATTTATTCTTACTGAGCCTCTCCACCCAAAATGCCAACATATACCTCCATGTCACTATATCAAAAAAAACTCACTTCCACACATCTCCCTAAACTGCCTCTCCTATGTACTTTATTGAAATTAACAATTGTTCACCCAGTCACCCAAGCTAGATATCTAGGAATCATTCTTGGGATTTGTTCACTCCCCACATCTCATCAAAACACTAAAGCAATTAATTCTAACTATTAGATATCCCTTAAATAGATCCACATCTCTCAATACCCCCTGCAAGTACCTTAGGACAATACATCATATCACTTGTCTGGATGACTCTAACAGTAATACTCTTGCTCCCAGTCGCTCCAATACATTCTCCAGTGAACAGGTACAATGAATTTTTTAAAAATATCACATCATATCACATCACACACACTCACTCACTCACTCTTAAAAACCCTCTATGGGACAAATTGCAAATTCCTTAACCTGGCTACCAAGGTCTTCATCTCTCTCTCAAGTTTCATCTCAACCATGACCTATCCCACCTCCCTGGCACCTTCACTTATAATTTTTCAACCAGACTGCTCTTCCTTCACTTATTCCAAGACGTCAAGCTTTTTCCAGCCTCAAGACATTCACCATACTGTTTTCCCACTCCCACAATTTATTTTTACTAGTCATTCAAGTTTCAGATAAAAGAACACATCATGGGGTACCTGGGTGGCTCAGATGGTTAAGCATCTGCCTTCGGCTCAGGTCATGATCTCAGGGTCCTGGGATCGAGTCCTGCATTGGGCTCCCTGCTCCTTGGGAGCCTGCTTCTCCCTCTGCCTCTCTCTCTCTCTCTCTCTCTCTCTCTCTGTCTCTCATGAATAAATAAATAAAATCTTTAAAAAAAAAAAAAAAAAAGAACACATCATGAGGAATTTCTTCCCTAACCCATCAGATTAGGTAAGACCTCCCAGTTAAATGCTTTTATTTCCTAACACTTTTCATTCATGTTTAATGTCTGTCTTCCTTAGTAGGCTAAAAGCACCCTAGGGCAAAGCCATGCTTTAGTCACTGTTACATCCCCAAATACCCACTACAGTGCCTTTGCACGCAGTAGATACTCAATAAAAATTTAGGGTGAGGAAGGAAGGAGGGAGAAGAGGAAAGATGGAGGGAGGAAAAGAGGGGAGGAACAAGAAAAGGAGCAAAGATGTTGTAGGAGGTAGGAAATAAATAAAACATGTTCCCTAACCTTATGGAGCTCCTAGACCGGGGGCAAACAGACAATTCCATACAAGGATATAAGGGCTATGGCAGAGGTGTGCACAATGTGCTAGGAGAACTCAGAGGAAGAAGATACCCTGTCTGGGAAACAAAGAATCCTTCACAAAGGAGATGCCATTTGGGCTGGCTCTTTTTCTAACACCTTTATTGACGCATAATTCACATACTATACAATTCACCTATTAAAATATAAAATTCAATGGTTTTTAGTATATTCACAGAATTGCACAACCATCACCAACAATCAATTTTAGAACATTTTCATCACCCCAAAAAGAAACTCCATATCCACTAGCAATCACTTTTATTGTCCCCTGCCCCCAGGTCTTGGCAACCACTAAACTAATCTATTTGCTATTTCTATAGATTTGCCTATTCTGGACATTTCATATAAATGGAATCATACAATATGTGGTCTTTTGTATCTGGCTTCTTTCACTTAGCATAATATTTTCAGTGTCCATCCATGTTGTACTGTGTATCAGTATTTGATCCTTTTGTATGGCTGAATAATATTCCACTGTATGGATTTATCAGATTTTGTTTATCTATTCATCAGTTGGTGGACATTTGAGTTGTTTCCACTTTTTGGCTATTATGAGAAAGCTGCTACCAATATTTGTGTACAAGTTTTTGTGTGAACATATATTTTCAATTCTCTTGGGTATATACCCATGAAATTGCTGGGTTATATAGTAACACTATGTTTAACATTTTGAGGAACATCCAAACTTTTCCAAAGAAGCATCATCATTTTACATTTCAATCAGCAATGTATGAGAGTTCCGATTTCTCCACATCTTTGACACTTGTTATTGTCTGTTCTTTTTTTAATTAGTTTATTTATTTTTTAATTAACATATAATACATTATTTGTTTCAGGGGTACAGGTCTGTGATTCAGCAGTCTTACACAATTCACAGCACTCACCATAGCACATACCCTCCCCAATGTCCATCACTCAGCCACCCCATCCCTCCCACCCCCCTCCCCTCCAGCAACCCTCAGTTTGTTTCTTGAGATTAAGAGTCTCTTATGGTTTGTCTCCCTCTCTGGTTTCATCTTATTTCATTTTTCCCTCCCTTCCCCTATGATCCTCTGTCTTGTTTCTCAAATTCCTCATATCAGTGAGATCATATGATACATGTCTTTCTCTGATTGACTTATTTCAGTTAGCATAATACCCTCTAATTCCATCCACGTCATTGCAAATGGCAAGATTTCATTTTTTGATGGCTGCATAATATTCCATTGTATATATATACCACTTCTTCTTTATCCATTCATCTGTTGATAGACATCTAGGCTTTTTCCATATTTTGGCTATTGTGGACATTGCTGCTATAAACATTGGGGTGCACTTGCCCCTTCAGATCACTACATTTGTATCTTTGGGGTAAATACCCAGTAGTGCAATTGTTGGGTCATAGGATAGCTCTAGTTTCAACTTTTTGAGGAACCTCCATACTGTTTTCCAGAGTGGCTGCACCAGGTTGCATTCCCACCAACAGTGTAGGAGGGTTCCCCTTTCTCCGCATCCTCACCAATATCTGTCGTTTCCTGACTTGTTAATTTTAGCCATTCTGACTGGTGTGAGGTGGTATCTCATTGAGGTTTTGATTTGGATTTCCCTGATGCTGAGTAATGTTGAACACTTTTTCATGTGTCTGTTGGCCATTTGGATGTCTTCTTTGCAGAAATGTCTGCTCTTTTTGATCATAGCCATCCTAGTAGATGTGAAGTGGTATCTCATTGTGGTTTTGATCTGCATTTCCCTGATGGCTAATGATGTTGAACATATTTCATGAACTTATTGGCTACTTGTATATTCTCTTTGGAGTAATGTGTATTTTCTCAATTTTTAGTTGGATTATTTTTATTTTTATTTTTTTGAGTTATAAGTGTTCTTCAAGTCCCTTATCAAATATATAATTTTCAACACTTTTTCCCATTCTCTGTGTTGTCTCTAGACTTTTTTGAAGATGTCATTTGAACTGCAAAAGTTTTTAACTTTGATGAAGTTCAATTTATCTATTTTTTCTTTTGTTATTTGTGCTTTAGGTGTCATATCTAAGAAACCATTGCCTAATCCAAGGTCACAAAGATTTAAGGTCATGAAGAACACTTCTGAACATGTAGACTGCTTCCTAGGCTGGTCCCTTTAATTCCCACATCCTACACAACTGTCTTTTCTTGACTATGAAATTCTATCCAACACTTTCTGGGTTCCTTAATTGATTAGGTATTGCCTTGGGGGTGACAATGAAAACAGCCTCCCTAATTCCCTGCTGTGCATTGATCAAGCCTTAGGCAGCTGGCTTTATAGATACCAGCAAAGTGGTGGGATTGATTTCCCCCGTTACTTACATGTATGCTGACCAGTGTCTACACACTTCACAGGGCTGTTGAGAGCATTTAATGAGATGATAAGAGGGCTTCCCTGACCACCACATCCAATGTAGCTGCTACCCAATTTCCCCTATATTATATTACCGTTTTATTTATTTTGTAACAGAATTATCAGATGTCTTTTTTCAAATTTTTCTTTTTAAAATTTCTTTAAATTTAAACTTAAGGAATTAACATATAGTTTATTATTAGTTTCAGAGGTAGAGTTTAGTAATTCATCAGTTGCATATATATTATCAGACATCTCATTTGTGTTCATGTTTGCAGTTGGTATTCTCCACCTAAGACTTGTAAGACTCCATCTAAAAGCAGGCCAACCTACATGAATTCTCTCTATTTCCCCACTTCTCCCTTTTCCTCTCCCTCCCTCCATCCCTCCCAATTCTTGGGTCTCTCAGTGGCCAGTGTTGAAGAAATATCCTTGTAGTACTCCTTACCTATGACTACTATGGAATAGATTTCTAGAAGTGTGATGGCTGAGCACATGTTTTTCTATATTTTAAGTGTTAATTTCTATTTCCAGATTGCTTTCCCTTTTACATTTGCACCTTCAATGTAGGAGAGTACACTTGACTGCACACTACTTGGAATATGGGTCTTCACTCTCCTTCATTTTGTATCAGTCTGATAGGCCTAAGTAAGGTGCTGTTCCATCATTTTATCCTAATTTCAACTTGCAATTCTCCACTAGTAGGAAAGTCCTTTTCAAATACATGCTTGCTATTTTGTTGAGTTCCTCTATAAATACAATGCTTTGACTGCTTTTCTCCTTTGACTTTGTTTTCAATTTGAAAGATCCATATGTTGTATATTATTGATATTATCCATGTACCTGACATATATATGTATACCCATTTTCGCCAATCTACCTTTTCTTCCCACATAACTTATCATATTTTTGCGTCTCTTGTTTTCTTATGAGTTTAAAAATGTATTTTATGGTTAATAAATGGCTTTTGGGTTTCAAAAAATTAAAAAAATAAAAGCAGGCATCAAGCTTGTTTTGTTCGTCACCATATCCCTAGTCTCTATAACATTGTCTTATGTATAGTAGGCTTTCAATAAACATTTGTTCAATGAATAAATAAATGGGTGTACATATGCAGTAGCTATTACAGTGCCTAGCATATAACTGATGCTCAATAATTATCAGCTGCTGCTGCCATTATCATTACTGTCATTATCATCATCATTACTATAAGACCTGAGCTATATCTATAAAATGAGACTTTGTTGTATTCCTCACTTGCCGTGAACATACAGGATTCACTCCAGGAAAAATGGTAGGTAGTCCCACTACTTATTTGGGTGACTTTGGGAAGGTCACATTTCTTTCCTTCCCAGAGCCTCAGGTTCATTCATATATGTATGTGGCAATATTACATAGTGGTTCTATACACAGGTTCTGGAGCTAATGCCTGGCTTTACTACCAGGCTTTGTCTTTTACTAGCATTGTGACCTTGGAGAAGTTAATCATCCACCTTAGTCTAAGTTTCCTTATCTGTAAAATGGAGATGATAACAATATCTAACTCCACAGAGTGGTTGTGAGGATTAAATGAGATGGTACAGGGGTGCCTGGGTGGCTCAGTCAGTTAAGCATCTACCTTCTGCTCAGGTCATGATCCCAGGGTCTGGGATCAAGTCCCACATCAGGCTCCCTGCTCAGCGGGGAGATTGCTTCTCCCCTTCCTCTGCCTGCCACTCCCCCTGTTTGTGCTCTCTCTGTCAAATAAATAAATAAAATCTTTAAAATAAATAAATAAATGAGATAGTACAGTACAATGCTTAGCAGAGTACCTGGCACATAACCAACATTCAAATAATAACTATGATCCAAAGCTTCAGCCTCTGGCAGATCTTATGAAAAAGTCCTCATATAAATGATGCCAACTCAGGTCAGTAGTTGGAAATCTGCCAACCCTCAAATACTACTCTTGGCTTAGATATTCAGGGGTGTCTTTGCAGTAGACAGTGCCCCAGCCATTTGATCACCACCTCCTGATGTTCCACTTTTTCCCACTGTCAGGGCGTCATGATTGTGCAAAACCAAAATGGCAGAGTAAATTGAAAGTCATATCTTCCATTCTGATGCACAACACACATCCCTGAGCTTTCCTCAATCAAAATATCAAGGGATGTGTGTGTCTCTAAATCCCAAGATAAATCATTTGGGCACTGTTGCTACTCAAGATTATCTGCAAACATGTTCACCTCCATCAGAGGAAATAATTAAAATCTCACATAGTCCCTTATAGCAATATTCTTTTGCACTTGATTCAGTTGGATGATCATGATTATAATTCCTTACATTTGTAAGTTTGATAGCTTTCAAAGAAATAACACATTAGTCTCTTGGAAGCATACAACCAACTGCAGGGTGAGGAGGTTTGGAGTAATTCAGTCACTTTGAAACTGAATAAACAGATGTCTCAGACCTCCTGACTTCTAGTCTGGAGAATTTCTCTTTGGTACCCTAATTCCCCAGAGAAGACTAAATCATTTACTCCTCTCAACAGCTGGAAAGTGGTCTCTTCATCTTGTAACAAAATCTCCCCCACTTCTCCACCTAGCAAATTTTAACCACTTTCTGAGTAATCCATACCTGGCCCACAGTGTGGGTGACCCTGCTGAATTATTGATACTCCCACCCCTTTCCCTCATCACCTCTGCATGCAAACTGCACTCCATCCCTCTCTGTCTTGGTCTTTCCCAGTTTGACCCATTTGTCAATTTTCAATCTTTAGTTATCACTTCCCACCCAAGTGCTTATTATAAGCTGCCAGTACATTTCCATCTCGTCCATCTTCTCAGCCTCTGAATCTACCACGTGAAAGGTCGTATTTCTCTATTCCAATTTCTGCTAATGGCCTTAACAACACTTAATGGGAACGGAAAAGGATTTCACCTTTCAAAAGGTGTTGATCAACTTTCAACAAGTTCCCCATTAATTCTGACTGTGATTCCAAGGACTAATCGAGCAGGACTGCTGACGTCCACTACCCTGGGGCTGTTTCATGATGTGTAATGTTCTGCTAGATTCTTTCTGTTGTCTGAGGGCCAATTGTAGTCTGGCAAGTTATATTTAATCATAATCAGCCTGCTTTACAAATGGTCTTAGGGGGCTGGTTATCTCCCAAGCACATTAGCTGTCCACTTACAATTGAATGGCACCCCAGAGCTACCAAACTGCCCACCTTTTTCTCACAAAGCCTAGATCAGACTTCCTAAGCTGAAGAGTTGGCACACATTTCTTAGTGCTAGGCTATGGTTCTGCTGTGTTTGAGGAGTTGAAGCAAGGAAAGGTGCTCAACACGCAGTGCTCATTGAGTTGGTGGTGGGATGCTGGGAAAATGGAGCAGCATATGTGTGGAGTCTTACAAAGGAGCCTTTTGGTTTTTGTAAAAAGGTTCCAGGACAAGACAAGCAAGAGCTCTAAAGAGTTGTTCAGAGATGCTTCAAGTGACTCGCATGACATTCTGGACACATGTTCCTTATCTATTGTCCCAACTCCTGCCCATTATACAACTGGTTCCAGCACACTTATACAGGACAGCAGGAAGAAAATGGAGATCACTGAAGGGAGAGTGAATCCATTTGTTGTGTCAGAACTCTTGCAAGTCCTTGGGGAGACAAAGTTGAAGACAGAAATGGACTGTGCCCTCAAGCACTGTAGTCAAGTCAAGGAGACAGAAAAGTAAGTAATTACATTAGAGGGCAGTGGGGAAATAACTATTAAGGGGAAAATAAAAGGTGCTATGGGAACACAAAAGGGGTACCTGGTATCAAGGAGGATTTCTTTGGAAAAGTAACTCCCATGCTATGAAGTATACCAAAGAGGTAAACTAGTGAGTGAAGGTGGGTTAGAAGGAAGAATTGTTCCAAACATTGAAAACAACTGCATACAGCCAGGTGGGGAGAGAGACAGAGAGAAACAGAGAAACAGAGAGAAAGAGATAGAGACAGAAAGAGAGAGAGAAAAATGCATGCCTGGTATGTCATCATTGAAGGTCAGTGAAGGTCAAAGATAAGGCTAGCGTAGTGTGCAGTGACCAAACCACAGAATTCCACTTGTATAGGCTGTGCAGGGAAATGAGCTGGGATTTGAATAGACCTACAATTTCTATTGTCTTCTATATATATTTAAGATGTGGTCCCTGTCTTTAAGGTATTCAGAGTTCATCTGTAGTGCAGAGCCCAGATTTGAGAAAGACTTCAGAAGCCCACAAGGCATAGTGGGAGGGATCTGTGTGTCTTTGAAACCTAGATGTTTACATAGTAGCTGAGGTACCTGAGTGAGCCCTAAGGAGTAAGGAAATCCTTAGAGAAAAGAGGGAACCTTATTCAGAGACTCAGGCCCCATTAGCACCCTCATACCAGCCCCTTGGCCCTAGACCACTGTCTTTGCGGTTAGCTATATACCTCCAACAAGTCAGCTAGAGTCCTTGTCAACACTGTGAGGAAGACACTGACCTTTAGCAGCATCTCCTAATGTTCTGAGCTTCAATATAGTTATCTATAAAATAGGCACAGGTGAAAGCAGAGTTGGCTTCATTCACCCTAAAAGTTCTTTCCAAAGAAAACTTTCTACACCCTGTTCCCCAAACACCTCATACTACTTCCTCATGGTGGTAGTTTGTCTTCAACATAATCAGCATTAATTCTATCCTTCTATGCACACTATTGTCCTTCCCCTATGCAGTGGTAGAGTTTATTCCTCAAGTCCCCTTGAATCTGGGCTGGTCCAGGGCTGCTTTAACCAACTGAATAAGGTGGAAGTGCCATTACTCCAGTTCCAAGCCTAGACTTTAAAAGAATTGGCTGTATCTACTTCCTACTCTTGAAATGATGCCTTATTGTGAGAAATCCAACCTAAATGGAGAGGCCACATGTAGATGCACTAGTCAACAGATCAGGCTGAGCTCCCAGCTGAGATCCAGCATCAGCTGCCAACCATGGGAATGAGTCATTCTGGATGTACAGCCCAGTTGAGCCTTCAGATGACTGTAGCTCCAACTGCCATATGATTGTAACTGCATGAGAGACACCAAATAAGAACTTCCCAGATGAGTCCACTCAATCCACTCAACCATGAGAGATAATAATACATTGTTGGTGCCAGTCACTAACTTTTGTTGTCATTTGCTAGGCAGCAATAGATAAATCTCAGGCCTTTGCTATAAGGTAAATCCAGGGCTCAGCAAACTTTTTCTTTTTCTTTTTCTTTTTTTTTAAGATTTTATTTATTTATTTGACAGAGAGAGAGAGACAGCAAGAGAGGGAACACAAGCAGGGGAAGTGGGAGAGGGAGAAGCAGGCTTCCCACGGAGCAGGGAGCCTGATGCAGGGCTCGATCCCAGAACCCTGGGATCATGACCTGAGCCGAAGGCAGATGCTTAACGACTGAGCCACCCAGGCGCCCCTCAGCAAACTTTTTCTATAAAAGGTCAGATAGTAAATATTTTTGGCTTTGCTGACCATTCATCTCTGTCACAACTATTCAATTCTACATTGTAATGAGAAAGAAGCCACAAACAAATAGACGTGGTTATGTTCTGATAAGTCTTTATTTATGAAATTTTATTTATGGAGAGCTGAGGCCTTTGCCATGGTTTGCCAACCCCTGGGCTAGTTGGATAAAACAATCATTGCAGAATAAGAAAGACTGATAAGTAGGTAGGCCTTTCCAGTAATATTAATCTTTTAGCAAAAGTTTTCTGGAAACGTGAAGCTTTGACCCAGTGTTTCCCAAAGTGAATTTTGTAAGACAGACATTGAGGGAGGGAAATGTGTTGTTGTCAAATAATTTTTTTAAAGCTCTGGATTAAATCTAAGTTATACAAGATTTTACACTGTCAGATTCCTCAGAGCCTTTACATGCTTATCCCAAAGAAGTACACTGCTAGAATTTCAGACTCAGTGCTAGCCTGCAGGAGGAGAAATTTTTAAATGAGGGAATTTGGGGTGTCAGTTCCTCCTATACATAAAATCCTTCCCAACTCATTTCCTAGAGCTGCTGCTGTTTATCCCTCTTCATTCACCTTCTCTCACTGCTCTTCTTCAGGCTTACTTTTTCCATAACACCCTAGCTCTGCTAACAATATGCTCATTGTTATTGGCATTTACCCTCTCGAGGCCTTTGCTTCCCTGTTATATAAAGCTAACAATTCTTGCAACAGTTGCACTCCAAACCCCCATTCCAAGTTGATGGAGCATTCTTAGCAATGTGAAGAGTTAGAGTAAAAGCTGTAACAAGGCAGTGACCTGTTCTGCTCAAGGAACATCAAGGAGGCCAGTGTGGCTGGAGCAGAATAAGTGAGGGGGAGAGTAGTGGAAAATAAAGTTAGAGAGGTAACCAGGAGCCAGATCTTACAGAACCCTATAGACTACTATAAGGACTTTAGTTCTGAATGAAATAGGGAGTCATTGTGAGGTTTGCAACACAGGAGAAACATAATCTAATTTAGGATTTAAATACATCACCCTGTATGCACCAAAATACAGAACCTTGAAATAAATGAAACAAAAATAGGCAGAGCTGAAAAGAGAAATAGACAAATCCTTAATTATAGTTGAGGAACTTCAACACTCTCCTCTCAACAACTGGTACAATTAATAGACAATCATCGAGGATATAAAATATCTGAAAATGCAAATAACCAACAGGTTCTGATTGACAGGTACAGAAAACTTAACCCAACAACAGCAGAATACACATTCTTTTCAAGAGCCTATGGAACATTCACTAAGATAGACCATATTCTGGTATATAAAACAAGCCTTGATAAATTTAAAATAATTGAAATCATACAGAGTGTATTCACTGACCAGATGGAATTAAACCAGAAATCAAGAGCAGAAAGATACAAAGAGATACCCAAACACTTGGAAACTAAACAAAACTTAAATAATCCATGGGTCAAAGAGGAAGTCTAAAGGGAAATTAAAAAATACCTTGAACTGAATGAAAATGAAAATAAAAATAAAAATTTGTGTTAAATATCTAAAGTACTGCTGAGAAAGAAATTTGTAACAGTGCTTAAATTAGAAATAAGGAAATGTCCCAGGGCGCCTGGGTGGCTCAGTCAGTTAAGCATCTGACTCTTGATTTTGGCTCAGGATTGTGGGATTGAGCCCCCATGTTGGGTTCTGCACTCAGCACAGAATCTGCTTCAGATTTTCTCTCCCTCTCCCTCCTGCTCACTCTCAAATAAATAAATAAAATCTTTAAAAAAAGAAAGAAGAAAATGTCTCAAGTCAATAATCTAAATTCCTAAGTCAAGAAACTAGAAGAACAAAATAAATCCAAAGCAAGGAGAAGGAAGTAAATAATAAAGAAAAGAACAGAAATAAATGAAATTGAAAACAAAAAAAACAATAGAAAAAAAGCAATGAAACAAATGCTGGTTCTTTGAAAAGGCCAATAAAATTGACAAAGCATTAGGAAGACTGACAAAGAAAAAAAAAGAAGATGTAAATTACCAATATCAGGAATAAAACAGGGGATAACATTCAGTCTCTGCAAATGTCAAAAGAGAATAAGCGAATACCACAAAGGACTCTATACACTAAATACCTTATACTTTTTAAATTATATATATATTACATTTTATACTTTATAGAAATAAACCAAATTTATACTCTATTTTGACAACTTAGATGAAATAAATTAACTCCTCAGAAAACACAAACTATCTGAACTCTACCAAGTTGAAGTAAACAATCTGAATATGCCTATAATTATCAAATAAATTGAATTTATAATTAAAACTTCCCAGAAAAAAATCTACTAAATATTTGAAGAAAAATTACACTGATTTTACACAATCTCTTCCCAAAAATAAAAGAAGAAGAAACTCTTCCCAACTCATTTTATGAAACCAAGATTACCTTGATATCAAAAAAAAAAAAACAGGCAAAAACAGTGAAAGAAAGAGAGAGAGAGAGAGGAAGGAAGAAAAGAAGGAAGGAAGGAAGGAAGAAAGGAAGGAAGGAAGGAAGGAAACTAAAGAACATCTCTGATAAAATTAGATGCAAAAATCCTCAACAAAATATTAGCAAATTGTATCCACAATGTAAAAAAAAGTGCACCAATAACAAGTGGAATTCATTATAGGCATACAAGGCTAGTTCAATATTTGAAAATTAAATAATATAACTTATCATATCAATAGGCTAAAGATGAAAATCATATGATTATATCAATTAATGCATAATAAACACTTGGCAAAATCTTATATCTATTCATGGTAAAAACTCTTAGAAAAATAGGAATATGGAAGAATTAATCTATAGATCATTTAGGGAAGAACTGACATATTTACTATGCTGACTCTTCTAATCATAGTTTTCTAATCCATGAACACAATATGTCTCTTGATATGATGTGAGCATGTGCTAAAGAACATTTACAAAAAACCTACAGCTAACATGATACTTTATGATGACAGACTGAATGCTTCCCTCTAAGGTCAAGAACAAAGCAAGGATATATACTCTCACCACTCTCATCCAGCATAATACTGGAAGTTGTAACCATTGCATTAAGGCAAGCAAAAGAAATAAAAGGCCTAAAAGATTAGAAAGGAAAAAGTAAAACTGTCCTTATTTGCAGATGACATGATGGTCTAGGTAGGAAATCCAAGGGAATCTATTTTTGAAACTTCTGTAACTAATAGATAAAAGTTGGGTATTCATCCTTTCTGATGGCTGAGTAATATTCCATTTTATATATGGACCACATCTTCTTTATCCATTCGTCTGTCGAAGGGCATCTCGGCTCTTTCCACAGTTTGGCTATTGTGGACATTGCTGCTATGAACACTGGGGTGCATGTGGCCCTTCTTTTCACTATATCTGTGTCTTTGGGATAAATAAAAGGAGACTATGTTAAGTGAAATAAGTCAAGCAGAGAAAGTCAATTATCATATGGTTTCACTTATTTGTGGAACATAAGGAATAGCATGGAGGACATTAGAAGAAGGGAGGGAAAAATGAAGGGGCGGAAATCAGAGGGGGAGATGAACCATGAGAGACTATGGACTCAGAGAAACAAACTGAGGGTTTTAGAGGGGAGGGGGTGGGGGGATGGGTTAGCCCAGTGATGGGTATTAAGGAGGGCACGTATCGCATGGAGCACTGGGTGTTATACGCAAACAATGAATCATGGAACACTACCTAAAAAAAAAAAGATTGTTCTTTAAGAAAATACAATCTAATTGTGCTGTATACAATTGGATGATATGTAGTAATTTGGTGGATGAAGCACAGTCTAACATCAATTGATAAATATTATAACAATGATTAAAACAATTAGCTTAATTCCTACTCTCCCGTCTCATATGATGGCTGGATTGAATTAAATATACTTTTTAACAAAAAAATATATACTTTTTAACAGTCAAACTGTAGAATTATTGATGAAGGAAAGAATAGAAACTTAATTTACTTTTCTAAGCTTGAAATACCAGACTACATACTGTTTCTTTCACTTCCATTTATTAGTTAAGCCAATCTGCAAGAATCATTTCTTAGGTGATATTTCTCACAATGATACCTATAAAACGGGTCAGAATTGTGCTTCTCAGGGTGTGGATGTTTTTATATATTGCTTAAAATTTTGAGGAATATGTGTGTGTGATGTATTATCCTTAGGAACATGCAGCTAGTGTGGTAAATTAAAATTGTTTCGAACTACCTATTAGTTCAGCAAAGTCACAGGACACAAGATCAACACATTAATATTAACTGCATTTCTGGATACTAACAATGAACATGCAGAAAATGAAATTTAAAACACAATATTATTGATAGTTACTCCAAAAAATGAAATTATTTCATAATGCACTTAACAAAATTTGCACAGGATCTGTATGCTAAAAATAACAAAATGCTAATGAAACAAATTTTTAACACCTAAATAAATGGAGAGATATACTGTGCTCATGGATTAGAAGTCTCAACATAGTAAAAAGGTCAATTGTACCCAAAATGATTTATATGTTTAATACAATTCCTATAAAAATCCATGCAAAGTTTTTTGCAGACTTAGACAAGCTTATTCTAAAATTTATATGGAAAGGTGCAAGCCGTAGAATAGCTAAAACACTTTTAACAAAGAAAAACAAAGTGGGAAGAATCATTCTACTCAATATTAAATATATACAGCTATAGTAACATATAGCTACAGTAATCAAGACTGAGTGGTACTGACACAAAGATAGACACATAGATCAGTGGAACTGAATAGAGAACTCAGAAATAGACCCAGCCAAATATGCCAAACTGATTTTTTGAAGATTTTTTTTTAAAGATTTTATTTATTTGAGAGAGAGCACACAAGAAAGGAAAGGGGCAGAGGGAGAGGGAGAAGCAGACTCCCTGCTGAGCAGGGAGCCCGATGCAGGGCTCGATCCCAGGTCCCTGGGATCATGACCTGAGCCGAAGGCAGACACTTCACCGACTGAGGAATCCAGGTGACCCACCAAACTGATTTTTTATAAAATTGCCAAAATGTCTCAATGGAGGAAGAATAAACTTTTCAACAAATGATACTGAAGCCACTGGACATTCATAGGCAAATAACAACCACAACGACAACATTTTTTTTAAAAGACCAAAAAAACCTTACACCTTATTTAAAAAAAAAAAAAAAAAACATTCAAAATGGATCATGAATGTCAAGTAGAAATGCCAGTTACCCATGTCAGGGAGGACTCCAACTTCACAGATGACAGCAAAGATCATAATAGCATGATTCCTTCTGCATCTTGGTATTGGAATTGTCAAGGAAAACACAACACAGTTAAGCACTGAATGGAACAGTGTTTTACTTACAGAAAGAGAAGGCAAGACAGGCTTCAGTAGTGGGTGTAGGTCTCTCCCGGCAAACACAGCAGGGCAACTGGCTTGCCTATGCCCCTCATGTCCCAGCTGTGGACAGATATAGCAGTGGAGTTGGTCAGGTGCCATATGATGTACACACTTAAGCAGGAAAAAAGGAGTCACATTGACTCTGAAACAAGCAAAGATATTCTCACACGAGCCGATAAGCATGGCACAGGCTGTGAGGGCTCCTTATCTCTTGATAGAAAGTGTTTCAGGTCCAAGGCTCTGAGTGGGCAAGCCTGGGAAAAGGCAACGGGTCATATAATGGCTGCTTTCCCAACAATGCATGTAAAATGTAAAATTATAAAACTATTTTTTAAAGTAGAAGAAAATCTTTAGGGTGTTGTGCTAGGCAAACATTATTAGACACTTGACACCAAAAACATGATCCATAAAAGGAAAAATTGATAAATTAGACTTCATCAAAATAAAAAGGTTTTGTTCTGCATAGAACTCTGTTAAGAGGATGAATCAACAAGCTACATGTTGGTAGAAAACATTTGCAAATGACGTATCTGACAAAGGACAAGTGTTTTGTATATATAAATAGTTCTCAAAACCTAACAGCTGAAAAAATCCAATTAGAAAAATGGGTGAAATACATGAAGAGATTGCAGGGAGGAGAATATATAGATGGCAAGTAAATACATGAAGAGATAATCAATATCATTAGCCATGAGGGAAATGCAAGAAAAACTACAGTGAAATATCACTACACACCTATCCAGAATGGCTAAAATAAAAAACAGTGACAACACCAAATGCTGACAAGGATACAGAGAAACTACCGGTGGGAATGTAAAATGGTATACTCTGGAAAACAGTTTGGTAGTTTCTCAACATGTTAAATATTGAGTTCCCACATGACCCTGTGTTATATGGATGAGCCAAAGATGGCCTCAGTATATTGATCCTATGTTGTTTATTTCTTCAAAGCAGACCAGGACCCATTAACTCAAAAGCCCACCAGTGGCAAGTTTAATTTTTATACATCCTTTTGTTTTAAATATAGCTCAAACAAACAGGTTTTCAGCCATTCCTAGAGATGTCTCCTGAGGCAAGAGACACAAAAGCAAAAATAAACTATTGGGACTACATCAAAATAAAAAGCTTCTACACAGCAAAGGAAACAATCAACAAAACTAAAAGACAAACTACTGAATGGGAGAAGATATTTGCAAATGACATATCTGATACAGGGTTAGTATCCAAAATATATAAAGAACCTATCAAACTCAACACCCAAAAAACCAAATAATCCAATTTAAAAATCAGCAGAAGATGTGAACAGACATTCCTCCAAAGAAGATATCCAAATGGCCAACAGATATATGAAAAGGCGGTCAACATCACTTCATCATCAGGAAAATGTAAATCATAACTACAATGAGATATCACTTCACACCTGTCAGAATGGCTAAAATGAAAAACACAAGCAACAACAGATGTTGGTCAGGATGAGGAGAAAAAGGAACCCTCTTGCACTTTTGATGGGAATGCAAACTGATGCAGCCACTGTGGAAAACAGTATGGAGGTTCCTCAAAAAGTTGAAAATAGAGCTACCCTAACACCCAACAATTGCACTACTGGGTATTTACCCCAAAGATACAAATGTAGGGATCCGAAGGGGTACATGCACCCCGATGTTTATAGCAGCAATGTCCACAATAGCCAAACTATGGAAAGAGCCAAGATGTCCATCGACAGATGAATGGATAAAGAAGATGTGGTGTATATATATACAATGGAATATTAGTAGCCATCAAAAGGAATGAAATCTTGCCATTTTCAATGATGTGGATGGAACTGGAGGGTATTTGGCTGAGCGAAATAAGTCAATCAGAGAAAGACATGTATCATATGACCTCACTGATATGAGGAATTCTTAATCTCAGGAAACAAACTGAAGGTTGCTGGAGTGGTGGGGGATGGGAGGGATGGGGTGGCTGGATGATAGACATTGGGGAGGGTATGTGCTATGGTGAGCGCTGTGAATTGTGTAAGACTGATGAATCACAGACCTGTACCTCTGAAACGAATAATACATTATATGTTAAAAAGAAGAAGAAGAAGAAGAAGAAGAAGATAGTAGGAAGGGAAAACTGAAGGGGGGGAAATTGGAGGGGGAGACAAACCATGAGAGACTATGGACTCTGAGAAACAAATTGAGGGTTCTAGAGGGGAGGGGGTGGGAGGATGGATTAGCCTGGTGATGGGTATTAAAGAGGGCACGTTCTGCATGGAGCACTGGGTGTTATATGCAAATAATGAATCGTGGAACACTACATCAAAAACTAATGATGTAATGCATGGTGATTAACATAACATAATAAAAATATATATATAAAAAAACCAGCAGGTTCAAAGTGGCTGCTTTCATATTCTGCAAAGCCATCCCCAAGTGAGGAGAGACTTACTGTGTAAATATTGTAAAGATTTACTTCATTCTGCCACCTGATCCAGTCTTTCCACTGAGAGCTTGGCTGCTTCCCCCAGATCCAGCCTGTCAGTCTCATGGTTGATACAGACTCCAGGAGATGTGCAGCTCTGGCTGCCACCCTCCCTGTCATGCTTCTCAACCCATCTGTTGGTTGGTTCTTAATTCTCTGTATTAGAATTTCCCTCTGGGAACCCAATTAGGGCATGCTCACCAAGCAAAACTAATGTGCCCCTGTATGAAATGTATACAGCAATGTTCAACATGTTGGTTTGGGGGGACTTGAAGCAACAAACAGATGGCACTCCCATAATGCCTGTCAGGACCAGAGGGAGAATAGAATGAGGGAGGAAGGAAGAGAGAATGGGGACACTTTTGGACACAGCTGCCACCTACTGCTGCTCTGCCATGCCTGGAAAAGCAATGAAAGCTGAAGACAATTGTTTATTTTCCTAGACTCCCAGTGAGACAGCAATATCTTTAAGCCAGTTAGTTACATAGAGGGTGGGAAGGTTGCTTAGTCTGGAGAAGTAAAGCATGAAGAGGGTTGGGGCGGAGACAGAAGCTGTTTTCAGTTTTGAGGAACATAGTTGTCACTGTTGGTGACATGGGAATGAGTGAAAAAATTGGTTTCTGCATTATGGCTTCAAAGCTCAGACGTAATGTTAGCAAGGTATGAGAGGCAGAGGGAATGGGCTTAGGTGGAGACAAACCTTTCTACAGCCAGAGCCTGCCTGCCTATCAACCTGCCTCCCCATCCCTGGTGTAGGTGGCTGGTACCTTCTAGGGCATTCCATCATTGCAGACATGAGGGAGAAGGAGACAGGACCAGAATCATTTGGGGGCACTGGTCAAAAGCACAGATTCTCAAGTCCCACCCCAGGCCTCCTGAAAAAGATTATCTATAGGAGAGCTCTGGGAAATATGAATTTTAACAAGCTCCCCCAGATGATGCTGATCTGAATCTTATCCACACAGTAGTCTTTGGAAATCTCTGAGCTAATGGCCCTTTAAGACCCCTTCCAATTCCAAGAAGCTAGGACTGTAGTCTCTAGTCCCAGTCCTAGCCAATGCAGTCTAGAAGAGAAATAGGTCAAGGGAAAAGTTGCTTTGTAGAGCCAAGGAAAAGGAGACAAGTGTCCCCAAGGAAAAGACTGACTTTCAAGAGGCTCCAGCTCTCCTGGTGAAGGAAGGAACAGTTGCAGGAGCACCATGTCAGGAGTCACAAATCACTCCTGCCTTTGGTGGCTACACTTGAAGCATTTATAATAGCTCACATATGCTGAGAGTCTATTATGTTCAAATACTTTTATATTCTTTTCCTTCCTTATTTTTATTTATTTTTTTAGAGAGGGAGGGAGAAAGAGAATCCTAAGCAGGCTCTACACTCAGTGAGGATTCCAACAAGGGGCTCGATCTCAGAGCCCTGAGATCATGACCTGAGCCAAAATCAAGTCAGACACTTAACTGACTGAGCCACCCAGGCGTCGCTCCTTTTACTTCCTTATGACAACCTTCTGAGACAGATATTATTATTGCCCCATTTTTTTTTGCCCCATTTTTATAGAAGTAAAAGCTAAGACTCAGAAAAGGAAATCAGATTTGCCCAAGGTCACATAGCTCTTTTTTTAAAGATTTTATTTATTTATTCATGAGAGATAGAGAGAGAGAGGCAAGGGAGCAGGGTGCCTGATGTGGGACTCCATCCCAGGACCCTGGGATCATGACCTGAGCCGAAGGCAGATGCTTAACTGACTGAGCCACCCAGGAGCCCAAGTTCACATAGCTCTTAAACCACCGTGCTAGGCCTGGGTCACCTCACTCAGGTAATGAAGAGGCACTTTGGCAAAGGCCTTTTGGAGTCATTAAAACTGAAGGAGCCACTCATGATTGGACCCTCAAGTCTCAAGCAGAGTTGAAGGTAAGTTTTGGGGATGGCCTGAGTTTTAGCAACTCTCAAGTCCAACCTGGATGATTGTTTGCTTCTTTGTTGTTGTTGTTTTTAATTTTTTCAGCCAAAACAATTCTTTTTTTTTATTATGTTCAGTTGGCCAACATATAGCACATCATGTTTTTGATATAGTGTTCAATGATTCATTAGCTGCGTGTAACACCCAGTGGCTTTTCTATCTGCCTTGAGTCTCGTCACTTTCCTCCTGTCTCCACACCAGGACGCATTCTAATCAACAAATTGCTTTTGTGAGAATTAGAAAAAGGTGTCCCTTCTAATACATGTAGCCCAATGGGCACAGGGCTTGGGAGCAGTTCGAGAATTTGGGCAAATTAGAAAAGGATGATGCTCTCTCTTTATCGACACACCCCTGAATCAGGTGTATAGCTTAGGAAGTGGAAAATGGGCGGGATTACCACCTCCTTGAATTCCTTTGGCCTTATAATTTTGTGTGGGGTCTAATCTGCTCAAATCTACACAGCAGACCTTCTGTCCACCTGCCCAATACTCTCTGGTCTCTAGACTCAGAGGTTGCCCAATCTCAGGGAGGTGAGGAGGGAGGGAGCTCCTCACTGAGGGACACCCAGCCACTAGAGAAGAGAACCAGAGACTGGCTTACTGAGCTTCTTGAATGTGTAGATCAATACTCTTTGTCCAATTTGAGAAGTGTTTAGTCATTACCTCTTCAAATATTCTTTCCACCCCTTGCTCTCACTCTTTCCCTTCTGGGACTCCCATTATGCATATGGTGACATATTTAATGGGGTCTCACAGGTATCTGAGGCTCTGTTCAATTTTTTTTCATTCTTTTTTTTTCTGTTCCTTCAGCTTCACTAATTATTTCTTCTGCCAGCTCAAATCTGTTATTGAGCCCTTCTACTGAATTTTTCATTTTAGTGATTATACCTTTCAACTCCAGAATTTCCCACTTTGTTTTTTATAATGTCTATGTCTTTATTGATATTCTCTATTTAATGAGAAATTGTCACAATACCTTACTTTAATTCTTTTTTTACTTTAATTATTTAAATGTAGTTTCCTTTACTTCTTTGGACATGTTTATAATAGTTACTTTAAAGTCTTTTTCCGCTAAGGCCAATATCTAGGCAGTTTCTATTGCCCAGTTTCTATTGACTGATTTTTTTTTTTTTGCCTGTGTATAGCCCACACTTTCCTGTTTCTTTGTATATCTCATAATTTTTTGTTGAAAATTGACATTATAGATAATATTGTAGCAACTCTAAGTTCTAATCTCCCTCTGTGGCTTATTGTTTGTTTTTTCATTTGCTTATTCATTTAGAGGTTTAGTTGGATGAATTCTGTGAAGTCTATTTCCCCTGTAGTGTGTAGCCTCAGGTGTCCCTGCTGAGATTTTTTCCCCTTTGTTTTTATTTTTAAGTCTGGCTTCCTAGGGTTTGCACCTAGGTCAGCATAGCTTAGTGGTTAATCACTGGTTGGCCAGAAATTGTGCATAAATCCCCAGGTCCAATGAAGTTTTCTTTTCTTTACTTTTGGGTCTGTGTGTGGCTTGGAAACTGCTTTCATAGTTCAGGAGATAACTGTTCAGTCAGGGACTTGTATTTTGGAAGTACTTTCTCTAGTCATCCCTAAGAAAGTGCAGCCTTGAACACAGAAGTGTTCCAGATCACAGGAAATGATTGTGATTTTATCAGGATTCTCTTAGACTATCTCCTTCCCTGATGCAGCTGTTAAACTTATGGCTGATTTCGCTCTATTGGTATCACCAAGCTGTTATCCTCCTCTGATTTTAGCCACTATGATTTTTTTTTAATTTTATTTAAATTCAATTTAGTTAACATAGAATGTATTATTAGTTTCAGGGGTAGAATTTAGTGATTCATCAATTGCATGAACACCCAGTGCTCACGTGCCCTCCTTAATGCCCATCACCCAATTGCCCCATCCCCCCACCCACCTCCCCTTCAGCAACCTTCAGTTTGTTTCCTTATGGTTTGCCTCCCTCTCATTTTCATCTTACTTTTATTTTTCCTTCCCTTCCCCTATGTTCATCTGTTTTGTTTCTTAAATTCCACATACGAGTGAAATCATACATTTGTCTTTCTCTGGTTTATTTTGCTTAGCATAATACCCTCCAGTTCCATCCACGTAGTTGCAAATGATAAGTATTTATCTTTTTTGATGGCTGTGTAATATTTCATCATATATATATACCATATCTTCTTTATCCATTCATCTGTTGATGGACATCTGGGCTCTTTCCATAGTTTGGCTATTGTGGACATTGCTGCTTTTTATACTGTTTGGCAACATCCTGGGGGCAAGAATTCCTCCATTCTCTGATCCAAATAAAGTCTACTGTTTGGCTTAACCAGATCTGCCAGTCTCTGCAGCTTGCCCCACATCTCTTCCCAGGCAGAACCTCAGTGCCAAGGCATGGGAAGCATATGGGATTTGGGGGACACTGTTCTTCACTGACTGCTCCACCAGATGTTCCCTATGGTGTGGGTGCTGTGGATTGAGGAAACAGGCACTACCAACTGGCTGCTGTCACCCACCCAGTGTAGATTTTTACAGCATGGAGATGGGAGAGATGGGATATTAACCAGCTTCTGCCACCTTTCCAATGTAGATCTTGCACACCAGGGGACTAGAGATGATACAAACTACTTCCCAGGCTGCATCTGCTGAGTCTGCCCAGTGTGTGCCCAGCATAGTTTTTCCACACAGGGAGCTAGGGGAGAGATAGATGTGGCTCATGTGCTAAGGCCTGCCACTGTTCTTACAGGCTTCAATCAAATTTGTTGAGTGAAAACCTTCCAGTTTTATGTAAGCCCATTGTTCCATCTCCAGAGATGTTAAAAGTTTTTCTTAGATAATTTTGACCACTTTAATAGATGTCTCTCTGAAGGAGAGGATTCTGTAAGCTCCTTACACCAGAGAAGGGATTGTGTGAACTTTTTCTGTAAGCCTGAGATCAAGATCATGGCTGCAGGTGATTGGCAACCAGAACCAAGGGTTGTTAAGTAGCTGGGTGGGAAAATAAAAACACCATCATTAATATTAAGCATGGCTCAATAGAGAAGCAGGCAAGAAGAAAATGCAGCTATGACACATGCAAAATATATACGCTATAGCCACACTTGAACTGAGTTTAGAACTACTTCATCCTCATAGGATGTCAAAAATGGTTCTGTTTGTACAGCCAGCAACAGACATAATCTGTTGAATTTGCATAGCACTTGCCTCTGGGAAGAATGATGCTTCCTTTGAGTTCACCCTCCCACTCTCCCCGGAGCCAGTGAGTATAAATTAGGACACAGTCCTAGCCAGGACTAAGGAAAAACCCCTTAGAGGTTCCCCAGATGGATGATGGAGATAAGACACACATCAGGGGGAAAAAAACCCCTCTAAGTTGCAAGAAAGAGGTAAGGGAGGCAACAAAGTGAGACCAAAGTGAGGCCAAATCCTGGCTTGACCTCTTACCAACTTTGTGACCTTGAGCAAGAGGCCTAACCTCTCAATGTCCTAATCTTGTACTCATCTTTAAAATGGGGGTATTGATGCTTACTTCACAGGGTTCCTGAGATACCTGGATAAGCTGCCCCCTGCTTAACTTCTAAAACCACAGCTAACGCCCCTTCATGTTTAACACGCTCAAGCCACACTGATTTCTTTGTGTTTGTTGAAAATACCAAGTTCTTGCCTATCTTGGGATCTTTGCACTTTATATATAGTGTATTTTTATATACATTTTATATATATAAATGTAATTTATATATATGTGTGTGTATATATATGTGTGTGTGTATATATATATATATATAAGAGTGTATATATATATATATTTACCCACTCTTCCTGAGGCCAGCTTTCCTCTCACCACTTAGGTCACAGCTTAAATATCACTTCTGTAGAATTCAGAGGTGATAATTCCATCTAAAACAAAACAAAGCAAAACAAAACAAAATAAAACAAAACAAAAAATCCCTGGCTGCTTCCCGCTTCAGTCACTCTATTGCACTATCTTATTTTATTTCCTTCACCACACTTACAATACTGGAACATAGAAGCAACATAGTTTAATGTTATAGTGACAAATTGCCTGGGTTTGGATCTTGGATCTACCACTTCCTGCATCTATGACTTTGAGTGAATTATTTAACTATTCTGAACCTCAGTTTCTTCATCTATAAAATAGGAATAGTAATAGTATCTGCTTCACAGTATTGTGAGGACTAAATGAGTTAATAAAGGTAAAGTGTTCAGCACAGTGTCTGGTAAGACTCTCTGTCCATGTTAGTTCTTATGGTAGTCAGCTTCCAAGGTGGCCCCCCAATGATCACCACCTGCTGGTATTAACACCAGGGTCATCTTGGACACTCTCACTCTCTTCTGCTCCCTATCTTCCTTGGATCACTTGCCTGGGAGAAGGAAACTGCCATGTCAAATAGCCCTATGGAGAAGTCAATGTGGCATGTCAAAACAGAGGCCTCTGGCCAACAGCTGGAGAGGAACTGAGGCCTTCCCACAAACTCATGAGTGAGCTTAGTAGCATATCTCAATCCCTCACTGACAGCTTAACTGTGACCTCATGAATGATCCTGGGCCAGAACTGTCCAGCTAAGTCACTCCTGGATTCCTGACCCTCAGAAACTGTATGAAATAATATTTGTTGTTTTAAGTCACTATGTTTTGGAATAATACGTTATGCAACAATAGTTAACTAATGAAGCTATTAAATTATCTTGTTGGTTTACCCTCTCTACTCTGTCCCTAAACCTTTTAGTGGACTGCCGAGTTTAGGAGAGCACAGGCATTTTATGTGGTGAGTATATTTCAAAATTTCACTGGAAGGCCTGGAGAGGCTTTATTTGATTATTATTGTACTATTTCTTGTGTCACGGAAGAGCACTGGGCTAAGAATGGAAACTATTTTCACTGGATACATGAGTGATCTTAGATAAGTCATTTCCCACTTCTGAACATTCTCATCTCTCACATAGGGAAAATAATACCTGCCATGCACACCTGTGAAGGTAGTATGAAGATGAAATAAGACTATTACTGGGAAACCCAGTAAAAGAATAAGCAATGTCAGGTTAGCATCAAATTCCCTCTAACAGTTGTTTTTGTTGTTGTTCATAGGTAGGTGGAAAAACATCTTCTGAATTAAAAAAATATATATTGTTATTAATTTCTACAGTGATACATGGAATTAAAGACTCTAAGGTAGTTATATTATACCAGTATGCTTCATTCTAATTTGGCAGTTTCTCAATTAGCAATCTTTCTGCCAGAGCAAAGATTTTTCCCCTAATGAACCAAGGCAGAACTACCCTAAAAGAATAGTTAAAAGAGGTTCTCTATCCAGAAGGAGGTAACAAAAGGAATCTTGGAACATCAGAAGGGAAGAAAGAATATAAAAGCCCAAAATATGGGTAAGTACAACAGATTTTCCTTCTTTTTCTAAGTTTTTAAATTGTGATGTGTGGGCGCCTGGGTGGCTCAGTTGGTTAGGCGACTGCCTTCGGCTCAGGTCATGATCCTGGAGTCCCTGGATCGAGTCCCACATCAGGCTCCCTGCTCGGCGGGGAGTCTGCTTCTCCCTCTGACCCTCCCCCCTCTCATGTGCTGTCTCTCTCATTCTCTCTCTCTCAAATAAATAAAAATAAAATCTTTAAAAAAAATAAATAAATAAAAAAATAAATTGTGATGTGTGAAACAAAAATTATAACACTGCCTTATATGGTTCTAAATATATGTGAAAGAAATATTTAAGACAATTATAAGTGTGGGGGGGTACTTAAGGATATAAAAGGAGGTAAAATTTTTACACTGCACTTGACCTGATAAAATAATGAGACCTATAGACTGTGATTATATATATTTACAAATGATTCTCATTATTCACAATAGTTATGGTCTATAAAGTTGCCTTGAGCATTGAATTTGTGGCTACTGAAATATTACTCCTAGTATAATAAATTGTACTATATATTTATAGTATAGAACAGCATAGTATTCTATATATTGCTGGATTTGATTTACTAAAAATTTTAGGATTTTTGTATTTATGCTAATGATAGATATTGGTGTGCAATTATCCTTTCTTTATAATGTTTTTGCCAGGTTTTGATAAAAAATTATATTGGCCTTATAAAACAAGTTGCCAAGTATAACTTGTTTTTCCTTCCTCAGGAAAAATTTGTGTTCGATTTCTTCCTCAAATATTAAAAATTCACAGTGTTGCCATCTGTCCTGGAATATTTTTTTCCTGGGCCAAGTTTTTTAATTATGTATTTGATTTCTTTTTTTTTAAGATTTTATTTATTTATTTGAGAGAGAGAGAGAACATGAGCAGGGGGAGCAGCAGAGGGAGAGGGAGAAGCAGGCTCCGCACTGAGCAGGGAGCCCAGTGTGGGACTCGATCCCAGGTGTCCCTGTATTTCTTTAACAGATACAGGAGGCTTCACATTTTCAGGGTTGTTTTTGGTAAATTATGTTTTTATATTAATTTGTCCATTTCATTTATATTTTCAAAGTTATTGGCATAAAGTTCTTCATAATATATTATTTAATATCTATAGGATGTATAGTATTTCCTTTACTATTTGTGGAATTGGTAAATTTTTGTATCTATTTTTTCTTGATCAGTCTTGCTAGGAGGCCTATTATTTTTCTTAATGTTTTCAAAACACCAACTTTACCTTTGTTGATTTTGTCTATTACATTTTTATATTTTTAAAGTTTTTTTTAAAGATTTTATTTATTTATTTGACACAGAGAGAGAGCACAAGCAGGGGGAACGGGAGGCAGAGGAAGAAGGAGAAGCACCCCACCCCCCACAGAGCAGGGAACCAGATGCGATGCAGCTTGATCCCATGACCTGAGCTGAAGACAGACGCTTAACCAACTGAGCCACCCAGGCACCCCTAATTCTTTTAAGTTTTTATTTTACTTGTAGTTAGTTAACACAGAGTGTAAATTAGTTTCAGGTGTACAATATAGGGAGTCAACACTTCCCTATATCACCTGGCGCTCATCAAGACAAGTGCAGCAATGTCCACAATAGCCAAACTATGGAAAGAGCCAATATGTCCATCAACAGATGAATGGATAAAGAAGATGTGGTGTATATATATACAATGGAATATTATGCAGCCATCAAAAGGAATGAGATCTTGCCATTTGCAATGACGTGGATGGAACTGGAGGGTATTATGCTGAGCAAAATAAGTCAATCAGAGAAAGACATGTATCATATGATCTCACTGATATGAGGAATTCTTAATCTCAGGAAACAAACTGAGGGTTGCTGGAGTGGTGGGGGTGGGAGGGATGGGGTGGCTGGGTGATAGACATTGGGGAGGGTATGTGCTATGGTGAGTGCTGTGAATTGTGTAAGACTGTTGAATCACAGACCTGTACCTCTGAAACAAATAATACAGTATATGTTGAAGAAGAAGAAGAAGAAGAAGAAAGGGAGGAGGAGGAGGAAGAGGAGGAGGAGGAGGAGGAGGAGGAGGAGGAGAAGAAGAAGAAGAAGAAGAAGAAAGTAGGAAGGGAAAACTGGAGGGGGGGAAATTGGAGGGGGAGACGAACCATGAGAGACTATGGACTCTGAGAAACAAACTGAGGGTTCTAGAGGGGATGGGGGTGGGGGCATGGGTTAGCCGGGTGATGGGAATTAAAGAGGGCACGTACTGAATGGAGCACTGGGTGTTATACGCAAACAATGAATCATGGAACACTACATCAAAAACTAATGATGTAATGTATGGTGATTAACATAACACAATAAAAAAAAAGACAACTGCACTCCTTAATCTCCATCACCTATTTCCCTCATCCCCCCACCCTCTTCGGGTCTGATAACAATCAATTTGTTCTCCATAACTAAGAGTCTCTTTCTTGGTTTGTCTCTCTTTTTTTTCTTTGCTCATTTTTTGTTTGCTTCTTAAATTCCACATACAAGTGAGAACATATGGTATTCTTTCTTTGACTTATTTCACTTAGCATTATACTCTTTAGCTCCATCCATGTCATTGGAAATGGCAAGATTTCATTTTTTTTTGTGGATAAAATATATATATATATACAATGTGAATGCTGGATTGTAGGGTAGTTCTATTTTTAACTTTTTTCTTATATTTTATTTTGTTATGTTAGTCACCATAAAATACATCATTAGTTTTTGATGTGGAGATCCACGATTCATTGTTTTCATATAACACCCAGTGCTCCATGCAGTACGTGCCCTCCTTAATACCCATCACCAGGCTAATGCATCCCCCCACCCCCTCCCCTCTAAAAACCTCAGTTTGTTTCTCAGAGTCCATAGTCTGTCATTGTTCATCTCTCTCTCCAATCCCCCCCTTCATTTTTCCCTTCCTTCTCCTAATGTCCTCCATGTTATTCCTTATGTTCCACAAATAAGTGAAACCATATGATAATTGACTTTCTCTGCTTCACTTATTTCACTTAGCATAATCTCCTCCAGTCCCATTCATGTTGATGTAAAAGTTGGGTATTCATCCTTTCTGATGGCTGAGTAATATTCCATTGTATATATGGACCACATCTTCTTTATCCATTCATCTGTTGAAGGGCATCTCGGCTTTTTCCACGGTTTGGCTATTGTGGACATTGATGCTATGAACACTGGGGTGCATATGGCCCTTCTTTTCACTACATCTGTGTCTTTGGGGTAAATACCCAGCAGTGCAATTGCTGGGTCATAGGGTAGCTCCATTTTTAATTTTTTGAGGCACATCCACACTGTTTTCCAAAGTGGTTATACCAACTTGCATTCCCACCAACAGTGTAAGAGGGTTCCCCTTTCTCCACAACCTCTCCAACATTTGTTGTTTCTTGCCCTGTAAATTTTTGCCATTCTAACTGGTGTAAGGTGGTATCTCAATGTGGTTTTGATTTGGATTTCCCTGATGGCTAATGATGATGAACATTTTTTCATGTGTCTGTTAGCCATTTGTATGTCTTCTTCAGAGAAGTGTCTTGTTCATGTCTTCTGCCCAATTTTTGACTTGATTATTTGTTTTTCGGGTGTTGAGTTGGAGAAATTCTTTATAGATCTTGGATACCAGTCCTTTATCTGTAGTGTCATTTGCAAATATCTTCTCCCATTCTGTGGGTTGTCTCTTTGTTTTGTTGACTGTTTCCTTTGCTGTGCAGAAGCTTTTAATCTTGATGAAGTCCCAAAAGTTCATTTTTGCTTTTGTTTCACTAGCTTTTGGAGATATATCTTGAAAGAAGTTGCTGTGGCCGATGTCAAAGAGGTTACTGCCTATGTTCTCCTCTAGGATTTTGATGGATTCCTGTCTCACATTGAGATCTTTCATCCATTTTGAGTTTATCTTTGTGCATGGTGTTAGAGAATGGTCGAGTTTCATTCTTCTGCATGTGGCTGTCCAATTTTCCCAGCACCATTTATTGAAGAGACTGTCTTTTTTCCATTGCATATTTTTTCCTGCTTTCTTGAAGATTATTTGACCATAGAGTTGAGGGTCCATATTTGGGCTCTCTATTCTGTTCCATTGGTCTATATGTCTGTTTTTGTGCCAGTACCATGCTGTCTTGGTAATCACTGCTTGTAATATAGCTTGAAATCAGGCAACGTGATGCCCCCAACTTTGTTTTTCTTTTTCAACATTTCCTTGGCGATTCAGGATCTTTTCTGATTCCATACAAATTTTAAGATTGTTTGTTCCAGCACTTTGAAAAATGTCATTGGAATTTTGATCAGGACTACGTTGAAGGTATAGATTGCTCTGGGTAGCATAGACATTTTAACAATGTTTATTCTTCCAATCCATGAGCATGGAATGTTTTTCCAATTTTTTGTGTCTTCTTCAATTTCTTTCATGAGTCTTCTGTAGTTCTTAGAGTATAAATCCATTACCTCTTTGGTTAGGTTTATTCCAAGGTATCTCATGGTTTTTGGTGCTATTGTAAATGGAATCATTTCTCTAATTTCTCTTTCTACAGTTGCATTGCTAGTGTATAAGAAAGCAACTGATTTCTGTGCATTGATTTTATATCCTGCCACATTACTGAATTGCTGGATGAGTTCTAGTAATTTGGGGGTGGAGTCTTTGGGGTTTTCCACATAAAGTATCATGTCATCTGTGAAGAGAGAGAGTTTGACTTCTTCTTTGCCAATTTGAACCCCTTTTATTTCTTTTTGTTGTCTGATTGCTGTTGCTAGGACTTCTAGTACTATGTTGAACAAGAGTGGTGAGAGTGGGCATCCTTGACGTGTTCCTGATCTTAAGGGAAAGGCTCTCAGCTTTTCCCCATTGAGGATGATATTCGCTGTGGGTTTTTCAGAGATGGATTTTATGAACTTGAGGAATGTTCCCTCTATCCCTATACTCTGAAGAGTTTTAATCAGGAAAGGATGCTGTATTTTGTCAAATGCTTTTTCTGCATCAATTGAGAGGACCATATGGTTCTTCTCTCTCCTCTTATTAATGTGTTCTATCACATTGATCAATTTGTGAATGTTGAACCACCCTTGCGTCCCGGGGATAAATCCCACTTGGTCGTGATGGATGATCCTTTTAATGTATTGTTGGATCCTATTAGCTAGGATTTTGTTGAGGATTTTGGAATCCGTATTCATCAGGGATATCAGTCTGAAATTCTCCTTTTTGATGGGGTCTTTGTCTGGTTTGGGGATTAAGGTAATCCTGGCCTCATAGAATGAGTCTGGAAGCTTTCCTTCTGTTTCTATTTTTTTAAACAGCTTCAGGAGAATAGGTACTATTTCTTCTTTGAATGTTTGGTAGAATTCCCCAGGGAATCCATCAGGCCCTGGACTCTTGTTTTTTGGGAGGTTTTTGATCACTGCTTCAGTCTCGTTACTGGTTATTGGCCTATTCAGGTTGTCAATTTCTTCCTGTTTCAGTCTTGGGAGTTTATAGGCTTCTAGGAAGGCATCCATTTCTTCCAGATTGCTCAGTTTATTGGCATATAGTTGTTGATAATAATTTCTAATAACTGTTTCTATTTCCTTGGTGTTAGTCGTGATCTCTCCCCTTTCATTCATAATTTCATTAATTTGGGTCCTTTCTCTTTTCTTTTGGATAATTCTGGCCAGTGGTTTATTGATCTTATTAATTCTTTCAAAGAACCAGCTTCTAGTTTTGTTGATTTTATCTACTGTGTTTCTGGTTTCTAATTCATTGAACTCTGGTCTAAGCTTAATTATTTCTCTTCTAATGCATGGCTTATGCATCGTTTGTTGTTTTTCTCTAGTTCTTTAAGGTGTAGAGTTAGTTGGTGAATTCGGGATTTTTCTACTTTTCTGAGTGAGGCTTGGATGGCTATGTATTTCCCCCTTAGGACCGCCTTTGCAGTATCCCATAGGTTTTGGGAGCAATGTGTTTTTGTTCTTATTGGTTTCCATGAATTGTTTAAGTTCTTCTTTGATTTCCTGGTTGACCCAAACATTCTTGAGCAGAGTGGTCTTCAGCTTCCAAGTGTTTGAATTTCTTCTAAATTTTTCTTGTGATTGAGTTCCAGTTTTAAAGCATTGTGGTCTGAGAAGATGCAGGGAATAATCTCAATCTTTTGGTATCAGTTGAGACCTGATTTGTGACCCAGTATGTGGTCTATTCTTGAGAAAGTTCCATGTGCGCTCGAGAAGAATGAGTATTCTGTTGTTTTAGGGTAGAATGTTCTCTATATATCTATGAGGTCCATCTGGTCCAGTGTGTCATTCAAAGCTCTTGTTTCTTTGTTGATTTTCTGCTTAGACGATATGTCTATTGCTGAGAGTGGAGTATTGAGGTCTCCTACAATTAACGTATGGTTATCAATATGACTCTTTATTTTGGTTAACAGTTGGCTTATGTAGATGGCTGCTCCCATGTTGGGGGCATAGATATTTACAATTGATAGATCTTCTTGTTGGATAGACCCTTTAAGAATGATAGTGTCCTTCCGTGTCTCTAACTACGGGCTTTAGTTTAAAATCTAATTTGTCTGATATAAGAACTGCTACCCCAGCTTTCTTTTGAGGTCCGCTGGCATGGAAGATGGATCACCAACCCTTCACTTTCAGTCTGGATGTATCTTTAGGTTCAAAATGAGTCTCTTGTAGACAGCATATGGATGGGTCCTGTCTTTTTATCCAATCTGCAACCCTGTGCCGTTTAATGGGAGCATTTAGGCTGCTCACATTGAGAGTGATTATTGAAAGATATGAATTAGTTGTCATCATGTTGCCTGTGAAGTCCTTGTTTGTATAGATTGTCCCTGTAAATTTCTGTTGTAGATCACTCTTGGGGTCGTTCTCCTTTTATAGTACCCCCCTTAATATTTCTTGCAGGGCCGGCTTAGTGGTCACATATTCTTTCAGCTTCTGCTGGTCTTGGAAGCTCTGCATTTCTCCTTCCATTCTAAATGACAGCCTTGCCGGATAAAGTATTCTTGGCTGCATGTTCTTCTCGTTTAGTACCCTGAATATGTCTTGCCAGGCCTTTCTGGCTTGCCAGGTCTCTGTGGACAGGTCTGACGTTATTCTGATGTTCCTCCCTCTGTACGTAAGGAATCTCTTCCCCCTAACTGCCCTTAAGATGGTTTCCTTGGTTCTAAGATTTGCAAGTTTTACTATTCTATGCCAGGGTGTTGGCCTGTTTTCTGTGATCTTGGGAGGGGTCTTCTCTGCCTCTAGGACATGAATGTTTCATTCCCCAGATTAGGGAAGTTCTCAGCTATGATTTGCTCAAATACATCTTCTAGCCCTCTCTCTCTCTCTCCACCCCTCATGGATCCCAATAATTCTGACATTGGAACGTTTCATGGTGTCACTTATTTCTCTGATTCTGTTTTTATGGATTTTGAGTTGTTTTTCCCTGGCCTTCTCTTTTTCCTTCTTTTCTATCAATTGGTCTTCTAGATCACTAATTCGTTCTTCTGCCTCACTTACCCTAGCTGTTAGATTATCTAGATTAGATTGGATCTCAAAGATAGCATTTTTAAGTTCTGCCAGTTCAGCTTTCATTTCTGCCCTTAGATACTCTATGTTGCCATTAATTGATTTCTCCATTCTAGCTATCGTCTTCACAACTGCTACCCTAAATTCCATCTCTGACATCTTGGTTATCTCTGCATCCATTTGTAAATCTGTGGCGGAAGTCAGGATCTCTGAGTCTTTCTTATTTTGGGGGTTCTTCCTCCTAGTCTTTCTATTGAGGGGTTGTTGAGAGAATGTACAGAGTCCAAATTATTGACCAGAACCCAAGCAAGATGCACCTGTTTTCTAGGGACCTTAGGGTTGCTGGCCTCTTGTTTTCCCAGCCTGTCTTCTGGGGGAGGGGCCTGCCAGACTGTTACTCAGGCAACCCTGTTTGGGCAGAGTTGCCCTGACCCCTGTGGGGGGGGGGGGATAGGCTCAGTGAAAACCAGTTTTGGGGGACTTTTGTTCTCTGGCGGCTTTCCCTGGTGGCTTTCCATGTCTCTTCCAAGAGAGCAGGAAAGACCATTTCCAGCCCTCTGCCTCAGAGCAGAGAGATCGCAGTCTGTTCTTCAGTGAGCTCTCCAGGCCACAATATCTCCATTTCTGTGTGTGCTGCTATAAACTGCAGCATCCTGGGTTGTGTGGCCCTCAGCAGGGCTCCCAGTCCTCGCCTCCAGGTCGGGGCACATCTCTGCCCTTTGTGGTTCTAAAACTGCCAGCTGCCCCCAGTTTGCATGTGTGGCCCCGCCGCTCCAGGTTTCAGTCTGGGGGGCTGCCCTAAAGTCCTTTCCCCACTGCTACCAGTCTGCGAGTCTGTGCCCTGTCCTCAGTGTGGGAGGCTATTGCACACCAACGGTATAGGATCCCATTGGCTCGGCTCCCTCCCCCTTCCGTTTATCTTCAGATATGTGCCCGCAGAATCATGGCTCTGGGCTTCATACCTTGAATCCAACCACCTGCAATATTCTGTTTGTACAGATCCAGATCTGTCTTCTTATATCACAGGCTGATTTCGTGGGTGTTCAGGATGATCTGGTAGATATCCAGCTCAATTCAGTGGACCGGTTGGAATAGGGTCCCCTACCTCTCTGCCATCTTTTCCTCCTGATATGCACTCTTTCATTATAGTTTGCTTTTCTTAGAATTGTATACAAATGAAATTATTCAGTACACATTCTTCTGTTTCTTGCTTCTTCACTCAGCATAATGTTTTTGAGATCCATCTATCTTGTTGCATGTTTCAGTAGTATGTTTCTTTTAATTGCTGAGTATTTCATTGCATAGATATAAAGACATGTGTTTATTCATTCACCTGTTGATGGACATTTGGGTTGTTTCCAGATTTTTGCTATTATGAATAAATGTGCTACACATATTTATGTATAAGTCTTTGTGTGTGCATACACTTTCATGTCTTTTAAGTAAATACTTTGGACTTTAATTGCAGAATTGTATGATAAGTCTATGTTCAACTTTGTAAAATGCTCTCAAACTCTTTTCTACAGTGGTTGTACCACTTAACATTCCCTCTAGCAATTTATGAGGTTACCTGTTTCTCCATATCCTTGCTACCATTTCCTATTAACAGTCTTTGAATTTCCACTATTTTGGAAAGTGCTGAACATCTTTCCATATGCTTATTTGCCATTCCCATATTATCTCCTTTATGAAGTATGTATTAAAAGTTTGCCTGTTTTATCGTTATAAAAGATCTTCATGTATCTTAGATATAATTCTTTTGTTAGATATTTTTTTTGTATATGCTTTCTCCTAATCTGTGGTTTGCCATTTAATATTCTTTTTGGTGTCTTTTAAAGAGAAAATACCTTCCTAAGGCGAGCTCAGGGAGGACAGAAACCTCCCGTGGAGCAGAAGGGCAAAAGCTCGCTTGATCTTGATTTTCAGTACGAATACAGACCGTGAAAGTGGGGCCTCACGATCCTTCTGACCTTTTGGGTTTTAAAGAGAAAATACTTTAATTTTGATTGAATTCAATTTGTTGTACTAAGAGCAACTATATATTTATTGCTCCTAGTACATCTCTGTACATTTCTCACATAGATTATCATCTTAAATCCTAAAATCAGCTCATCCTGATAGAATCTACCTTCTTTATTCTAAAAAAGGGAGAAAGAGATTAAAAGTGTTAAGTGACTTGCCTGAGGCTGCCCCACTAACAGGTGCCAGAGTTGGGATTCAAACTCCATCCAACTCTCCCGAGAGCCAGAGCTTCCTGCAGTACTCTGCACTGCCTCCTACCATCTCTATCCTTTGGCCATCAACTGTATGACACCTGAAACAAGAAGGCAGAGCCTTGTGTTGCTGGAAACATGTACTGTGGGCATCTCAAATTTTTTACTTTACACATATTAGATAAAGTAGACAGAGCAAAAACTTTACTAGAGAGTGACGTTATATAATGATAAAATGGTCAATCCACCAAGAAGACAAAGCAATCCTAAATGAGCATGCACCAAACAATGAACCTGCAAAATACATGAAGCAAAAAATAATGGACCTGAAAGGAGAAGCAAACAAATCCACAATTATAGTTGGAGATTTCAACATCCCTCTTTCAATAATTGTAGAACAATTAGACAGAAAATCTACAAGGATGTAGAAGAACTCAACAGTACTATCAACCAAAAGGATCCAATCAACATTTATAGAGTGCTACATCCCACAGTAGAATACATATTCTTTTCAAGTGTCTATAGAACATATACCAAGATATACAATATTCTGTGCCATAAAATAAACCTCAACACATTTTAAAAGAGTTGAAATCATACAGATTGTGTCTTCCAAGTATGATGGAAAAGAACATAGAAATAAAGATTGATAGCAGGAAAATCTCTAAACAGTTGGAAAGTAATCAACAAATTTTTAAATAATCCATGAGCCAAAGAGGAAGTTTCAAGGAAAATTTAAAAGAAAAATACAAAATACAAAAATACATTGAACTGAATAAAAATGAAAATACGATATATGAAGATTTGTGGGACACAGCTATAACAGGCTGAAAGTGAAATATATAGCACTAAATGCTTACATTAGAAAAGAGGAAATATCTCAAATCAATAATCTAAATTCCCACCTCAAGGAAATAGAAAAAGAAGAAGAAAATATTTCCAAAGCAAGCAGAAAGAAGGAAATAATAAAAATAAGAGTAGAAATCAATGATATTGAAACAGAAAAGTAATAGAGAAAATCAATAAAATAAAGAACTGGTTCTTTTAAAATATCAGTGAAAGTGACAAACTTGTAGTAATACTGACAAAGACAAAAAGAGAAAAGACACAAATTACCAATATCAGGAATGAAACAAGGAATAGCATTTTATATCCTACAGACATAAAAAGTATAAAAGGGAATGGTATGAACAAGTCTACACACATACATTTGAAAACTTAGAAAAATGTGCCAATTCATCAGAGAACACAAACAACCATAACTCACAAAATACAAAATAGATAATTGAATAGCTCTATAACAATTAAGGAAATTCGATCATAATTTTTAAATTTCCAATAAAGGAAAATCTGCAAGCCCTAATGCTTTCAGTGGAGAATTCTACCAAATGTTTAAAGAAAAAATAGAAACAATTCTATACAATCTATTCCAGAAAATAGAAGAGGAGGGAACAATTCTTTTCATAAAGCTAGCAGTATTCTGATACCAAAACCAAAGACACTACAAAAAAGAAAACTACAGACAAATATCCTTCATGAATATAGACACAAAAATCCTCAAACTATTATAACAAATAGAATTCATCAGCACATTAAGAAATTATACACCATGACCAAGTGGAATTTAATACAGGGCTGAAAGACCAGTTCAGTATTTGAAAAGTAACCAATGTCATCCACCTAAAAGCTAAAGAAGAAAAATCATATGATTATATTAATCAATGCATAAAAAACATATGACAACTTGATTGATAAAGAACATCTACAATAAACCTACAGCTAACATTATACGTGATAAAAATATTCAACATCATTAGCCATTAGTATAGTGAACATTAAAACCACAAAGAGATATCACTACCTACTTATTAGACCAGTTAAAATAAAACATAATAACAATACCAAATGCTATTGAGAATGCAGGGAAACTGAATCTCTCATACATTGCTGGTGGTAATGTACAGCGTGGGAAACATCTTGATGTTCTCTTTAAAAACTAGACATATAGTTGCTATATAACTAGCAATCATACTCCTGAGCATTTATTCTAGAAAAATAAAAACTTTAAATGTGTACACAAATGTTTATAGCAACTTTATTTGTGATAGCCCAAAATTGAAAACAACCCAGATATCCTTCAATGAATGAGTCATTAAACTGTTGTACATGCATACAATAAAAAGGAACTATGATACAACAACCTGCGTGAATATCCAGAGAATTATGCTGCGCAAAAAAAAAGCCAATCCCAAAAGTTACATGTTGTGTGATTCCATGTATATAACATTCTTAGAGTGACAAAATTATAAAAATTGCAAACAGATTAGTGGTTGCCAAGGGTCAAAAAGTGAGTAGGGGTAGGAGGGGCGTGGATGTGAATATAAAAGGACAATGTGAATGATCATTGTGGTGTTGGGGATGTTTTGTATCTTGACTGTACCTATATCAGTATCCTGGTTGTGACATTTTTCTATGCTTTTTCAAGATATTACCATTGGGAGAAACTGGTTAAAGGGTACACAAGATCTCTGTATCATTTCTTACAAATGCATATGAATCTACAGTTATCTCAAAATTTTAATTAAAAAAAAAAGTTCCTGGGACCACAGAAAGAAGTCTCATTTATTTTTATTTTTTTTTATTTAAAGATTTTTATTTATTTATTCATGAGAGACAGGGAGAGAGAGAGAGGCAGAGGCAGAGGCAGAGGGAGAAGCAGGCTCCCTGCTGAGCAGGGAGCCCGATGCGGTACTCAATCCCAGGACCCTGGGATCATGACCTGAGCTGAAAGCAGATGCTTAACCATCTGAGCCACCCAGGTGCCCAGAAAGAAGTCTCAGGAAGTTACCTCTTCTGGGAAGAAGGGACAAATCAGAAAAGAAGTACCCCACAGAAACTTGGTGATGAAGGGAAGGAAAGGGAGAAGTTAAAAATTCTGCAGAAACAACAAAAAAGAATGGCAGAATCAGAAAACATGCCACAATCTTCATCACCATCATTATCAACACCACCACCAAAACCAAAAATAAAAAAACCACACTTCTTTGCACCACAGGAAAGGGCACTCTAGAATCAAAACACCCAATTAGCCTCTATGTTCTAATGCAACCATTATTGCTGTCCAGAGAAATACATTGTTTAAAAATGTATTAAAAATGAACAGAAAATGGCTGTTGATATTCATACAAAGCTACTGTGAACAAAATCAGAAAATTAAAATAAAAATATTTCAGTGATATGAAAATTTCTCCCCAAATTAGCCATGAGACAAAAGAAAATTGTAATACATCACAAAATAGTAAAAGAAAAACAAACCTCTTTAAATTGGAAATTCATTATTTTTATTTTTTAACAGCTTTATTAGGTGTAATTGATATACAGAAATCTGCACATATTAAGTGGACATAAAAACAGAAAGATATGAAATAAGAGTTGACTGAATTCAGGGAAGTAACTGAAGACAAGATCATCATAGAAATGATGATTATGTTGTAATTGGCCATTGAAGGAATTGAAGTACAGCTTGGCTAGATGTAAAATCTTTGGCTCACACTATATTTCTTTCAGTTTCTTGAAAATGCAACTCTGCTGTTTGCTTGCTTTCCATGTTGCTGTTGGGAAGTCTGATGCTAAGGTGATTTACATTAATTTGAAGCTACTTAAGTTTTTGCCCTGAGGATTATTTCTTTACCTTTAAAGTCTAATAGTTGCACTGGGGTATTTTTCAGTGTTAACTATACTGGGTCAGTTTTCCCAGGTACATGGTGACCCATATCAGTGAGAAGATCCAGGTCTACTTTTATTTCTGAAGTTTTTTTTTTTTAAGATTTATTTATTTATTTTGAGAGAAAGAGAGAGAGAGAGAGCAGGGGGAGGGGCAGAGTGAGAGGGAGAGAGAGAAACTCAATCAGACTCTGTGCTGAGCATGGAGCCCAACACAGAGCTGGATCTCACCACCCTGAGATCATGACCTGAGCTGAAATCAAGAGTTGGATGTTTAACCGACTGAGCCACCCAGGCGACCCTGGAGTTTTTCTTTTGATTATATTTTTAAATATTCTATCTTATTGTTGCATAGGGAATGTGTGGGTATAAAGTGACATCAAATAAAGATTAAATCAGATAAATGAGATAGTAGAAGGAGAGTAAGGGTATTATAAAAGGTTAGTAGTATCAAGGTAAGCACTGGAACTAGCTACGAACTTGCCCAAATATGAAGAGGAAAAAAAAGAGACCACATAGAAAAACACAGTAAATATACCCACAGCATGATTGTTCTTGTGATATGTCCATTTAGTTAGGCTACAGCCTCCAGTTATTCAATCAAACACTAATCTAGGTATTGCTGTAATAAGATCTTGCAGGTGCAATTAAAGCCTTTAATCCATTGACTTTAAGTAAGGGAGTTAATCCTGATAATCTAAATGGGCCTAATTGAATCAATTGAGAAGTCTTAAAAGCAAGGCTGAGGTTTCTCTAAAAGACAGAAGAAATTCTGTCTGTGGACAACAGCTTTGGCCTGTGCCTGTGGAGTTTGAGCCTGCCCATGATCCCCCTGCATGACTGCCTGCCCTATGGATTTCAGGCTTGCTTAGCCACCCCCAAAACTGAATAAACCAATGCTTATACTAAGTCTCTTTACACATACACAATGCATGCACACCTACATTCTATTTAATCTACTTGTCTGGTTTAACCCTGACTGACTCACATAGTAAATATAAAATAAAATAGCATGACAGAGTTGAAATTAAACCTATCAGTCATATCAACAAATGCGAATGGATTTAATTCACTATTTTAAAAAATGTGTCAGGGAAAATATAACTGAGCCTGGAGCATCTTGCAGTATCAAAAAGTAAGGAAGCCAATATGAAAGAGCTCCCAATGGCCACAAAGTAAAAAACATAGTACTGGATTATGATACAAAATATAAAATAAATATGAGTCCTTACTGGTATAAATAAGTGATTGGATAAATAAATTAATGGAGGAAAAAAAGACAAATCATTTTAAAAAGAAATTCCACATAATTTATGTGGATTCTCCCTTCCAGGAGTTGAAGCTTAATTATCACCAACGTGCCCCCATCCATCATACCAGTGTGGACAGGACTTACTGACTTTTTCTGAATGGGGAAAAAAATCAACTTCTTACATGTCCTCTCACTACATCAGATCTGGCAACAGGGATCTCTCATTTCAAATCCCCCACATGCTTCAAATCTCTTTGACTTCCCTTTCTGCTACTAGCTGGAGAAAACTCTCTGCATGTAAGGTACTCATGTGATTTGACCAGGCTCACCTGAATAAAAGTCAACTGTACCATATAATTTAACACAATCGCAAGAGTGGAATCTCATCATATATACAAGTTCCAGGGATTAGGGCATGACCCTTTAGGGGCCATTTTTAGAATTCTATTTAACACTCAGTTGTATAAATCTACATTTAAAATTAAATCCACACTTATAGAAAACTGATTTGTATGAAGAGTTAGACCTTTTTAGAAAAACTGTTCTCTGAGATTCATTAGCTGTAGTTATAACATAATTTATATTTCAAAATAATTTACCAGAAATTTATTTCAGTATTATTATAGGCTATAAATAGATGTTGCAACAATTTAAAATGAAGTTGCTAAAAGTATACATATTGAGTATTCAATAAATGATTTTGTGAAAGAGCGAGCCAGAAAAACCTTATGATCAATCAAGATATCACATTAATAAATTTTATTTATTACATAGTATATAAAATTATAATTCAATTTTGTGCAATTTATAACTTTATATTGTTATTCATGTATCATAAGTACCCCTATTATATTTTATACATAATAAACTATCTTAAGGAAAAATATTGATTTTTAACAATAAATAATAAAAAGCACAAACATTGAGAAGAAAAAGTTGAACAGTTGCTGTTGTTGTTTGGTTGGGTTTTTTACAATCGATATGATTGTTTACATATAAATCATATGGAACCTTCAAAAAACATCAAAGTTACAAGATAAAAGGTCAATATTTAAAAATCAACTGTACTTCTGTAATAATTGGAATATGAAAAATAAGAAAATACTTATAAAAGCATCAAAAATATCAGATGCATAGGCATGTATTTAATGAAAAATATGTAGGTCTTCTACACTGAACACTCAAAACATTGAAGACCTACACACACTGAGGGATATAACATGTTCACAACTTGGACTATTTCATATTTTTAACATTTGAATTCTCCACAGATTGATCTCTACTCTCAATGAAACTCTGATTAAAATATCAGCTAGCTTTTTTATATACATTGGTAGGCCATTTGTATAATTTATATAGAAATGCATCTTGGCAGAATCAGGAGGAGGAGCAAAATGGAGGAGAAGTAGGGGACCTAAATTTCGTCTTGTCCCAGGAATTCAGTTAGATAGCAAACCATTCAGAACACCTAAAAACTCAACAGGAGATCGAAGAAAAGAATAGCAGCAACTCTCTGAACAGAACAGTGACCACTTTCTGGAAGGTAGGACATGCAGAGAAGTGAATCCGAGGTGATATTCGGTAGGATAGACAGCGGGGGGAGGGGGCCTCCATCAGCCGCTACTGGCAAGTGATAGAGCCATGGAGCACAAAATTGGAACTTTTAGAAGTCAGCTCCGCTGAGGGACGTCGCTCCATAGGCTAAGTGGAGGGTGGAACGCTCGTTGGGACGGTGTGGTCTCAGGACCCTCAGGGTCACAGAAAGACCGGGGCTGCCTGAGTGCGGCAGAGCTCCCAGGTATCAGAACAGGGAAGCCAGCTGCAGAGACGGAGCCAAGGAGTGGGCTCTAAGCTGGGGTTGCCATAAACTGGGATCCGCGGCAGAGTTGGGCCACTGCTCCTCCAGCAGGGACCCAACAAGCGGCAGATCCAGGGAGACTCCCCTTCCTCTCCCCAGGAAGAGCGGCACGGGAGCGCACTGCAGGGATCTGCTGGGTCTGGAGACTCCACATGGGGTCGTGTGCCAGAGATAGAAACACTTGGTCACAGGCCAGGTGAGCACGGAGTGTGGCTGGAGACTGGGAAGACGGAAGTGATTGCTTTTCTCTGGGGGTGCACTGAGGAGCGGGGCCCTGAGTTCTTGGCTCCTCCGGGGCGGAGATTGGGAGGCCGCCATTTTCACTCTTGTCCTCCAAAGCTGTACAGAAAGCTTGCGGGGAACAAAAGCTACTGAGAGCAAACCTGAGCAGATGACTTAGCCCGGCCCCTAGCAAGGGCGGGGCAATTCCGCTGCAGGCAGACACTTGAGAATCACTGCAACAGGCCCCTTCCTGAGAAGATCAGCAAGAACATCTAGCTAAGACCAAGTTTACCGATCAATGAGAACTGCAAAACTCCAGTGCTAAGGGAATGCCACACTAGAATTCATGGCTTTTTTCCCCATGATTCTTTAGTCTTTCAAAGTTAATTTTTTTAATTTTCTTTATTTTTTTTCCTTTTTCTATTTTTTAGTTGAATTTTTCTTCCTTCCTTTTTCAACCATAATCTTATCAATTCCTTTTTAGAAATCTTTTTTGTATTTTGATTTTTACAATCATATTCTATCTCTTCATTGTGTTTAACCTTATTTTTTGTATATATATAAGTTTTTTTTTCTTTAAAATTTTGGGATACAGTTTCTTCTAATAGACCAAAATATACCCTAAATCTAGTATATGACATTGTCCTAGTCTCCCTCCTGATCACATTCTATTTCTTTTTTTAATTTTTTCATTCTTTTTTCAACCAACTTATTTTATCAATTCCTTTTCTAACCTCTTTTTTAATTTTCATATTTACAGTCATATTCCATCCCTTCATCATATTTACCCTTATTTTTATATATATATAAGTTTTTCTTTCTTTAAAATTTTGGGAGGCAATTTCTTCTAACAGACCAAAATACACCCAAATTCTAGTGTGTGGCTCTGTTCTATTCAGCAGCCTGATCATACTCTTTTATCTCCCCTTTCTTTTCCCCCCGGTTTCGGGTCTCTTCCAATTTATTTAGTGTATATATTTCTGGGGTCGTTGTTACCCTTTAAGCATTTTGTTCACTCATTCATCTATTCTCCTCTGGACAAAATGACAAGAAGGAAAAACTCACCTCAAAAAAAAAGAACAGGAGGCAGTACTGACTGCCAGGGACCTAATCAATACAGACATTAGTAAGATATCAGAATTAGAGTTCAGAATGATGATTATAAAGATACTAGTGGGGCTTGAAAAAAGCTTAGAAGATACTAGAGAATCCCTTTCTGGAGAAATAAAAGAACTAAAATCTAATCAAGTGGAAATCAAAATGGCTATTAGTGAGGAGCAATCCAAAATGAAGGTTCTAACTGCTAGGATAAATGAGGCAGAAGAGAGATTTAGTGATATAGAAAACCAAATGATGGAGAATAAAGAAGCTGAGAAAAAACAGATAAACAACTACTGGATCATGAGGGGAGAATTCGAGAGATAAGCAATACCATAAAGCAAAACATTAGAATAATTGGGATCCCAGAGGAAGAAGAGAGAGAGGGGCAGAAGGTATATTGAAGCAAATTATAGCAGAGGACTTCTCTAATTTGGGGAAGGAAACAGGCATCAAGATCCAGGAGGCACAGAGAACTCCCCTCAAAATCAATAAAAATGGGTCAACACCCCGACATCTAATAGTAAAACTTACGAGTCTCAGAGACAAAGAGAAAATCCTGAAAGCAGCTCAAGACAAGAGGTCTGTAACCTACAATGGTAGAAACATTAGATTGGCATCAGACCTATCCACAGAGACCTGGCAGGCCAGAAAGGACTGGCATGATATATTCAGAGCACTAAATGAGAAAAATATGCAGCCAAGAATACTATATCCAGCTAGGCTGTCATTGAAAATAGAAGGAGAGATAAAAAGCTTCCAGGACAAACAAAAACTAAAGGAATTTGCAAACACAAAACCAGCCCTACAAGAAATATTGAAAGGGGTCCTCTAAGCAAAGAGAGAGCCTAAAAGTAAAATAGACCGGAAAGGAACAGAGAGAATAAAAAGTAACAGTCACCTTACAGGCAATACAATGGCACTAAATTCATATCTTTCAATAGTTACCCTGAATGTAAATGGGCTAAATGCCCCAATCAAAAGACACAGTATCAGATTGGATAAAAAAAAAAAAAACAAGACCCATCAATATGCTGTCTACAAGAGAATCATTTTAGACCTGAAGACACCCCCAGATTTAAAGTGAGGGTGTGGAAAACCGCTTACCATGCTAATGGACATCAAAAGAAAGCTGGGGTGGCAATCCTTATATCAGACAAATTAGATTTTAAACCAAAGACTATAATAAGAGATGAGGAAGGACAGAATATCCTACTTAAAGGGTCTATCCAACAAGAAGATCTAACAATTTTAAATACCTATGCCCCTAACATGGGAGCAGCCAATTGTATAAGCCAATTAATAACAAAAGAAAAGAAACACATCGACAACAATACAATAATAGTAGGGGACTTTAACACCCCCCTCACTGAAATGGACAGATCATCTAAGCAAAAGATCAACAAGGAAATAAAGGCTTTAAATGACATACTGGACCAGATGGACTTCACAGATATATTCAGAACATTCCATCCCAAAGCAACAGAATACACATTCTTCTCTAGTGCCCATGGAACATTCTCCAGAATCGATCACATCCTAGGTCACAAATCAGGTCTCAACTGGTACCAAAAGATTGGGATCATTGCCTGCCTATTTTCGGACCACAATGCTTTGAAACTAGAACTCAATCACAAGAGGAAAGTTGGAAAGAACTCAAATACATGGAGGCTAAAGAGCATCCTACTAAAGAATGAATGGGTCAACCAGGAAATTAAAGCAGAATTAAAAAAATTCATGGAAACAAATGAAAATGAAAACACAACTGTTCAAAATCTTTGGGATGCAGCAAAGGAGGTCCTAAGAGCAAGGTATATAGCAATACAAGCCTTTCTCAAGAAACAAGAAAGGTCTGAAATACACAACCTAATCCTACACCTAGAGGGGCTGGAGAAAGAACAGCAAACAAAGCCTAAACCCAGCAGGAAAAAAGAAATAATAACGATCAGAGAAGAAATCAATGAAATAGAAACCAAAAGAACAGTAGAACAGATCAAGGAAACTAGGAGCTAGTTCTTTGAAAGAATAAGGTTGATAAACCCCTGGCCAGACTTATCAAAAAGAAAAGAGAAAGGACCCAAATAAATAAAGTCATGAATGAAAGAGGAGAGATCACAACCAACACCAAAGAAATACAAACAATTATAGGAACATATTATGAGCAACTATATACCAGCAAATTAGACAATCTGGAAGAAATGGATGCATTCCTAGAGATGTATAAACTACCAAAACTGAACCAGGAGGAAACAGAAAACCTGAACAGACCCATAACCAGTAACAAAATTGAAGCAGTAATCAAAAATCTCTCAATAAACAAGAGCCCACGGCCAGATGGCTTCCCAGGGGAATTCTGGGAAAACATTTAAAGAAGAATTAATACCTATTCTGAAACTGTTCCAAAAAATAGAAATGGAAGGAAAACTTCCAAACTCATTTGATGACCCCAGCATTACCTTGATTCCAAAACCAGACAAAGACCCCATCAAAAAGGAGAATTACAGACCAATATCCCTGATGAACATGGACGCAAAAATTCTCACCAAAATACTAGCCAATACGATCCAACAGTACATTAAAAGGATTATTCACCACGACCAAGTGGGATTTATCCCTGGGCTGCAAGGTTGGTTTAACATCAGCAAATCAATCAATGTGATACAATACATTAATAAAGGAAAGAACAAGAACCATATGATCCTCTCAATAGATGCAGAAAAAGCATCTGACAAAGTACAGCATCCTTTCTTGATCAAAACTCTTCAGAGTATAGGCATAGAGGGTACATACGTGAATATCATAAAAGCCATCTATGAAAAACCCACAGCGAATATCATTCTCAATGGGGAAAAACTGCGAGCTTTCCCCCTAAGGTCAGGAACATGGCAGGGATGTCCACTATCACCACTGCTATTCAACATAGTACTAGAAGTCCTAGCCTCAGCAATCAGACAACAAAAAAATAAAAGGCATCTGAATCGGCAAAGAAGAAGTCAAACTCTCACTCTTTGCAGATGATATGATACTTTATGTGGAAAACCCAAAAGACTCCATCCCCAAACTGCTAAATCTCATACAGGAATTCAGTAAAGTGGCAGGATATAAAATCAATGCACAGAAATCAGTGGCATTTCTATACACCAACAAGACAGAAGAAAGAGAAATGAAGGAGTCAATCCCATTTACAATTGCACCCAAAACCATAAGATACCTAGGCATAAATCTAACCAAAGAGACAAAGAATCTGTACTCAGAAAACTGTAAAATACTCATGAAAGAAATTGAGGAAGACACAAAGAAGTGGAAAAATGTTCCATGCTCATGGATTGGAAGAACAAATATTGTGAAGATGTCAATGCTACCTAGAACAATCTACACATTTAATGCAATCCCTATCAAAATACCATCCACTTTTTTCAAAGAAATGGAACAAATAATCCTAAAATTTGTATGGAACGAGAAAGGACCCTGAATAGCCAGAGGAATGTTGAAAAAGAAAAGCAAAGCTGGCGGCATCACAATTCCGGACTTCAAGCTCTATTACAAAGCTGAAATCATCAAGATAGCATGGTATTGGCACAAAAACAGACACATAGGTCAATGGAACAGAATAGAGAGCCCAGAAATGGACCCTCAACTCTATGGTCAACTAATCTTCGACAAAGCAGGACAGAACGTCCAATGGAAAAAAGACAGTCTCTTCAACAAATGGTGTTGGGAAAATTGGACAGCCACATGCAGAAGAATGAAACTGGACCATTTCCTTACACCACACATAAAAATAGACTCCAAATGGTTGAAAGACCTAAATGTGAGACAGGAGTCCATCAAAATCCTAAAGGAGAACACAGGCAGCAACCTCTTCGACCTGAGCTGCAGCAACTTCTTCCTAGAAACATCACCAAAGGCAAGGGAAGCAAGGGCAAAAATGAACTACTGGGACTTCATCAAGATAAAAAGCTTTTGCACAGCAAAAGAAACAGTCAACAAAACCAAAAGACAACCGACAGAATGGGAGAAGATATTTGCAAATGACATATCAGATAAAGGGCTAGTATTCAAAACCTATAAAGAACTATTAAACTCAACACCCAAAGAACAAATGATCCAATCAAGAAATGGGCAGAAGACATGAACAGACATTTTTCCAAAGAAGATATCCAAACGGCCAACAGACACATGAAAAAGTGTTCAACATCACTCGGCATCAGGGAAATCCAAACCAAAACTTCAATGAGATACCACCTCACACCAGTCAGAATGGCTAAAATTAACAAGTCAGGATACAACAGATGTTGGCGGGGATGCAGAGAAAGGGGAACCCTCCTACACTGTTGGTGGGAATGCAAGCTGGTGCAGCCACTCTGGAAAACAGTATGGAGTTTCCTCAAGAAGTTGAAAATAGAGCTACAATACGACCCAGCAATTGCACTACTGGGTATTTACCCCAAAGATACAAATGTAGGGATCCAAAGGGGTATGTGCACCCCGATGTTTATAGCAGCAATGTCCACATTAGCCAAACTGTGGAAAGAGCCAAGATGTCCATCGACAGATGAATGGATAAAAAGAAGTGGTATATATATACAATGGAATATTATGCAGCCATCAAAAGGAATGAAATCTTGCCACTTGCAACGACATGGATGGAACTGGAGGGTATTAGGCTGAGCGAAATAAGTCAATCAGAGAAAGACATGTATCATATGACCTCACTGATATGAGGAATTCTTAATCTCAGGAAACAAACTGAGGGTTGCTGGAGTGGTGGGGGGGTGGGAGGGATGGGGTGGCTAGGTGATAGACATTGGGGAGGGTATGTGCTATGGTGAGCACTGTGAACTGTGTAAGACTGTTGAATCAGAGACGTGTACCTCTGAAACAAATAATACATTATCTGTTAAAAAAAAAAAGAAGAAGAAGAAGATAGCAGGAGGGGAAGAATGAAGGGGGGGAATCGGAGAGGGAGACGAACCATGAAAGACTATGGCCTCTGAGAAACAAACTGAGGGCTCTAGAGGGGAGGAGGGTGGCGGTATAGGTTAGCCTGGTGATGGGTATTAAAGAGGGCACATTCTGCATGGAGCATTGGGTGTTATACGCAAACAATGAATCATGGAACACTACCTCAAAAACTAATGATATAATGTATGGTGATTAACATAACATAAAAAAAAAGTCTGTCAAGGTGTACACTTGAAATTTGTGCATATTACCATCTATAAATTACATCTCAATAAACAAATAATCAGAAAAAATTAGAGAAGATATGAGATATAGGAGAAATTTGAACAAAAAACGTACACTTGCACATGTGAAGAAATTAGTATTAATTTGGTAGTTATGAGAACAGTAGTGCAGTTATGTTTTGTTAAAAGTCCCTATCTTTTAGAGAAGCATCCTGAAAATTTTGTAGAGAAAATGACATGATGTATGGAATTTACTTCAAAATAATCCAGTTTGGGTGAGAGGGAGTAGATGCGAATACACATAAAGTAAGATTGATGATGGCTAAAATGGATTTCATTACACTATTATCTCTACTTTTAATTTGATTGAACTTTTCCATAATAAAAAAAAATCCTTATTCTAAAAGAGCATAAGCTTTGTGGTCATGCCAAGCTCCACTACTGATTAGTGTGTTAATATAGAAAAGTTGCTTAGGGGCACCTGGGTGGCTCAGTCGTTAAGCGTCTGCCTTCGGCTCGGGTCATGATCTCAGGGTCCTGGGATCGAGCCCCACATCAGGCTCCCTGCTCCGCGGGAAGCCTGCTTCTCCCTCTCCCCTCCCCCTGCTTGTGTCTCTCTCTGTCAAATAAATAAATAAAATCTTTAAAAAAAAAAAAAATTTAAATTAAAAAAAAAAAAGAAAAGTTGCTTAATAACTCTCTGAACTCCTGTCACCCCCACTTTTAAATGGGGATACTTATAAAACCTTCCTCAAAGAAGTTGGAAGGATTAGGTAAGATCCTGCAGTTAATCACTCAGCATATAGTAAGTGCTCAGCACTTCCTGATGCCCTTAGCTTCTCCTTTTTTACCAAGCTATTCCCTAATTTCCTGATGAACACAGATGGCGTCTGCTTTTGTAGTTTTGTTCCCTATGGGACAGTGTTTTCTAAATATAACTCAACATAATAAAGGCCATATATGTAAAACCCACAGCTCACATCATCCTCAGTGGGGAAAAACTGAGAGCTTTCCCCCTAAGGTCAGGAAGAAGACAAGAATATCCACACTCACCACTTTAATTCTACATAGTACTGGAAGTCCTAGCTACAGCAATCAGACAACAAAAAGAAATAAAAGGTATCCAAAATGGTAAAGAAGAAGTAAAACTGTCACTATTTACAGATGACATGATACTATATATAGAAAACCCTAAAGACTCCACCAAAAACTATTAGAAGTAATAACTGAATTCAGTAAGATCACAGGATACAAAATTAACATACAGAAATCTGTTGTGTCTCTATACCCTAACAACAAAGTAACAGAAAGAAAAAATAAGAAAACAATTCCATTTATAATGCACCAGAAAGAATAAAATACCTTAGGAATAAACTTAACCCAGGAGGTAAAAGACCTGCACTCTGAAAACTATAAAATATTGATAAAAGAAATTGAAGACAACACGAACAAGTAGAAAGATACTCCATGCTCATGAATTAGAAGAATTAATATTGTTAAAATGTCCACACTATCCAAAGCAATCTATAGATTCAATCCTTATCAAAATTTATATGGAACCACAGAAGACCCCAAATAATCAAAGCAATTTTGAGAAAGAAGAACAAAGCTAGAGGCATCACAATCCTAGATTTCCAGATATACTACAAAGCTATAGTAATCAAAACAATAAAGAACTAGCACAAAAATAGATACATAGATCAGTAGAACAGAATAGAGACCCTAGAAATTAGCCCATGCTTATGTGGTAAATTAATCTATGACAGAGGCTATAGGAATATATAATGGGGAAAGACAGTATCTTCAATAAATGGTGCTGGGAAAAGTGGACAGCTACATGTAAAAGAATTTCACTGGACCACTTTCTTACATCATACACAAAAATAAACTCAAAATGGATTAAAGACCTAACTGTGAGATCTGAAACCATAAAACTCCTAGAAGAAAACATAGGCAGTTATCTCTTTGACATCAGTCTTAGCAATATATTTATGGATATGTCTTCTCAGGCAAGGGAAACAAAAGCAAAAATAAATTATTGGAACTACACCAGACTAAAAAGCTTTTTAGAAAGTGAAAGAAGCCATCAACAAAATGAAAAGGCAGCCTACTGAATGGAAGAAGATTGCAAATGATATATCCAAGGAGAGGTTAATATCCAAAATATATAAAGAACTTACACAATTCCACATTAAAAACAAATAATCTGGTTAAAAAATAGGAAGAAGCTGGGACGCCTGGGTGGCTCAGTCGGTTAAGCATCTGCCTTTGGCTCAGGTCATGATACCAGGGTCCTGGGATCAAGCCCCACATCGGGATTCCCTGCTCAGCGGGGAGACTGCTTCTCCCTCTCCTTGTGCCCCCCTGCCCCCATTCGTGCTCTCTCTCAAATAAATAAATAAAAATCTTTTTTAAAAAGTGGGAAGAGGATCTAAATAGACATTTTTCCAAAGAAGACAAGCAGATGGCCAACAGACACATGAAAAATTGCTCAACAGGGGCACCTGAGTGGCTCAGTCGGTTAAGTGTCTGCCTTCAACTCAGATCTTGGGGTCCTGGGATGGAGCCCCATGTCAGGCTCCCCACTCAGTGGGGAATCTGTTTCTCCCTCTGCCCACTGCCCTCCCCTCTCTGCTTCTCTCTCTCATGTTCTCTCTCTCTCTCAAATAAATAAATACAATCTTTAAAAAAAATGCTCAACAAAACTAATCATCAGGGAAATGCAAATCAAAACTACAGTGAGATATTATCTGACACCTGTTATAAGGGCTAGTATCAAAAAGACAAGGAATAACAAGTGCTAGGAAGGATGCAGAGAAAAGGGAATCCTCGGGTACTGTTGGTAGGAATGTAAATCAGTGCATTCACTGTGGAAAACAGTATGGAGGTTACTCAAAAAATTAAAACTAGAAATACCATATAACCCAGTAATTCCATTATTAGGTATTTACCCAAAGAGAATGAAAACACTAATTCAAAAAGATATGTGCACCCTTTTTTTGTAGCATTATTTACAATAGCCAAGATACAGAAGCAACCTAACTGTCCATTGATAAATGAATGGATAAAGATGTGACAGATATAATGGAATATTGACTCACCCATAGAAAAGGAATGAGATCTTGCCATTTGTGACAACATGGATGGACCTAGAAGGAGTATGCCAAGTGAAATAGGTCAGACAGAGAAAGATAAATGCCATATGATTTCACTTGTATGTGGAATCTAAAAAACAAAACAAATGAACAAAGAAAAAAGCAGAAACAAACCCATATATACAGAGAATGAACTGGCCAGAGGGGAGGGGAGGGGGGAGGAGGATGGGCAAAATGGTTGAAAGGGAGTGAGTGGTACAGACTTCCAGTTATGGAATGTATAAGTCACAGGGATGAAATATATACTATAGATGAAGGTAGCTGTACTTGTCGTGAGCATAGCATCTTATACAGAGTTGTTGATCACTATGTTGTGCACCTGAAAGTAATGCAATGTAATGTAATGTAATGTAAGTAATGTAAGTCCACTATACTTCAGTTAATTTTAAAAAGACACATTGAAGGGTGCCTGAGTGGCTTAGGCAGTTAAGCATTGGACTCTTGATTTCGGCTCAGGTCATGATCTCAGGGCCATGAGATCGAGCCCCCCATTGGGCTCTGCGCTGGGCATGAAGTCTGCTTGGGATTCTCTCTCTCCCTCTCCCTCTACTCTTCCCTGAAACCCCTCTCTAAATAAAAAAAAAAAAAAGACACACTGACACACTCCTCCACTTGAGGGCTTTAGAAGACCACAGTGTGGGGGTGGGAGGAGGAGAAGGAGATTCAACAAGTAATACTGGCCTACTGGGATTCCTGGGGAAAAAATGCCCTTATAGCCCACAAAGCCCTGGGTAGAGTAGGTGCCTAAAATGTGCTTACTGGCTGACGGAGTGGGTGGGGGAACTCGGGATTAGCCTTTGTTTGGTTTCCCCATGTTTTTTTAGTACAGTTGACATACAATATTACATTAGTTTCAGGTGTGCAACATAGTAACTCAGTGAGTTTATACATTATGCTCTGTTGGCTATAAGTGTAGCTACTGTCTGTTACCATACATCACTATTACAATATCATTGGCTATATTCCTTATGCTGTGCCTTTTATTCTGTGACTTAATCATTCCATAACTAGAAGCCCATATTTGAAGGTGAACATGGTAGAGGTGGTGGGGTGTATGATACCACTGGTTCCCTTCCCCCCACTGGCACCAGAGCCTACCCGACCCAAACTCAAAGTATTTAATGCTCTTCCTTGTTCTTTCTAATTCCACACTGTATAATTCACCATTGGAAGTTGCTACAATTTATGACACCATGATTAAAAACCTGAACACCATTTCTGCTACTAACTAGCTCTGTGAGTTGCTTAACCTTTCTGAGCCTCACTTTACTTGTCTGCTTCAAAAAAAAATGGCTGTAAGATTAAATTTTAAAAACACATGTAAAATTCTTAGCTCAGTCCTGGCATGTGGTAAGCACTCAGCAGTACCTTTTGGTGCATTAGGGTCTATAGGCCAGCGGCTTTACACATACTATCTCTAATGATCTACACTCCTCGACTCCCTTTACATGTCCCACCAGCCTGGCCAGGCACCCAGTTACCCTTAGGGTGCCCTAGACTCCCCTTGTCCACCACTGCACTTCCCTGGAGTCCAGCCTCACTTCCTCTTTCTTTCCCTTCAAACTTAATCGCCTGATTTCCTCTATCCTAGTCATTACTTCTTTTCTTTTCTCCACAAGGTGGCACCAGAGAATGCGAGGAGCCAAAATGCTGAGCAAAACTTTGAAGAGGCTTTTGAATTCTGAGAAATTTCCTGGAGAACCAAACAAGAAGTTCTTATGTGAGAAGAGGTTTTGTTTCTTGTGTTTGAAGCCTGCCCCAAACCAGACTGCATGGACCGTCATAGCCCATAAGCCAAGTTACAGCCCTGCCCATACTTTTCTTTCATCCTTCCCTCACCCTTCCTTTCCAGCATTTGGGCCAGGAGGCCTTTAAGACAAAGTGTGCCTCTGAAATCCTTTCAAAAAGTTCTCTAAATCCTCTTAATCCCCTCTGCCAGGAAACAGCTGCTCCACCCATACTTCTAACCTCTCCCTGTTTCCCCAAAGTCACTCACTGGTACTTCCTGGAAGATGTCCCACTGAGGGGCAGGTCAATGAGGTGGGGTCCTGGGATCTAGTCCTGCATCTGGCTCCTTGCTCAGCAGGGAGTCTGCTTCTCCCTCTGCCTCTGTGGCCACTCCGCCTGCTTGTGCTTTCTCTCTCTCTGTCAAATAAATAAAATCTTTTAAAAAATGTGATCCAAAGATAAGACAGATCATTAGTGGGGTTCAGGGTGGAGGGAGAGAATCAAGAAATAGCCCTGAGAAAAAGAGGTGGATAGAGAATTCTTAAAATGCTTCAGTTTCTACAGCTGTAAAATGGTGACCATAATAGTTGCTATCACATAAGGTTCTTATAAATAATATAAGAGTTACTCCTTGTAAAGTACTTGTAACAATACCTGGCATGTAGAAAGTGCTATTTTAATTTTATTTTTTAAGATTTATTTATTTATTTGTGAGAGAGAGTGGGGGCAGAGGGAGAAGGAGAGAGAGAAAATCTCAAGCAGGCTCCCCACTGAGCACAGAGCCCTACGTGGGGTGAGATCTCACGACCCTGAGATCATGACCTGAGCCAAAATCAAGAGTTGGACGCTTAACCGACTGAGCCACCCAGGGGCCCCAGAAAGTGCTATTTTAATTTATAGAATTGTAGTACTACGATTATCTTATTATTACCAGTCCTTTGTCACACTGAAGTCCTCCAGAGAGGTGGCTTTAGGAGGCTTTAGGAACCAGGAACCTTTTCCTGGTTCTCAGTTACTTCAGTGACTTCAGATTCCTATGCACCCTGAACTCTTTCTGATACACCACAGGATCTATGACATCCTCTTCTAAAATGTCCTTGTTGATGAACCCCCACTTTTAGCTAAAATCAATGGGCAGCAACAGAGCTGTGGATGAATAAGCAAAGAGATGTCTCAAAAAGCCAACATATGGCCTATTGGTGGGACCAGCCCATTGGTAGATGTCAGAGTGAGGAATTTTTAGCACCAACAAGAGACCTAGAACCTTCTCCCTGATCCCATTCCACCTCCCCTCCCCCCATTCTTTCCTGGTTAGTAACTCTAACCATTGGACTCTGCAGCAGCTTCCCATGCTGGCCTAAAGGATTCTTTCCTCACCCCACCATACCATGCCATCATGCTCTGCTTTCTGTAACTTGATTGTTTATTTCTAGGAGGTTGAGAAATGTGAAATGTTTGAAGTCATACAGTAAAAACCATCATCATACAGAAAATGCTTCAACCAAGAGATGGGAGGACACTTGCTTAAAGTCACAATGCTGGTGTGTTCATTTCTTCCCAAAGACTCTAGGCTCCTTGAGGGCAGGGACCATGATTTCTACTTGATCAGTATTTCTCTATATATAGTGTCTTATATGGTGGAAGGCCAATGATATCATAGAAATAGAACTTGTCGTAAAGTCAGAAAACTTGGGTTGTGAGCAGATATCACTTACTAACTGCATGTCCTAGGTTGAGTCACCATGCTCCTTAAACTTAGTTTCTGTCTTTATAATATGGGGTTAATCATCCCTGATTTACCTTCCTTACAGAGCATGGTCAGGATGAAGAGGATGGGCACAGATGTTTCTTATAATCCAGGAAGTGTCAGCCAAACTGAGGCACTTAATAGGTCTGAGCTAGGCATAAAGAAGCTACCAAATAAATGTTCTCTAAATGAATGGAAGTCTTCTTCTGCCATAGGGCCACCAGCAAAGTGGCCAAGACCTCAAAAGGCAAGGGTACAGGCAAGGTGTCCAGTCTTGGATAACTGTCTCCCTTTACTATCTTGGAAAAGGGATACAAGAGCAATACCCCACCTCCAGTTTTCCTGGGACACAGGGCCCATTGTCTCAAATCTACCCTTACTGCCTCTCATGCCATCTACAACCCTTTCCACCTTTTCAGCTTTCTGTAAATCCTTCTTAGGGAATGAGGTTACAGGTTTCAACAAAAACTCCCAATCATAGTAGCCCCCCCAGGAACTGGTCCCTCCCACCTCTTCACAATTTACTAGCATGCACTAAGGGCAACTGCACTGCACAATTCTGGGGTGGGGGGGCGATGGGCACCATGATCCTTGCCATTATCATTGTGGGCTATGTGACTAGCGCCCTCTGGTGAGCAACTCCAGGAATACAATGTGACTGGTGCCCCCTGCGTGTACTCTATTCCTATGTCTATGCCCATACACAGGCTATTTCCTTTCCTTGGAATGTCCTATTCCCATTTTCTCTACCCATTCAAATCCTCCCCATCCACTGAGGTCCTATTCAATGTCTAACACCTCCACAAAGCTCTCCCTGATTTCCCTAGCCGAAGTTGACCTCTTGTTTCTAGGAACATCTGACATGTCAAAAGTGCTGTCCTAATTTATCTAACTGTAGCACTAATCTTTCTTTTTAAAGATTTTATTTATTCATTTGAGAGAGAGAGCACAAGCAGGAGGAGAGGCAGAGGGAAAGGGAGAAGCAGACTCTCTGCTGAGCCAGGAGCCCAATGTGGGGCTCGATCCCAGGACCTGGAGATCATGACCTGAGCTGAAGGCAGACACCCAAACATATGAGCCACCCAGGCGCCCCTACACTTATTATTAGCAGTCTTTGGTCACACTGAAGCCCTCCGGACAAGGTGCTAACCCTTTCCTGACTCTCAGTCACTTCGATCTCTCAAGATTCCTATTTACTACTCGCCCTTAAAGTCAACAACCCAGAATTTAACATGTTTAAATGTTCAAAAACTAATGATGTAATGTATGGTGATTAACATAACATAATAATAAAAATAAATGTTCTCTAGTTTGTTCATGTGCTTTAGTCTTCTCTCCTTAACTGTTTTTTTTTTTAAGATTTTGTTTATTTATTTGACAGAGTACAAGCTGGGGGAGTGGCAGGCAGGGGCAGAGGGAGAAGCAGGCTCTCCGCAGGGCAAGGGGAGCCTGATATGGGACTCGATCCCAGGACCCCGGGATCATGACCCGAGCCAAAGGCAGTCGCTTAACCAACTGAGCCACCCAGGCACCCTCCTTAACTGTTAAGTACTAGAGGGCTGAGACCATATCTTAGATTCCTCCTGGTATAGTGATTAACATAAATGTTACAGTAATAATAAGAGGTACTATTTATTGAGCACTTGCAATGGGTCAGGCACATCAAATGAGACATGCTTTAAATAAATGTATGTCATTCAATCCTCATGGCAACCTCGTGAGGAAGGTACTGTTCATCATTTTTCACAGATGAGAAAATTGAGGTTGAGAGAGGCAAGCTGACCTGCCTAAGCCTAGAGCCACTCACTAGCAGCCTGCCTGCAGTGGTCATGCTAAACAATTATCCTCCTATTTCTCAAAATGTGTTCCGCATCAACCACCTACATTAGAATCATTTCAGGTGCACGCAACAAATAGTTACATGCTCCCTCAAGCTGAGCTGAATCAGAATCTCTGAGGATAGGCTCCAGCAATATTGGAGGTTTTATCCAGGTAGTGGACATTAGACTGAAGTTTGAGAACCCATGTACTATACTTAACAGGGGTGTGCTAGCTGACACAGAATCATGCATGTAAATACATACCTGTGCATGCACATAAATAAAAACATGCCCATCAACACATATTTTACACCAGAGTGGTCTTTAGGGATCAGTGAGGGAACATTTCCATCGAGTCTGCTTTTCCAGCCAAATCATCACATCATGAAATTCTCATAATGAATTCCACATTCCCGCCTCCACAGGAAAAATGGGTATGAAAATATCTTGGCTTTGCTGGATCCTGGCAGAGGAGGGTGGCTGGCTGGCTGGCTACCCCGACTCATAGTTCATCCAGCCCCCTTCCCACCCCACACACTGTCTGTGTAGTCTGTCCATGAAGTTATGCCATAAGCCAATTTCTAAAGAAGATGAAGGTGCAAAAGAGACATAATGTATATCAGAGTCTTTGCTTGGCTAATTCTTAGCTGTGTGGACTTGAACATATAATCTTTCTTGCTTCAGTTTCTTTATCTGTAAAACTGAGACAATAATAATAATAGTACCCATTTTACAAGATTTTATGAAGGTTAAATGAGCCAATACATCTAAAGAGCTTGAATTCTAAGTCTTAAAACAAGAACTTGCCAAGTTGTACTCAATGTTAGTATAGCAGTAGTAGTTATCAGGTTTTGAGCTTAGCATCCAGACCTTGATTCCAGCTGGATTACAAGTAGGTCCCTAGATAGTGAACCCTAGAGAGCTTGTCAATATGGTGTGGGAGAATATTATTTTAAATATAACCTGGGATGGGAGAAAAAAATAAAGCTTAGCACTTCCTCCTGTGTCATACTAATATAACTTAATATTATTTATTTTATGATATCCAGCTTTACTGCAAAAAAAAAAAAATTCAGTGGACCCATTCCCTGGCCCTGGCAGACGTTGCCAGTGAAGAGATAAAGTGAGAAAGGTGGCATCAGAATGAGACAGCAAAGGAAGAAAGGATGTACTTGTCCAAAATTCTTCATATAGAATCCTTAAGGTCAGGTGTTTTCTGAAATTCATAATTTGGAGGTATTTTAGACAGGTAATATGGTGAATACATGTTATATTATATAACCCCCTTGGTAGGTGTTTCAAACAGGTTAGTATTTCAGAGTAAAATGGATAGTCACATGAATAGGTTAAAGACTATAAATAGGATCACATCAGTTTGGGTCAAGTTTTGCTGCCTAGTGAGTTTTGGTGGCAAACTAATGAAAACTTCAGGTTTTTACAAATTACTGAATTTGGGGATTACAGACAATGGATCATGGTCCATGGTTGAGTAGGTCAAAAATGAGAAAAAAGGAAAGTAGTTGAAATTTACTAACGGGGCCATTTGGAAGGCTCCTTAGTTGTGGATTGGAGGCCCATTTTGCACTTTCTCCAGCCAGAGATTGCACTCTTCCTCCAGCCTGGTGTCCCCAAAGTGCATATGACTTTGAGTGTAGGGCTGCAGATCAGCCTTAAGGCAAAATTATTCCTGCTATACATGCAGAGAACATGATCTTGGGATGGCAGCACCTCATACACCAGGGCCAAGTGTTGACCACGGGTGGCATCAGGAAGCCAAGGATTAGAACAGAGCAGCTCTGGTTTGCTTTTTTAATGTATTGAGTTCATGCACAATATTTTATCTGGAGAAAGGGTACTACATTGTAGCCAAAGAATATGTCAACCATACAATTGAAAAGTACATTGAATTGTATAATTGAAATTTTCTAAGAGAGTAGAACTTAAATGTTCTCACCAAGAAAAAGAAAAGAAAAGAAATACAAACATGTTAAGTAGTAAATGTGTTAATTAACTCAATGGGGGGCAACCTCTCACAATGTATATGTATATCAAGCTATCACATCATACACTTTAAATATCTTATAATTTTATTTATCAAGTATACCTCAATAAAGCTGAAAAAAGTGGGCCTCTGATTTTATTCTGTTTTGAGTTTGTTGAGTTCTTGGATGCATGGATTTGTGTATTTCATCAAATGAGGGACGATTTTGGCCATTATTTCCTCAAATATTCTTTCTGCCCCCTTTTCTCTTTTTTCTCCTTCTAGGACTCCCATTATAATTATGTTGGCCTACTTGACAGTGTTCCATAGGTCCAGTAGGAGTTTACCCTGCCATATGAAAGGCAGAAAGATAACCAATCCCTCTTGACCTCAGCGTACAAACTTCCTAGGAGAAGATGTGGATGCCTGATACAATGCAGATAAACCAAGTCAAGAACAGGCTGTGGAAATTATGGAAAGTTGGCTTCAAGTTCCCTTAGAAATACTGTTTGCAAGGCTGGTCCTTGGGCAGAGAAAAAAATATGGAGGCCTATGTCAGTGATCATCTACCTTTTTTCTATCCCCTTACAATTCATACATACAACACACCATCAGTAATTTTCATTTTGCACTCAGGGAGGGATTCTCATGGAGGGGGTGCCCTATAGCAACATGTACCCCCATGGAGCTTGTTGTATACCCCCTTGTGGGTACTCTCAATCCCTCACAGGTTCAAGTCACTGTTGTAAATGACATAGTGGAAGCCAAACATGTTCCCACCACTAAATCCTTCCCTACATCAGCCTGCACCAAAGTCCAAAATGTCCATCAAAAGTCATTCCTGGAGGCTAAGGTATTTTGAGGCAGCAAGATAAACCAGGGAAAAAAACTTCCACCGAGGGTCAGACATATTTGGGTTCTAATCTCAGCTCTGCCCCTTATTAGCTGTGTGACTTTAAGAAAATCACCTAACCTTTCTGAACATGTTTCCTCAACTGTAAAAAGGGGATAAGAAGAAGAACCACTTTACAGAGTTATGAGAATTAAATGGGACAAAGTTTATAAAGTCAAGGGGCAAAGGTGAGATGTAAATCTTACAAGCTTACTACAGGCAAAGTGGTGGCATGCAAACAGAATAGGAGATTGAAATAAGATAAAACTGGATTCAAAATGTGGCTCTGCTTTTACTAGCCGTGTGACCCTTTTGAGGTTTTTAAATTAGCGTAACTTGTCTTCCTTGTCTGTGTAATGGGGATAAGAAGACTTATCATAAAGGACTGTTGTGAAGGCCCAGTGGGAGAATACAAGTAAAATCAAACCTATGTACATACATTCCACAAATATTTATTGAACATACAGGGAGTATGACACAATGGAGATCAGTATAGCATGGGGAAAGGGCGGGGAGTACTTGAGAAAGGGTGCTCGGGAAAGCCCATTGCTGGCACAAAGAATGTGACAGAAGAGCTCAGCAAATGGGAGTTCCCATCCTTTGTGAAGTTTTCCAAACTTCGAAGTTTTCCAACTTCGACCCAGACAACTTATAAAAGTTTCTCTTCTTTAAGAAGCGTGTATTCACTTTCTTGGGGGTACCGGCTCCCTATTTGCCAGTTCTTTCCTTTCCCCTCAGTCTCCTGTGTTTGCCCTGCCCGTCCTCACCTAAAATTCTGAGATATCAAGGAAATCGCTGGTCTTGATTCAGCAGTCAGCCTCTTGCCCTGATTCCTTCCCTGTATCATGCGTATTTTGTCTGTAGGAATCTTCCTTTCTTTTAACCTTTTTTATGACAACTTTATTCACATATAATTAACAAACTGCTATCACTCCACATCTTAAGCAGCTGGTCTCTTAAGTCTGCTCATAGACCAAGCTGCAAACCCTGAATGCAGTTCCTTTGCTTAACCTTGGGCACCAATGAAACACCTAACCCAAGACATACCCTGAGTGCCTCACTTTGGACTTGGAGTCTTAACCCTAATTTCACACCAAGCCTTTAGCCCTAGCCCCACAGGGAGACCTTAATTCTATCCATAAACTGATCCCCTTTCTGGACTTAACACTTGAGGCCTTAACCCTGATTCAATGGAGTCCTTGGGTCTAGTCACATACTCATTGTCTATGCCTGATCCAAGAGTAAGTACCTATGACTGGTATCTGACTGAGTCTCTAGCTTTGATCTCCTATTGAACCATAACTATGGAAACTGATAAGCCCTCTCATGATACAGAGATCCAACCTATCATCAGACAGGGGCTGTCACACGCTGAGTCTCAAGCCTGATCTACAGACTGTGACCTAACTCTGGGATATACTTAATATCCTACACTGGCCACAAAATGAGTGCTCAGCATAGATACTGACAGAGCTTTAACCCTGACCACAGACTGAGGCTCTAACTCGGTCACAGCCTGAGATTTGATCTTGGAAACCAACCCAGCTACAATTTCCACAGATTTAGCACTAATCAGAAAATGACCCCAACACTGGCAAGAGAATGACTATTAAACTTGGCTTCATACAGAGACAAAAACATGTACAGAGACTGAACTTTAAACTTGGCCAAAGACTGTGCCTTAATCCTGGCCAAGAAGTGAAACCAAATCGACCACAAAACTTGAGGATATATTCTGACCACATCATATGCCTTAATCCTACCCACAGAACCCTGAACATAGCCACAGCCTGAGACTTAACTCTGTTCAAAGCCCAAATTATGAACCTGGCCAGAAACTGGGTTCATAAATCTGACCACAGAATAATCCACTGAACCTGAGACAGACTGAGTCTCATCCCTGGCCACAAATTTGGCCCCTAAATCTTATACCTTCTATCTTCTTAAACTGAGTCTCTGGTCACAGACTGAATTCTTAACTCTCATCACAGACTGAGCCCATAAGCCTAACCTCCAACCTGAGTTTTCACCCTGAAAATAGAACTGATCCTCCCCAAATGGTTAATGACTGAGCCTGAATCTTTGACATGGACTAAACCCTATCTCTGGCTAAATGCTAGCCCCAGACTGAATCCAAGCGCAGCTTTAACCTTAACTCTAGCCACAGACAGATTCCCAATAGGAGGGACTGAACTGCATGCTAACCCTGGGCTAGGACTGAACCCAAGTCTTGAACGTGAATTAAGGACAAAATGAAACAAATACTTTTCATATTCTTTGTGTGAAACCTAGCAAGAGATTTAACCTTAACCCTGAGCACAGAGCACAGATGCAACTCACCAAGGCCAAGATCTGAGCCCTATTCCTGGCCACATACTGAGCACCACTCTGGGATGAAGAATGTAAGTCTTGTCCACAATCTGAGACCCAAAATCTGAACCCTATGCCTGGCTAAAGAACAATTCCTCACACTGCAAGGTTGATTCAAAACCCTCCTTGTATTATTAGGCCTAATAACAGGCTGAGACTGAGCACTAACCTTTGTCACAGACTGAGCCTTAAACCCATAAACAAAGTTCACTATATTAGTGGCCACAGAATGTGTCCTAGCACTAGCTTGAGGTTGAGCAACCAGCCTGGCCACAAACCTAATCCTAAATTGGGAGAGATACACCCATGACACTGGGCACAGTAGAGGCACTAAAAATTAGCACAGACTGATACCAGGATGCCTGCTACTCTAGCCAGAGTCTAAATCCCAAACTGACAACAGGACATGAACACTCTGAACTCAAACCCTGGCAACAGCCTGAGCCTCTAAACTTGAACACAAGCTGGATCCTATGTATTGCCTATTCTCACACTAACCTTATTTGTAGACTGACATGTAACATCAACAACCTATATGAGAAACGTGTTTACACTCAGCCCTAAAACCTTCTTCATAGTAAGCCTTAATCTGGCCATGGGTAACCCCTAAACTCTGGTAAAAGCTTAATCCGATACAAAAATCAGTTGCATCTCTCTCTATTAACAATGAAATATCTGGAAATAAAATTTAGGAAACATCCCATTTGTAAAAGCATCAAAATAATAAAATCCATACAAATAAACTTAATCCAAGAGGTGAAAGACTTATACACTGAAAACTATAAAAACACTGATGAAAGAAATTAAAGCATATCAAATAAATAGGGAAACATCTCTGGCTCATGGATTGAAGAATTAATATTGTCAAAATGTCCATACTACCCAAAGTGATCTACAGATCCAATGCAATCCCTATCAAAATCCCAATGGCATTTTAAGCAGAAATTTTAAAAACAATCATAAAATTCATAGGGAACTGAACAGACAGTTCTCCAAATGGTCTTATACAAATGGCCAACAGGTATATTATAGGCAACTAATGAATCACTGAACACTACATCAAAAACTAATGATGTTCTATACAGTGGCTAACTGAACATAATTAAAAAAAGAAAAAAATGAAAAGATGCTCAATGTCACTAATCATCAGGGAAATGCATATTGAAACCACAATGAAATGTCACCTCACAACTGTAGGATGGTATTATCAAAGGCAAGACATAACAAGTGTTGAAAAGGATGGAGAAATTGGAACTCTTGTACACTGTTGGCTGGAATACAAAATGGTGCAGCCACTATAGGAAGCAATATGGAGGTCCCTCAAAAAATTAAAAATCGAACTACCCTATAATTCAGCAGTCTCATTTCTGGGTATATATCCAAAGGAAATGCAATCAGTATCTCAAAAATAAATTAACATGCCAATGTTCACTGAAGCATTATTCACAATAGCTAAGATATAGAAACAACCTAAATGTCCATCAACAGATGAATGGATAAAGAAAATGTGGTCTATAAATACAATGGAATATCATTCAGCTTTTTAAAAAGAAGGAAATTCTACCATTTGTGACAACACAGATGAATGTAGAAGACACTATGCTAAGTAAAAAAGCCAGTCACTGAAGGACAAATACTGCATAGTTCCACTTTTATAAGGATTCTAAAATAGTCAAACTCAAAGAAGCAGAGAGTGGAATGGTGATTGCCAGGGGCTGGGGGGAGTGAGTATAATGTTTCAATTTTGTAAGATGAATAAGTTCTAGATATCTGCTCCACAGCATAGTGCCTATAGTTAAAAGTACAGTATTGTGTACTTTAAAATATGTCAAGAGGATAGATCTCATGTTAAACGTTCTTATCACAAAACACACACACACACACACACACACACACACAAACAAACAAGAAAATTTCTGAAGGTGATGGATATGTCAGGGCCTTGATTGTGGTGATGGTATTATGGGTACAGACATATGTCCAAGCTCATTGAAAGGTATACATTAAATATGCAGAATTTTTGTGTATCAATTATACCTCAATAAAGCTTTAAAAAAATGGAAGGGCCATTGCCCATGATTTTTGTTCCTTTGACCAGGAAAATAAATTTTTCCATAAATCAAACCACATTTCCTTTTGTGCCTCATTGATATAAAAAAATAGCACCTGAGAAAAAGTAGTGTTAGCTTTTAGAGTCTGTATTTTGAGGAGTATAAGGCAAGGGGATATTTTAAAGGTATTGAGCTAACCAATCAACAGTATTACCACAGTAAACTAATACTATTATTAAAGAATCTATCTAAAAATATTTGATAAGTCGTCCCAAAACTCAATCCAGCTACTGATCATTATAAGCCTCCTTCAAGTATCTAAATAAGCAAAAACTACGTGTATTGTGTATGAAATAATACTGGAATTACATCAACCAGAATGTTAATAGACAAACAAAAGCTTGATCAGATGGCACTAACAGCAGCACTCAGTGAACAGAAACTCTACACCGAGTCAAAACAGGACCACTACCTGCAGAATCAACTCTGACATAGGCCAAGTGGAAGTGCTAACACAGGTCACTAAGTGAGCTGTGCTCTAGCCACAGAATAAGGTACAACATTGGCCACTGCATGAGTTAGCTCCACAGACCATTCCTGAGAGGGGCTATCAATGAAGACAGAACACTGACACTGGCTAAAGCCAGAAATTATACCTTGGGCTTACCCAAATCCTGTTCATATGCATAGTTGAAATCCTGGCCACAATCTCTACACTCATATTATCCATGGATGAAATGCTATCATTGATCTGAGACACAACTCCAGGGCACATCACAGGTAATGACCTAAAATGACAAAAGATTGAATATTAAATTGGCACACTGTCTGTGCCTTAACACTAACCACAGACTGAGCCTAATGCTGGACCAAGAATAAACATTAGCCGTGAACACTAATTGTCACTTTACCCGATAAAAGACTGAACATAAGTCCTATTCAAATTCTTATTTAGCCTTTTCCGAGGCAACAAGATCAGCATGAACAGCAGCCTCTGGCAGAGCCATAACTGGTCTTTGTTGATTTCCAAGCCTAGAAATACAAGTGATTCCAACACTGACCAAAAAACTAAAGTCAAACCTTGAGCTGAGCCCTATCCCTGGTTGCGGTCCATCTAAGGCTGGCCCACAGACAGCTCTGACACTAATTTTAGAATGAGGCCTCTTCTTACATACAGACTAAATCTTAATATTGGCCAAAATTTGAACCCAAATCTTGTATATTGAATTCCCAATGAGGTATAATTCAGGCCACACTGGAATAATGACAGCTTCCAAGTAAGCTTTCATACCAATCAGAAACAGACTCTGATCCTTGACACAGATTGAACCATGGCTATACGTCCAGGGCCTAATGTTGATATCAGGCTGAGCCCTAAATTTGGTTACATGGTCCTCTAACAAGGGATCCACATTGACTTGTAAAGATAGCAACAGACTGACTAAGCCTTAACCTAAGGAAAGACTGAAGCCAAACACATTCCACCTTATAAACCTGAACCATGGCCATAACTTGAACTTTACATTATCCCTTGACAAAACCTTAACCATGGCCTACTGATTGATCTATAAATCCCATCAGACTAACATACCCCAGGCCGTTATTCCACAAATTCATCTTCTTAGACTCAAGTATTTCTTTTCCTGGATATATTTTCAGGCATACTTTCTACCAACAATAGATCAAGAGTCTCACCTTTGTATGTGTAATACACACACACATATACACATGCAATCTAATAAGCTTTGCAGAAATATTACTTGTCACAGCTATGTATTTTAATTATTAATCTTGTTTATTGATATTTCCCCCCCATTAGAATATAAGCTCCAAAGGGAAGGGATGTTATCTGTGTTTTTTCCCCCACTTCTCTATTCCCAACATCTTGAATTATGCCTGGAAAGCTGTAGGTACTCAATAAATATTTGTTGAATGGATGAATGAGTAGTTCCTTGTTACTCTTCTATCCTCTTATTTGACCTCTCTAGGTTATATTCTAGTAATTATACTTTATTTTCTCTTGGTTCATCTATGTGACCATTTCTTCTCAGCTTCCTTTGAAGGCAAGGAAGCTTGACTTCCTCTACCTACTCCTTGAATATAGTTATTTTCTAGGATTCCATACTTACATACATACATACATACAATCTTTGTCCTTTAAAAATTACTATTCTAAACACTCTGAGTGAAATTTAATCCATCTTTGCTTAGTTAATTACCATCTATATACTGATGTCTAGTATATAGACATCAGTTTAGTCTAATGTTTAGTTCCAACCCAGACCTCTCTCCTGTGCTTCAGACCCACACTTCCTTGCAGCCACCAGGTATCTCCACCCAAATGTTCCACAGACTCCTCAAATTTTAAGTGTCCAAAACTTAATTTCTCCTATCCCTCACAAAACTTGTTACTTTTTCTGGGTTCCCTATCTAAATGAGTGGTACAACCACATACTCAATCTTCCAAATCAGAACTTGAGAGTCTCAAGACACTCCTTCTTTTCCCTCACTTTCCATATCCAAATTATCACCAAGTCCATCTGATCATACCATGTCCTTGCTTAAGATCCTTTGACAGTTCTCTGCTATTTCAGGTTAAATTTTGAACTCATTGGTATGGCCCTCTATTCCTGCCTGATCTAGTTGTTTTTTGTTTTTTTGTTTTTGTTTTTGTTTTGGTGGGGGGAGGTGTTCTCTGCACTTCCTCACATTCTTTTTTTTTTATTTTTAAACATTTTTATTTTTTTAAGACTTTGTCAGAGAGAGAGAGAGAGCACAAGCAGGGGGAGTGGCAGGCAGAGGGAGAAGCAGGCTCCCTGACAGCAAGGAGCCTGATGTGGGACTCGATTCCAGAACCCTCAGATCATGACCTGAGCAGAAGGCAGCCGCTTAACTGAGCCACCCAGGCATCCCGCCTTCTCACATTCTTATTCCTCAGTATGAAATATGGTTGACCTCCCTACCCCCAAATACCTTACCAGTTCTTCAAGTCTCACCATTCAAGCATGGCTTCTTTCAGTAGTAGAATGAGTTCTTCCGCTTCTATGGTCCTGTAGAACCCTATGTAGACATTTTTTAGAGCACTTTTTACATTGTATACTCTGTCTCTTCTCATAGATTGTGAGCTACTTGAGGGCAAGGGATGTTTTCTAATTCTGTAGCAATAGTGCCTAGCCCAGAGCCTTGCACAAAGCAGTTTGCTGAGTAAATTATTCAATCCATTAAGTCCTCTTTTTTCACTTCTCTTTTAAATATTTTAGGCAGTTACCTTAGCAAAATGCAATCCCTCTTTGCATTCATTCCACTTGTGAGTCAAAAAGTTGTCCTGATCAGTAAAATTGTAGTAACCCAACTGTAATGATCCATTCAGCTGTAAGGATTCATCTCTAACAAAGAAAAAAAGTCGAACATTAGGAGTGAAATCAACGTTAATAAACCATCATTTTCCTCAACCTTTAAATTGTTTGAAAGTGCTAGATGTCGCCATCTATTTCTTTATCTACCTCTTTTAACACATCTATTACTAAAACAGTAGTTTCTTTTTTTTTTTTTTAAGATTCTATTTATTTAGGGGCGCCTGGGTGGCTCAGTCATTGGGCGTCTGCCTTCGGCTCAGCTCATGATCCCGGGGTCCTGGAATCGAGCCCCGCGAGGGGCTCCCCGCTCTGTGGGAGGCCTGCTTCTCCCTCTCCAACTCCCCCTGCTTGTGTGCCCTCTCTCGCTGTGTCTCTCTCTGTCAGATAAATAAATGAAATCTTAAAAAAAAAAAAAAGATTCTATTTATTTATTTGACACAGAGAGAGAGAGAGACAAAGAGAGACAGAGAGCAAACACAAGCAGGGGGAACGGCAGGCAGGGGAGAAGTAGGCTCCCTGCTGAGCAAGTATACATTTCCCCCAGAACCTCTGAAGTGATTCTAATGCAGATGGTTCACACAGAACACACTATGACAGTTTTAAAGGACCAGTTATTCTAAGTTTATCAGAGCATAAATAACATTTTTTTAAGTTTTTCAATCAAAACTCAATGAGAATTTTAAATCACGACATAAAGTGCTTCCGCTAAAATGCTAATAGCTTAACCAATAGTAAAATAAATCTAGAACCTTCATCTACCCCCACAAGCACAACCCCATACCCCAAGAAGGGAGATTCTGTAGGGCACTACACTACAAACTACAACACCCACAATACCCTCCCACGTCTGAACTCGGGGGATGATCGGACTGGAGGTAGGAATTGTGGGTATACAGAAAGAAGTGCCTCGACTTCATCTCCCACAATCCTCTGTCTTCACTTGAGTCTCTCCTCCAATGCCAATATTGGATCCCCCCAGGAAGAACGGCCTCCAACGGCCTAAAACTACATTTCCCATGAGGACAAGGGATAGGGCCTCCGGCTTCCCTGGTGACCAGTAACCAATAGGAGACGCTGAAGCAGTCGCGATGTGGGTGAGAGTGCAGCCCCGGGCCTAAGTGCCGGGCCTAAGCCGGCTAGCGCAAGGCGGGGAGTTGAGAAGACAGTTGCGTGGCGTGGGGCGCCGCGAGTGCGCTGTGCTCTCAGAAGCTGTTACGCCGGCCCGATTTTCCGCGGCTGTATAAGGAGTAGCCCTTCGGTAGCCGGGGAGCTGGAGGTCAGAGAGGCAGAAAGCCCGAGCGGCTATGGCTGGGGACTGTGGGACGGAGGGGGCCTAGCGAGGAGGGTGCTTCCGGGCCGCTGTCTTCAGCGCCTAACTCCGCCCAGCTCCGCCTCTGCCGGGGAGGGGGTGTCGGGCCTGGGAGTCGGGGGTGGGCTTTTGAGCTCTCCACGCCAGTTTCCTCGAGCTTCGAGCCTCGGGAGCGCGCCCTCTCTTCTTTTTCTGCCTCGCCCTCTCTCTTTTTCTCCTCACAACACCATCGTCTCTCCCCGCTCCCGTCCGGTGCCACCTCAGGGATCTGAAGTTAGGGTTCTCGACCGGGGTCTTCCTTAGGCGGCGTCTGGACTCTCCTTTTTACTACTTGGAGGAGTTGGGTGACCTCTTTCCTCTCTTCCCTCAATTTACATTTCAGATTTGGACACACACCACTCCCAATGCACACACTCCCCAATTCCCTCTGGGGGCGTGGGAATTCCCCGCCACGCCCAGGGAGTGACTTTTTGCCAAATTTTCACTTTTTGCTTCCTTGCTGGTGGGATAAAGGTCGCCGCCCACTCTTTATTGGCCCTTCCAGCCACCCGCCCCTTCCCTGACCAGATCTTTGGAGTGGAAAGGGTTTCTCCTCAGTTTCTAGAAGGCGTGGGGAGCAGTAGATAGAAGAAATTTCGCTTTTGAGAAATATGTGGTTAAGGTTCAGTGCAGTGTTCTGGTGAGAGTCAAAGGCAAGTTAGACCTCTTTTAAAAACCGAGCGCTTTCGGGGTTTCCAGCACGGACTGATAACAGCACTAATACAAAGATTTAGGGGGCACACCGACTGCGGAATAAAGTAGACTGTGCGAAACAGACTGTATCAATTATTTTATTATTACAAAAGCATGCAAAAAGTGTGTAATACTGATGTGGTTGGGAGTTGATCTATGGAAGGTTAAGCCTAACCCTGGAAGTGCTGTAGCTTGACATTGTTGTCTGTCTTCCAGACTAATCCTGGTAGGCTTTGTGGAGGAGGTGAATTTTAATTTCGGCTCCAGAGGAGTAAAGAGGATTTGAAATGGGCAAAGAGGAGGGAGAAAATGCCTTCTGGTACCGGGATTGGTATCTGAGAAGGGCAGATAGAAGAGGGACCACTTTTGTGAAGGGTGGGTATGCCTTGACTCGAATAAAAGGTGTCATCAAGGAGAGATTGGGAAAGAAATAGTGTTGGAAAGCTTGGGGTCATAATAACAAGATACCTTAAAGCATCCACATAGTTTGGATATTATTCTATATCTAAAACTAAAGACAAAAAATTAAGATTGGGTGATTTTTTGTTTTTTTTTTTTTTTCATCCTAGGGGAACCTGATTTGGGATCATTTCTTGGAGAACACAAAGAAGTGTGGTGGTATGTTCCAGGTGTGAGTTTAATTTAAACCCAAGAAGAACTTTGTCTTATAGACTGTTTTGTTAGTGGCTATTCTTAGCTACACTCTATAGTTGTCATTTTAAAGCCTGGTGCCGTAAATTTATTTTCTTAAGAAATGTATTTGCTGCCCTTATGCATCATATTATCTGAATTGTAGTCATTTCATTGGGTAACAATAATGACTATTTATTGAGCCCATGTAATGTTCCAGGCACTATCATAAGCACTTTGTTGCAGTATCTTAAGAGTCTTATGAAGTAGGTAATATTTTTCCCAGTTTTCTAAAAGAGAAAACTAAAAGGCAGAGAAGTGAAACAATTTACCCAAAGTCACATGGATTGTAAGGAGTTGAGTTGGGGTTTGGATGTATAGATCTCTGGCTTGAAAGCCCATGCTCTCTCCACCATGGTTTACTAGTCTCACTGTTCACTTTTGTTCTTGACTTTCCATTTGTGGTAAGGAAAGATTATTGTGAAGTATAGTTGATCATCCTGGCAGAAACCCAAATGATTCACTTTTAGTTTCTATGTCAGTATGTGTATGCTGTAAAGTAACTGCCAAAACCAAATTAGCTTAACTGCTATTGCAGCCGTAGCTAATTGTGTCTGCCAAAACTATAGTCAGTATGGCTATTTCTGAATCAGATAAATTCTCTTTAAAAAACATGTCTTACATGTAAGCTACCTGGACCTGGACAGTACTTTAGGTTTTGTTTTATTGTAGCTTTTGTTTTAAGTGACTTCCTAGGTCACTAGGTCTCCTCCGTGACCTTTGCTCACATGGAGTGTTCAGAATGCAACAGAGTATGAGATGTGAGCTCTCCCTAGGTCTAGCTGGGGAGGTGTATGCCCATAATTCTGAGATAAAGTGTAGTGTAACAGAGACAGGTACAAAGTGCTATTAGAAGGGTAAAGGAAGGAGTGTCTAACTGTAAGGGAAAGTCAGGGAGAAGGCTTCTGTAAGGAGGTAACCTGACAGGTCTTGAAGGATAATGAGTTTGCCAAGCAGAGAACAGTAGAGGGGAGGCATTCCAGATTAGAAAGAGCAGTCTGTGAAAGACATGTAGCTATAGAAGAGCAAAGCATGTCCATTCAATATTTAGGAATTCAGCATGGCTAGGGTACAGATTGTTTGGGGAAAGGAAGGTTTGTAATGGTAGAAGAGTCTGGAAAGATAGGTTGGGGCTCTTTTGTGAAGTACCTTGAATGCTGTGCTAAGAAATTTGGATGTGCTCAGGACACCTGGGTGGTTCAGTTGGTTAAGCGTCCCGAGTCCTGATCTCAGCTCAGGTCTTGATCTCAGGGTCGTGAGTTCAAGCCCTGCCTTGGGCTCTATGCTGGGCATGGAGCCTACTTAATAATAATAATAATAATAATAATAATAATAATAATAATAATTTTTTTAAAAAAGAAAGAAATTTGGATGTGCTCCCATAGGCCATTGTTTTTCACTGTAGGGTGTCTGCCCGTGGTGGTTATGTTGTATTCCCACAAACATTTTAAGTTTTAGTAATTATATATTCTGATGTGTCTCATAAAAGATAAAACTGAACTATGTCATCAATCTAAAGTTATGCAGGAAATGGCTTAGTAAAAATAGAAAGTGAACAAGTTTTATGTTGATTTAAAGACAAATATTAAGTAAATAATAGTACATGTGGTATGTGAATATGATAATACTCAAATAAAATTTGGGAAATAGTGGTTGTAGGCAATAAAAAACATTAAAATATTTTAGAAGAGGAGCACCATAATGAGGTTTTTACTTTAGGATGCACTGGAGTGGGGCCTGACCAGTTAGGAAGCTAGAGATAATGAGGACCCAAAGGAGCTTCATATGAGAGGAGGGAACAGATATAAGAAACATTTAGGAGGTAGAATTAGTAGGACTTGGTAGAGGTGACTATTATTCTATCAATGCCATCAGAATTATTTTTAAAAGTCTGTATGTCACTTGTCTGTTATCCTTTATATTCTAAGATGCACATATTACTGCCCAAATCAGGCTATGGACATATATACATGAAGGTATCAGTGGAGGCTGTTTTCACGAATGGGTTTGGATTACACACAGGCATCTTCACTGCCTTACTGAGTGTCCTTGACAGCAGTGGCACAAATATTCAAGGCACTGGTAAGGAATATGAGTATGATCTGTGACCCTTAGTCATCTGAGGAACTCCTCCTTCAAGACTCAGTTCAAATATCAATATCTCTTTGAAGCCTTTCCTGCAACTCTCCCCACCCCCACCACCACACACAAACACATGCAAGCATACATGAAATAATGTTAGGCTCCTGGCTTCCATGGAACCCTGCACTTACCTCTGTCCTGGGCTGCACCACACTATAGTGTGTCAGTCTGTGGATGTGTCTGGCTCTCCCCTAGACTGTGAGCTCCTTGAGGGCAGGGGCCAGGTCTCATTTATCTCCATACCCAGAGCATCTAGAGCAGCTCTTAGCACTTGGTAGATACCTAATAAATGGTTATTGGATGAAAAACAATGGATAAACATATTCATATGAATGTAACTCGGAACTTTGGTACCATAGTGCCAAATGTTACAAGAAGATTAGCTCTTTGCTACATTAGCTGCTTTTGCTGAATAAAGCAGTAAATTAAAGTGACCTGAATGCATAACTTCACTAGAGGTTTCTTTCTTTTTTTTTTTTTTTCATTTTCCTCCACTCTCCTGTGGTCCCCTTCCCTCTTTCATTCCCATCAATTATCCACCCAGCCACCTGTTCCTTAGACCTGCTCATTGCTTTGCTCCTCTTGACAGAGTTCACATTGTTCCTGTCCCGATACCCTGCCAAAGATCCATCCCTCCTCTCCACCCACCAAATCCAGTTGACTCCATCCTTGAAATCACTCTCAAATGGGTCTCTCACTCATAAATGCTGCTAGTGGGACTGTAATTTGGAGAGAAATTATCAGTATATATCAAAAATCTTAAAATTGACATAGCTTTCAGTCTACCACTTCAACTTCTGGGGCTCTATGCTGAGGAAGTAGATGTGGTATTTCCAAAATTTTAGCTCTCAGGATGTCTATCCCAGGGGAAAAAAAGAGAAAAACAGCATTTTAAATGTCCCCAATACTAGAGATTTGGATTAAATCAATTATGGTATATCTATAGAATAGTTCACTAAGTAGCCATTTAAGTTGATGTTACTAAAAAATATTTAATGATGTTGAAAGTTGTTTGTGATATAGTAAGAGAAAATTCAGGTTATGAAGCTGACAAATTCCAGTTTAAACACACACACATACACATGTACGTGGCCACACACACAGACACCCCATGCATGCATACATTGGAAATTATCATTATCCTGTAATGTTAAACACAAAAATTCAATAATGGTTTGCTGTAAATGGTAAGGTAATGTGAGTTCTCTTTTTAACGTTTTGCATCTTTTTATTTTCTAATCATCTATAATAGTATATTTGTTACTTTTTAAAAGTTATTAAAAATGTTTTTCCCATGTCTACCCCTATTATCATTGCCGTAGTTTGGGGCACACCCCCCCACACATACACACCCTGCAACACACACACACACACACACACACACACACACAAAACTTCTAGCCTGGATTACTACTGTCTCCAACCTGCTTACCTTCCAATCCATTTTCCACCAGTGCTAACAGAATGATTTTTCTAAATCGCAAATCTGATGCTATCCATCGCTATATAAAATAGTTCAGAGGCTGCCCATTGTCCTCAAGATAGAATCCAAATTTCTTAGATTGGCTTATAAAACTTTTGAAAATCAGCTCCCTGCTTTTCTCCCCAGTGTCACTTTTTCCTCCTATGATTTACTTTTTCTTGGTGTCTAAGGCCAGTGCCTGGCATATAATAGGTATTTAGTTAATGCTAGCCAAATGTTGATGTGGACTATATGGGTTAACTGTTGTGTGCCAGGATTTCATTTCATCCTCAGTAAAAATATTAAATACATGCAATAGTTACCCCTATTTTACAGATGAGGAAAATTAAATACATAAAAGTGGGAAGAAAAATCATCATAAAGAACATTTTTTTAAAGGAAAAAATCGAAACCTCCTGCTATAACACAGCTCTCTTCATTTTCCTGCAGCCCTTGCCAATCTTAGTATACGCACAGACTTTGTTCATTCCCTTGGGCAAGTTATATGTGACCACAGCATAACAAGAACAGTACAGACTGACATGATCTCACCATGTCACAGTTCACATTGTGCTAATTTACAGAAATCTTTCCTTTGTGTACATAACACTTCATGCAGGAGAGACAGAAGAGCTCCAGTTGCTCTGTTTTTCTTCCTGTTTTGAAATTCTATGTCTTTTGGGATGGGGATGTCAGCAGAGAGCTACAGAAAACTGTGATAGAATTGAATGTACAAGAAACAATGTGTCTCATGGGAGCCAATGTCATTGGTTAATTTATTTTTTTAAATGTCATGTAGATGTATTTTCCAGCGATCTCTCCCCAGGGAAGACTTTGGTTGAATTCAACTGTTAATCCTATTTACAGAATGCAGCCCATGCGTGCACTATATTCCTGCATTGTTAAGTGATCTTAGACATATGTAGTGGATTACCATAACGACATACAATCAGGTGAATATGGGATATCTGATTTTCTCTACAAAATGTATCCATGTTCGTATTGTCATTCAGGATCCTGCAGCGTGGTCTTTCCTTCATTTGCCTTACAAATAATACCCATTGTGCAAAAATGGATGCTTTTAAAGGACAGAAGTCCTAAGCATGAATTGTCTGAATAAAATGATATTACTTTGTAAGGAATTGTCGCTTTTAAATACTCCAAGAGAAAGAATCTATAATTCTCTTGTTCCATGATCAAATAAGTTGAATACAGAAATTACAGATAGAGTTTCAATTCATTTGATGAATTATTGTGGGCTTATTATGTGCAAAGCATTCTGTTAGACACTGCACTAGATACTTACAAATACCCTCTTTTAATGCCTTCCAGAGAGGCAGAGACAGAGATTGATATAGTGTACACACAAGAATGAGTGTGCGAGAGCAAATGACAGAGAAGATTTTAACAAGCAGGCCCATCTTATAAATGAAAATCTACCCAGCTGAAAATAGGAATATGTGCCAGTAGGGACTTACTCTTTTTTTTTTTCCTCTTTCCTCTGTGGGATATATAGGCAAAAATGAGCTACCAGATAGCTGCTAAGCAAATGATCTACTTCTCTGTTTACAAACAGTTTGAGAGAAGGAACAGTGACTTTGTGTACGTCCAGCCCTGCACAAGCCTGCTAGTGATGTGAGAGTTATGACTATGTCAGCTTTTCCAGGGTTTCTCTCTGCTGCAGAGATTTGGCAGACACCTCAGACAAATTTTATGTCTCTTAAATCTTCCTCAAGCTAGGCTTGGCTCATAGATTTATATGTACAAAAAAAGCAAATGTTTACCAGTTTGACATTTTTGAAGATCAAAACAGACTCAGTTTTTTTTTTTTTTTAATTCAGCATACACCTCAGTTTAGTCTACAGAAGGGGCTAATTGCTTTCGCTATTTGTTTAAAATAGCTGAAATGTTTACTTTCCAGAAGTGGCAACAGATCATATGTCTAAAGATTTATATTCCAGGCCTCAGTGTTGCTTCTTCTTTTCCTTGCCTACAAGCGTCAAGTTTTGCTAAAGTCTTCATTTTCTTTTTTTGCCTTTACAGATACACGGTATAAACCAATGCAGGAGGGAGGTGCTGTGAAATATATTGGCAATCTAGGAGAAAAATAAAAGGTCATTTTTATTAGCTCTCCCCATCCCCCTTTTTGGCTCTCAGATTTTCAGTCGTCCCTTCCCCACAAAATGTTCCTTGGTGTAATAATGGCAGGTGAGAATGTGAACTGGAGAACTTTCAGTGACTACCCGTTAACAAGTCTGGTCCAAATGTATCTGTAGGCAGAGCACAAATGAAAGTTTGGCTGTAATTCAGAAGAATCAAAACACTGTGTGGAGAATGTTATGTAAACAACTTTACTTCATTCAGTGCTGAACTGTGAAAGATAACGATGGGGAAATCCCCAGTAAGGGCCCTTGTTGGCCGCTCCAGCTGCTCTTCTTTTTAGCCAGCAACAACTGCCAGTAAGAGCTTCCTGGGGTAGAAACTGTCCCACAGTAAGACCCCATAATATGTCCTCCCATCATTTCTCCTTCAGTCAAGTCCTCAAACATACTTCACTAGGATTACTTTGGTCACATAATATCCTAATTTTTACCTTTCAAGAGATGCTGAGTTTGAATTCAAGGATCACTTGATATTCAAGCTCATTTATTCAATAGACATTTGAGCACGTATACAGGACCAGAACCTATGGTAAGCACTAGGAATAGTGATGAATTAGAAGTAGTCCCTGCCTGCCCTTAAAGAGCTCACAGTTAAGTGGGGGTGGGAGGAGGGGGATGGGGATAGACACCCAAACCAATAATTATGTTACAATGGGAAATATATATTACTTCAGAGAAGGAGGTATATATAAGGTGCCCTGGAAACATGATGGAGGGAATAACTGCTAGAGGTGGGTAACACAGACCAGAGTCTAACTATGCTGAATCACAAAGGATAAGTGGGCATTGCCTAGAATCCAGGTAGAAAAAGAGGTGGTGGGCAAGGTGGGCAGGGGGACCACCAAACACATGCAAAGCAGTCACATGTGTCAGAATGGATAGTTTAGAAAAAGTTAAGATATTGTGTGTGAATCACTGGGAGTTGGGTGGGGGACAGGATAAGAATCTGGAAAGGTATCTTTTGTGGCCAGTTGGTGAAGGAAGTCTGCTTGCTAAGGAGCTGGGCAGGGGTGAGCCAGCACAGGGTTTTAAATGTGGGAGTGACATGACTGGATTGGAGGATGGGCTGGGGGTGGGGTGGTAAACTAGAGACAGAAAACGTCCACCTTTTAGTTTGGCAGTCTTTGAGAGGTCTGACCCTAATCACTTGCTGCTATTCAGCAGTGTCATCTCCATTAGGTTTTCCTTCAATATCCAAAAATCACTTTGAACAGTTGTTTCCTTCTACACATTGGACATACCTTCCTGTAACTCCTTCACATGTTGCTTAGCTGAATATTCATTTTTTCAACTCAAATCAATGATCTCAGTAGTAATTGGGGCTTGATTACCATGAAGGAAATCAGAGATTCAAAGCTTAGCAACTTGGTTTAAAAAACTGCATGAGGCTTATTTATTGCTTACTGAGTCAGCAGGGCTGAGCTGAGTGCTGGGCAGCTCCTCTTGGGGGCTGGGGGAGGGAAAGGGACAGAGGCTGGAAAGATGACATAAAGTGGCTGTTTTAAAAATGGGCAGCATCCAGAATGTTGAGAAACCTTAAAGGCCACATCCAGATATGGGAAGTAGACAGAAGGGCCAGAAGTATATGAATATAAAACAAATACATGTTGAAGGTACCTGTGCTCCAACAGATTATACTGTCTAGCCCATTGGTTTAGAACATGTTCTTTCTCCAACTCAGATACTGTAAATGGCTTCCCATTATCCATAGGATGAAGTCCAAACTCCTTAGCATGGCCTTTGGTACTTTCTGCAGTCTGGCTCCAATCTACCTTTCCAATCTTCATGCTTCTCTCATGGAATTTCTCTGCTCCAGCCAGTTACCCTTTCAGACACTGCTTTGGTATGCCCTCACCTGCACTGTGAGCCCTCTTAGGGCAGGGACTGTGTTTTTTGTGTCTTTGAATCCTCTACAGTGCCTAGCATAGTGTCTTGCATATAGTAGGCACCCAAGGTATATCTATGGGTTGATTATTGCCCCCCCCTTTCCAATTTCTCTACTACTATTGACCCAATATCCTCTCTACTAAAAATGGCAACTGAGACATTAGGTAAAAGGGGTGAGCATTCAACAAATTATCTTTTAACTTTCTATTTTGAAATCATTTTAAATAAAAATTTCACGAATCATATGGGACTGTCATGCCATTCACTCAGATTCACCAATTTTTAACATTTTGTCCTATTTTGATTTATGCTTTTTTTAAAAACTTTTTAAAAAATATTTATTTATTTATTTTGAGAGGGGGGAGGGGCAGAGGGAGAGGGAGAGAAAATTTCAAGTAGACTTCCTGCTGAGCACGGAGCCCAATGCTGAGCTCAATCCCAAGACCCTGAGATCATGACCTGAGCCGAGATCAAGAGTTGGTCCCTCAACCGACTGAGCCACCCAGACGCCCCTATGCTTCTTTATATAAATACGATATTTTGTTCTGAAACATTTGAAGTTGAGAAAGCTATACCCCTTATCCTTCTCCTTTATCCTCAACCTCTTATGGTGAAAAAATTTAATATATAGAGACCGTTAAAGAATTGTATAGTAAATACCCCTATATCCACCACTTAGATTCTATAATTAACACTTTGTTTTATTTGCTTTATCACCTATCCATCCATTTATACATCTTTTTATGCATTTCAAATTAAGTTACAGACAACTGTACATTTTTTTCTTAATTCTTCAGTATGTATATCACTGACTGGATGAACAAACTACTCTGTGCTCTGAAATCAACCAGATCATCTTGTTATATCTGCATTTACTATATTGCCTAAACTCCAGTCTACCTGTATATCTTCGATCTATTTGGCCATGGAACACGTGTCTCTTCAATTAACTTTTGGATGTCCCTCCACTTCACCTAGTGCAGTGCCAGACACACATTCCATAAATACCACTTGATGCTGATGTACAGAGACAGAACTAGAGCCAAGGAAAGAATCACAATAAAACTAGAATAAACTGTGGGAGGAGAGGAGTATATGGGAAGTGGGCCACAAGTGAATGGGTAAGAGAGAAGCTAGGGCTTAAAGAATTGGGGGAAGAAAGGGGCCTTAGCCCACCTGGTACTTCCAGCAATACTTCTATCTGCTACTTTCCAACCCTCTCTTTAGAAGGATAGGTTCCAGGAAACGAGGGACAATTGCTGCTCAGCAGACCGCATGACAAGTCTTCTTGCTACTACTTAGGCACCACCAATTAGTATATTCATGTTGCCTCATGAATATGCTAATCTACAAGATGCAGCTTAGTTTTAGAGGGTATGGGTGGGCCACTGAAAACTTCTTTCACGCTAAGTCTGTTCTACAGGCCAAGGAGCACTTGAGTTCAATGAATCCTGGTTTTCTTTTTCTTTATAACCTTTCCTTTCTTGCTCTGTTGCTTATGAGTACAAGGATAGCTCTGATATGCATTTATTGAACAATTTTGTGCCAAGCGCTGTGCTAGCTGCTATCATATCATTAATGCTTCCCAACAACTCAATCAGGTAGATACTTCTTCTTTTCCCATTTGTCAGAAGAGAAAACTTGAGACTCAGCATGGTTAAGTACCTTGCCCATAAGCCAGAATTCAAGCAACTGAAGTTTGTTTTACTCCAGAGCCCAGTGGTCTTAACCACATTGTCTGATGAAATTTTAAACAATTGTCAACCCAGTGCACATGCAAGGAAGTTTGTTTTCACTGTATTGACTCAGCATGTGATTTATTCCCTAAGCAAGCCCAAATGAATCACTAAATTCAGAAGGAATTTAGTCATTCAGGCTTTAATCATTGCAATGTTAGTGTAGTAATGGATTCAAATTGCTTGAGTTCAAATCCCAGTTTTATCACTTACCAGTTGAGTGAGTGTAAGCAAGTCACTTAACATCGGTAAGCCTCAGTTTCCTTACCTATAAAATGAAGATAATAATGTTTAGCATATAGCTGTGTTGTGAGGTCTAATTTAAAAAATCATGTAAAGTATTCATGTCTTGTCTGGCATTCAATAGGTGCTCAGCGTATTCTAGATTACTTTCTTTCCTTTTTCCCGTTTTGGGCCAGACAACTCACCTGTAGCTTTCATTTGAAGAAAACAAACTGCTCCTAGAACATTTTTTGAAAAGAAACATTCTGAAGAGGAATATTAGGCTGACTATTCCCAAGGCCATGCAAGCACAGTTGCTTAACTCTTCTCTCAGCATATTTCAAAATAAGCTAGAAACAGAAACCTGAGGAGAGTTGGAGTGGTCCACCTCCCTCCTTCCCGGAAATTTAGGGCCAAACTGTGACAATTGTTTTCTATTTTGTCACTAGAGTAAATTTCACAATTGGCATAGACTATTCGACCTGGGATATTGGTAACCACAGCCCCAGCCATTCCAAAGCAAGCAAGCTGAGACCGAAAGAGTATAAGTGATTTGACCAAGGTCAACAGTAGAAAAATCTGGAGAACCCAGTTCTCCCAACTTCTTATCCAGTGTTAATTTTATGGTTCCTCTGTGGGTTCTTAGGCAGGTGAAACCAAGTCTTGATGTGTGCGCTCTTTGCAGGAATTTGTGAACTGATTGGACTCTTGGGGTTTGTTACAAGTTCGATTGATTCAGAAAGCATTTTTTTTTTTTTTCTGGTTCAAGTCAGCTTATTAGTTGCTGCTTTCAAACTGTTAGCATTTCTATTTTGTTTGGGGTTTAGCAAATTAGTGTTGTTTTTCCCTGTTTTAGGCTCATGGTTTGATTCAAGTTCTTGGTTCTTTGAAATCTTCCCCTGGGATTTTTGTTTTTACAAAAATATTCAGAATCTAAGGTGGTTAACAGTGGGAATTCATTTGAAAAGGTCAGTCAGACTTAGTGATGGCTGCTGAGAGGCAGCTTGGGTGGATTAGGGAACCATTAGTGCTTATGTTCTGGAGCTTCAAATCAAGATAATGGAAACATTGCAAAGGTTCTTGGTGTATATGTTTGTGTGTTTGTTTTTATCAGGATGCTCTGATGCTTTCATTTCCATTCTTGTTAATCTGGGTTGAAACTGCTGCCTCCTACTTCATTGCCTTTTGTCGGTCATGTTCTTGATATTATCCTCATCTTCTCACTGTGAGAAAGAACCTAACAAAAAAATTATCTTCCCTGTACTTTTCCCTTACTTTGAATCGCCCTACTGAGGAACTTGGGGAGTATGAATTTCAAGCTTAAATGTGTGGAAGAGTTCAGTTGCAATGCCCAAAGGCAGAACAGCCTGATTCTGAAATACAGCCTTTGTTCCTTTCTTACCAGTGTGGTTTAAAAAATCTCAGGCAAGCCTCCTTTGCCAAACCTGAAATTGGGCCGATACTTTTGTTGGTGGCCAGCCATGCCACAGGTAAGTCTGTGGTGGGGTGGGGGTGGGGGGTTGCAGTGATGAGGCCTCTGGAGAACTGTATCCCACCTACCTGACTTTCCACATGCCAAGTGAAAGTGAGTTCTGGTGCTAGGGCTGTCAGTGCTTTTTCAAGCTGTTGACTGTTTACCTAAGCATTTGGAAGGCTAGGATAGCAGCTGTGGTGGTAAAAAGGCTATTCCCAATACCTCAAAAGGCAAGCACTTTCTAGGAGGTGAGGTTTTGTGTGATTCCAGCTAGTATGTTTCTGCTTAGGAAAAAAAAAAAAAAAACTCTCACTTTAGATTCATTTGCTCTCCTTACCTCCTCTCTTGGCCCCCTTCTTCTCTCCTCCCCTCCCAACCCTGTCCTCCCCTTCCCCCGTTTAATAGTTCACTCCCTCTTAGCTACCAGTCACCCAACTCTTTGTGATTCATATTATCCATTTTCCCCATTGACTTAACATAGATTTTGCATACATATTTTACTGGCATTTACAGTATTGGCAATGGCATTCAAAGGGATCAATTAGAGAAAGTTTTCTTTCTTCTCTCAGGAAGTGGGCTCAGCACTTATTTGAGGACACAGATGGCATTAGAGGGGGCCAAGGGGAGCTGACATCTGACATTTCTGCTATAGCTCCCACTTTTTTTTGGCTGCTTCAGATTTGGCCCATGTGGACAGACATACACTTGGGTAACCAACATACAGATGGAAATCAGGACATATGGGATTTGGCTGAACCATAGGTCCCCAAACATTGCCTGGATCATTTAGTGCCCCAGGTGTGGCCACCCCAGGACTTCATGTGCTAAAATTGTGTCCAAGCTTAAGCCAGCTGGTCACTGTATATATAGTATCAAGGCAGCCTGGAGCCTCATAAAACATGACTTTGGATTTTTACCTTGTGGATTTAGACTTAGCTGATCAACCTGAACCCTTCCACACACACTGGGCAGTGAGGATATACCAGGTTAATAGAAAGATTTAACAGAAGGTGATGCTCATTGTCCTGTAGCTTGCATTCTAGATGGGACATAATATTAGACCATACGAAAACAAATGAACTGACTTTCCAGAAAGGAAAGAAGGAATTAGAGGGCTTCAGTTTCTTTAATAAACTTTGATGTATTATGTATCAGATTTCAAATTTTTCCTTTAAAACAGTTTCCCCTCTGTGGCACTTTAAGAGCAAACAGTGCTTCCTTCCAACTTTAAAATTGGAAGAATTGAGAATTCTTTTCATGAAATTATATTGGCTCTTTCTTTTTATTTTTCTTATGTGATAGAGGTGCCTGACTTCAGCCATTTAGGCAGAATTTGTTCCAGAGTATAATAATAATAATTCCATACAATTTTATAGTCTTTTACAATTTACAAAAGGGTTTTCATATCTATTATCTCATTAGCTCTTCATAGCAATCCTGTGAAGCTGTCAGGATAGGTACTACTGTGTCAAATTTATAAACAAGGGAACTTAAGCTCAGAGAAGTTAAATGACTTGTCCAAGGTAACACAGCTAGAAAGTTGTAGAACTGGAGCCTAAATCCAGGTTTCCTGATACCCAGGCCCAGTATTCCTTCAGTTGTGTCATGTTTCCTTTCTAAGCGACTATCTCCTTTTTGTTCCTACTCATGATTAATCTTCAAATTGGTCTAAAAAATGTGCTTCAGTTTAGCAGATGAGTAAAACTGAAGCACTTATAGGCAAAGTGCCTTCTTAAGGTCATCTATGGAGAGAGGCTTGCATATAGCTCTTAGCTTTTCATCTTGACTTTAACTGAAATATTTTTAGGTATACATAGATTGTTTTCCAGTGTTAAATATATGCACAAAAGTTGTGTGATCTAGTGATTATAGGTGTGAAAGCTGCACCTGGGGAATGGGACTAGGGATGAAAAGTTGGCTTAAAATAATTAGCCTCTTGCCTTTTTGTTAAGAGATGTCGTGTTCGATATAATTTAATTTCTTCATACTTCCTTTGCTTCCAGCCATTTAAATACAATTCTTTAGGGGAAATTAGCAAATCTTCATTTTGAATGTTGATTTCTGAGGAACAAGAGTAGCTAGAGGAAAGAGAAAGCAGAGGGGTGACTTTTCATGCTCTATAAGAGTGGGGAAACATTATTTCGTTTGGAGCTATGAGCTAAGATTTCTTCTAAGGCATGCAAATCATAAAGTTCTGATTTGTCAACTGCATGCTGTTTCTTTAGGCACTGATGTATGAAATCCCGAACGAATTCTCCAATGAACATACTGCTAATTGCTTCTCCACCTGCTCTCCAACCTCCTCCTCCCCACCCCCTCCACTCCCAATTCAGCCTGTAAGTGTCCGTCATTGGAGATGGATGGTGACACATGCAGTAATAGCAATTCATAAAAGCCAGTTCCAGCCCTTGTCTTCAAGGCTCCTGGATTTTCCACTGCCTGCTTTTGTGTAAGTGAAGTGGATGGAAGTGCTACTGGCATCAGAATCCACCTCCCTATGCTCCGTTGCTAGAGCTCAGTTGCTCGGCTGGAGCTGAGCTAAACAGAAGCATCGGATCTAAGCTGAATTGTAACTGGTTTTTTTTCCTCAATGGGGCGTTGGGTTAGGGGTAGTGTGTAGTGGGGTTTGGGGTGCTTTGGCTTTTCTTTTTGTGGAGAAAAGAGGGAAAGGGGAGAATAACTCACAGTAGGATACAACGTGAAACAGTTCCCTGAAGAGTGTCACGATGTTCCTGGTACAATATACAGGTATAGTATGTTTTATTTTATCTGAAATTTCCCTTTTGTTTCAAAGTGCATTCCTCTCTTATTTTGCCTCCAGTTCAACTGTACTGAAGGACAAATAAGGTTCTAATGAGCTAAACAAAATAGCTGCATGAAACATGCCTGCTCCTTGCTATAATGTTTATAGCAGATTGCTATGTAAAATCTGGGTTTTCTGTTAAATTGGGAGTCCTGATCCCTTAATTGTGCATGCTTCTCTGCTGTATTCTTGTGCTGAATTTCTCAAGTCTTACATCTGCAACTGGTAGTATGCGATATAGCCTAGAGTGTTTTCACAGAAGACACAGTGCTTTGGAAGCAAGAAGCAATTTTTAAACACTTAGTGTGTTGTGTTTCTCTTGAGTTTTTAACTCTCATATTTGTTAATTGGTTGTCTAGATTTGGGATATAGTTAAGAGAAGGGAAACTTCAAATAGGAAGCATTCCAGAACACATTTATTTTGGTAAACTTATTTTTATTTCATTATTTAACTCAGATTGATGAACATTATATATTATTGTTGTTCTCCTGGTAGGAAAAAAAGTGCTGGAAACAGCAAGGCTAAATATGCCAGCGGCAAATCATTTTGTATTGTAAAATATCATTGCACCGGAAGTGTTCCTTAAGTATTTTCTTAAGCTTTCAGAAACATGGGTCCGTAATAATGAAGAACTTGAAGACTGATCAGACATTGGTGAATGTTGTTTAAAAAGGCTTCTTATACAGCAGTTAGACATAAAGCAGTTAGACAAAAAAAACCTCGAGAAAGTTTCAGTTTCCTGCTGAACAGAACAGAAGCTTAGTTCCTACAACTATATGTTTTGATAAGTTTAAGTATCATTTATGGTCAAGGACTTTCACCTCCATCCATGCTTTATTGTCCTTAAAATACTGTGCTCCTATGCTTAAGAGCTAAAGATCATGTTCTGTTTTGATGAGTGGTTTGACAGTTGATTTCGCTCCTCATTAATTGGACAGCATGCAGATGATGTGGAGAAGTGAGTGAGTGACAGTATTTCAAGGTTACGCTGAAGAGCATACAGTGAACCTTAGTGCCTGGACCAACAGCTGCTGAATTGAATTGTCTGCAATTAAAGCAACAGCAGGTTTGTGTAGTCTCCCTGCAGCCCATTTATTTGAATTTATAGCTTCAGTTTCTTCTTTGGGTAGTGTTTGGTTTGTTTCACTAAGTGTTGGAGAGTTGTGCTTGTTGGATGTTTTCTCCATACCCCGATGCATGCTTGACTCTAGAAGAGCCATCTCTGTACATTTTTAATGTGAGAAGTTCTTGTGCTTTTTGTCTTTGGATTAAAAACAGAGACTATCTTGTTTTCTCTACTACAAAAGCAAATAGATATATTTTCATGGAAAATATTGCTTGGTTCAATAAATAGAGGCTTCTCATGAGAATTTAAACCGGTTTAAATTGCTGGCAGTGAAAAATGTTGGGCTTTGTTATGCTACTGGATTACTATATCTGGGAAGAACTTCTCGGTGCTAATAAAAGGGTTTATGTTAAAAAGATAGTGATATTATCTCCTTGCCATCTCTCAATTCCAGGGTGACCTAATGAATGATGTCAAACCCAACTAGGTGCCTTTTATGACTGAATTTTATTCGCATGCCATGAATGAATACATGTTTAATTTCCTTATGGTTTTAGTCTATTAAAAATAACTTCTAATTACAGTACAGTTGTCGGTTATTGGCTGATAGTGGATGTGGTGTAAAATATTTATGCAGTGATTTCACATATACTTGATCAGTTTATCCTCATGACAACCTAGTGTGAGGGCAATGGCATTATGATATCCATTTCAGAGGTAAGAAAACTGAGACTTCCAGAATAAGTAACTGGCCCGAAGTCTCACATCTAACGAGTGGCAGAGCCAGAGCTCATAGGTTAGATGATCTGATTCAAGAATCTGTGCTTTTTCTCCCCCATACACTGGGCTGCCCCTCAGTTGATGGATCCAGGGTAAATTTGACTTAAGCTACTAGTCAAGAAAACTAAATATATTCATTTACTAAAAAAAAAAAAAAGTCTTATTTGATAGAACTCTAGAGATTTTTTCCAAACTATTTTAACTATTTTATTTTAATATGTGAGTGCTTTCCAGATTAATTTTACAGATATATAAAGAAACATTAGTCTTTTGATTAATTTATACATCAATATGAATGAAGGTAGAGCCTTGTGAAATTTGGGGGAATTAAAATGTTCAATCAAATAGGTTAATGTGAAATATTTTCCTTCTAAAGCAAGCTAATTTGTTTTTAATATTCTGTCCAATAAACATATACAGCTGTTTTCATAAAAGTATGTGTATTTTAAAATATAGTGGCCATGAATGCGAAGTGCCACGTTTTCAAATTTGCATATTTTATCCAGATCAACAGAAAAAATAGACAGCTAACTCAGTTTCATACTTTTCTTTTTGTTTATCTTATCTACCTATCTAAATAAAATAGACCAGCTTTCTCATCTTTTTAAATTTCTAAATGGTTTCTCAATTTTAAATTCAATAGTTTAAAGGGGAAAAACATATTTTCTGCCCCACTGAAGAAGGGACTACTGTTTAAAACTGTTATAACTTCAGCAGATGAGCCCAGATACTTAAGGAGCTTGTAGCAGTTCTCTGGTAAACAGTTTTAAAAACCTCTTTAGGAAACATTCTTGAAGCCGTCATTCTTAGCTCTGAATTTATTAGAGACTGTGCCATATACTGGGGAAATGATTGGATGCTTGCACTGTAGACAACTCTTCTTCAGCGTTTGACAATGAATATTTGAGAACATTGTCAAGAAAATGAACCAGAGATAGGGCCAGTTTTATGAGAACCCATTTATGAGACTTTTGGAAAGATGGTAATGGATATATTGTCTCAGAGACCATGTAATTAGAATTTATCCTTATTTAAGATGATATCTTTATACTTTAACATATCTTAAGGTAAAGCTATTCTTATATTATTCCTTGCTAGCAAAAAGGAAAAGAGGATGATATAAAGCCCTTTTTTATCATTCTTTAAACTTGAATGGAATTTGACACTTAAAAAAATGCAGGAGGGAACTTGGGGGAATGGGTCAGGGTTAGAGGGAGGGGAACTGGAATAACCGGGCTCTGGATTGATTGGAAGCTACATATTAAACTTGGTTTTAGGTGACAAATTTTCATGCAGTTGAAAGCTCTAGCTAACACCCCTCACCCCATTCCTCTTTCTGGGAACAAGCACTCTAAATATAAATGAAAAGGAGCATATTAGGACTTTTTTAAAAATTTGGCATTTTCTGGTTGGAGAAAGAAAAAGTCTTTCATCTCAAAACAATCATTTTTTCCCTATGTTCTTTGAGGCCGAGAGAAATTAGAGGGGGAGTAGATTGCTAGGATCTGGCTGTTCAAGGAGGTGAAGTTGGTTGTCTGATGGATTTTTCCCTTCAGTATATCTCTGAGTATGTTGTAGGGTCATGAAGCCAGGTCTTATGGATGGGGGCATGAGGGTTTGTATACACCAGCCAGTGGTGTGCTGGAGCTGGCTTGTACTAGCTTATGTAAGGGGATCACTAAGAATATCTACAAATTTAAAAACTTACTCATATCTGTCTTTTTCCAAAAAAGACTTAAGGTACTCATTATGTGTAATAGTTAAGGCATACTGTCTATGCAGGACAGTATACTGCAGATGCCCTTTGGTCTGCTAAACTACACTGATCCCCATCCCTTGGATATAGCACTAATGTCTTTGAGTGTTGTTGAACATAGCACAAGTAAGTGTGTCCTGCATGTATACACATGATAATAATTGCTAACATTTATTGAGTACCTACATGAACCAGGCCATGTTATAAATACTTTATATGTATGAACTCATCAACTTTCACAGCACTCCTATGAAGTAGGTAGTATTATTTCTATTTTAAGGGTAGGAAAACTGAGACACAGAGTTTAAGTAACCTATCTACCAGGCCACACAATTACTAAATAGCGGAATCAGAATTCGAACACTGGAAGTCTGTCTCCAGAACCTATGCCCTTAACTACTATGCAATATGTTCTATATCTTTAAGGGCACTTCACTGAAGAAGCTGTTTGCCATTGGTATGCCACCCATAGGATCCCATTGTCTGTGCTTTTGGAAGACATAGAAAGTGTAGAGCTGTCTGTCTGCTTACTAGACTATGGACAATTCTGCTTTTTTCTGACCCTCATTGCTCGTTTTCTGTTGCCAGAGTCGTGGTGGATCATTACATCCCCAGCATCTTCTAAACGCTGCCACTAGACATGCTCTTTTTTCAGATGTTCAGCTAAAACAGAATCTCATATTCTGTTGCCTCTCTCTCGATTCCTAGTTTTTGCAAGAACAAACATTGCCAACCAGGGTGCAGTTTTTCTTCCATGCAGTCAAATGACCAATCATAGGACATCTTCCCTGCATCTACTCTCACTCCATTTTACGCCTAGCTGTTGGAGTGTTCTTCTTAAATGTAGATCTTGTCATACCACCTTTCTCCTCAAGCATCTAAAGGCTTTGGTGGTGATGTTTTTTGCTTTTTTCCAAACAGGCATTCAGGACCATTCATGGTCTTGTCCCAGAAACCCAGAACGTATCTCTCACTACACAACTTTCTCTAAACCCTGTTTACTAACCACTCTAGACCACTTCTAGGTCATGAGGTACACCCCAAATTTTCAAGCTCTTGTGCTTTTCCTCATGCTGTTCTCCACATTTTAATTACCATTCTTCCACATCTCTGACAACCCTAGAGCCACTCAACATTTAAAGTTCAGCTCAAATGCACCTGCTCCTGTATTATAATACTTGTTTTTGGTCTGTCTTCCCCCACTACACTGAGCTCTTTGAAGTTAAAAAACTTATTTTGTGATGATGAAATTTTCTATGTCTTCATTGTCCCACATAGCAGCCACTAGCCACATATGGCTTTCGAGCACTGAAATGTGACTATTGCAACTGAGGAACTGAATTTTTAAATTCAGTTAAATTGAGATTTAAATAGTTACATGTGGCTATTCGATGCAATACTGGAAGTACAGATCCAGAAAGGTTGGCTATCTAGAATGAATAATTTCCTTAGGGGTCTAGATGGCTACAGTGATCATTATATCAGTAAGTAACCAAACAGGAACATCATTTTCTTTGACGTAGAGGACATTGCATTTCTTTTTTAAAATAGTTTAAAATTTAAAAATGGCCTAAAGTGAGTTATCCTCAGAAATGATTTAACCAATTATGATCTCAATTAAATTTAAATGAGATCTACACTCTGCATTTCTCATCAGTACTATTTTTATAATCATATTGGCTTGCTATTGAGAGCTGGCTGATAAGCCCTGATTTCTGAGCTAGGGATAAGAAAGTTGAATTAATCAGAGGAAAGAGCTCCTGGCTCCAGTGTTTAGGTCATAGACACTTTCAGACATTTTAGCTCTCATAAACCCTTTAACCATTCTCTTTTGGATTGATCAGCCCCTTAGCCTCTCATTACTTATTACTTTTTGGCTTCCATTTCTTTTTCTGACAAATCTTCCATGAACCAGTAGTATACCCCCTTTCAGCATGATTTCGTTATGTAAATAGCATTAAGACTTTGGAAGAATTTGAATCAGAAATGGGTTGTAATGTCGACATAAAGAGACATAAATCTAGGTACCCTGTTTTATTGTGTGGAGTTCATCATGTGTATTATTTGTACTTGGTGGCTTTCTAAATGAACTGAGTGCCAGAATCTATGGTTTTGGGAAAAAAACATGTAGGTAAAATAATGTACTTGACTATTGCTATCTGTGGAAACTATATGATAAATAATTATGCCTATGTGACCTGCCGCTGTTGCCTGGATTCCAGTTCTTTATACTCTTTGCAGTTGCTAAAAATTTTAGCACATCCTGAAATTTCCTTTTCTCCCTTCACATTCTTCACTTGCTTTGGCTCTGCTTTCTGTGGACAGCAGACCACCCCCCCCCCACCCCCACTTTTTTTGTACCATTCAGACTCCCAGAATCTATTGTTGTATCCAGCCTCACTGAACTGCCTAGAGGAGTTCAAACCGGGTGTTTCTAAGTGCCACTCAGGGCCACCCTTGAGCACTCTGTAAATAGGTTCTTTTGTTTTGAGAACTAAAGAGATAGTATCAGAGCTACAGTTTTGAGAAATGCATAAAGACAAAACCCATTTGAAACTAAAGGAAATGGTTAACCCCTTGCCTCTCCCTTCCCCCTAACGACAAACTACATCTATAGTTTTCAGTGACATTTTTACTTTATTTAGGGAGCCAGATATTTCTGCTTTCAGTGAAAAAGTTTACTCTGATCAGGACCCTTCATAATTCAAACCAGGGTGGAAAAGGAAGCAAATATATTTTAAAGGTATATTATAGAACTATGCTAGGATCTTTACATAAGTTATTTCATTTAATCCTCATTAGCCCTCTAAATAAATGTTTGTTTGTCTGCATTACCCAAGGATGTATATACCACTAACTTGTCTCCAGCTCTGTGCCTAGACTCCAAAGCTTGCATCCCCGTTGCTTTTTTACTTATGCATGAACTTAGGAATGGTTGTCTTTCCTATCTGTGGGGTGTGTGTGTGTGTGTGTGTGTGTGTGTGTATGTGTCAGAGAATGAGAGAGAGAGAGAGAGAAGATTCTCAGCACTAGGGTATTTACTCACAAAAATCTCAGATCAGTGTAAAGTGACAGAATGTAAAGAAAACATTCCCTGTGTTAACTATCTACCAAACAGGAATTGGGATGTATCCAGTTAAAGCTTCTGATGAAGAGGTTGTAAAGAAAGCCTTCTTTAAATTCTTTATACACTCTACTCATTGCCACTCCCATCTGCTATGCTAAATTGCTAACTCTTGCTGCTAAATATGGTTGGCATTTTCCCAAACACTGCCCTTTGGTTTGGAGGTGGGGCCGGAACTGCAAAGAACTACAATTCTAATATGCTTTCCTGAGAAATTTCCTATAGAAATTTGCCCAGCTTATTCAGTGGAAATCATACAATCTGGATTCACCTAAACTTTTGATAAGGACTGTGAAGAATATAAAATAATTGTGACAATCCATATTTGATAAAAATTACAATAATCTGCAAGTAAGTCAGACTATTCTGGAAAAGCTTTTTGGGTGGCATATTACATTTTTTCTTGGTTGTAAATGTCATCCAAAGAGATCATCATCAAAAGTAAATTTGATTCATGCTTTTAAAAGTCTACAGGTGACAGGAGATAGTAAATTATATTAAGAGTGCAATATGATCTGGCATTTAAAAAACCAATATGGTTTTGAGTAGCTGACATGGATATAGACAAATAACTTGTTAGAGCAAAGTAGTGAGAATCCCTTTTTAATTGGTAGTAAGACTATGCCCAAGTTTCCATTCTCTGGAATTGAGATGCTTGAAATGTAAAAGAGCAATTGAAATGTTTAAAGGATCCAGGGAGAGTGGTTTATAATGGTGGGATACAAAGTAAATACAATAAAGATTTCAGCTTGAGTAGTTAGTGAATATTGGCGCTCATGACTATTTTGAGTGGTATGAGCAATAAAGAGCATGATCTGGCAGAAAAAGGGATAAACACAGGCAGAAATATGACCATTGGAGAAATGAGCCCGAGATTCCAATAGTATCTTTCCCCCTCCCAAATAGCGTTCCCTGAGTGCCCTCCTCTTGGGCCTTGTGAGGCTTTTAACAAGAAGGGAAAGGAAAGGTCTGGAGAGAAAAGGTCTGAAGGACTTGAAGTGACAAGGGCATAATTGTTTTGTTAAATATTTACAGTTGTTTAAAATAAAAAGAACTCCCACCTAGTACAAACTCTCCAGAACATTTTCTTTGCTGGCCTCACATCAAGACCAGATGAAGCACAAGCTGTAGAGAAGAACCTCACTCTAACATGGAATATGATCTCAGGCAATGCCCTTCTTGGAACTTCTCCATGGGGATTTATTACTGGAAGTAACAGAAGGGCTATGTTAGAACATTAGAACACAGTTCCAAGGCATGAACCCTGAGGTTTGGATAGTACAGCTCTGGTGTACTAACTAGACAATGAGTACAATTTCATTGCAGATGTTTTCTATTTGAGATTTTTATTTTTTATTTTTATTTATTTTTTTAAGATTTTATTTATTTGACAGAGAGAGACACAGCAAGAGAGGGAACACAAGCAGGGGGAATGGGAGAGGGAGAAGTATGCTTCCCGCCGAGCAGGGAGCCCGATGTGGGGCTCGATCCCAGGACCCTGGGATCATGACCTGAGCCAAAGGCAGACACTTAACGACTGAGCCACTCAGGTGCCCCTCCATTTGAGATTTTTAATATAGGGATTTTGTATATGTCTAAGATATCAATGAGCCAGGATAAGTCAAAATTACTTTTAGCTGGTACCGACTATATGTGTTACCTGTATTTCACCAGTCCAATGAGGAAGGTACTTGACTTGAAGCTGTTTAGTCATTTCTGATCCTCATGTCACTATTGGTAAGCTGCCCCTCGCAGGATATTAAACTGCTCCTTGCTGTTATGAAACAGATGATGGATAAGCAGCTTTTCTCACTGTGTCTAAACTTTTCTTCTTCAGTATGGCATCATTCCGACTAGTTCTAAAATGTAAAGTGGAATAGAGGACTGCTACCCCATAAGGTTTTAAATCTAGATCATAATGGACCACCCGACAGATGAGTCCACTTTATGATCCCAAGTTAAAGTTATTGACACAGAGAAAAAGTATTACAGAATGGAGTGCCAGTTTCTTATGGCATTTGTGGATTTAGGCCAAAATATTTGAATCCTTCAGCCAAGAGGTTCATTCTGGAGCTTGGGAAGCAACTTGTAAAAATCAGCAGCCTGCATATTCTGTATCTGATGAAAGGACAAAGGATGGTAGAAAGAGAGAAAAGACAGAGTCCAGAATTATTTGTATTCATTAACTGAACTATTGTCAGCATTAAGTGCAATGTAGGATCCTATTCTTATTAGTATTTATGAAATGCTACCCTTAAAGCTATAGACTACAAAAAGAGTAATCCAGTAGATGGGCCATTGCTAAATGATTGAGCCAGAGACAGCATATAAATAATAGAAATGGCCTAGACCACAGCATCAAGTTTTATTATTTCACAAGAAATCACTATTGGGACTTATGGATCTAGGGGGAATATGTAAGTACTCATTTATTCCTGACTAATGAGGAAATTATTAAGAATGAAAAAAAGGTTTACATTTTAATAGAATCTTAGGGTTATAAGAAACCATAAAGTCTATTTAGTCATGTCTCCCTCTTCTACCACATACATATACAATCTGTTACATGAACCCATCTACTCCATCTTCAAATGGTCATCCAGTTTATGCTTGGATACTTCCAATAATTTGGCACTTTCCACTATGAAGTAGCACATTTGATCTTTAAATAGCGCCAGTTATTAAATGTTTGCATAAATGAGCCAAAATACCTCTTCCTTCAGTGTCCACCCAATGCTTCTACTCAGGCATAGCACCGTTCACACAAACTGCAACATGAATTGAACCCTCTGGAGTGGCCCTGATTCTGCCTACCCCCTGGGGCTTATACCAAGCAACCTCACCCTGTTTCCATATGGTAACCCCTCAAATGCTGGAAACAATTATCATGTGCTTCCTAAGTGATTTTTTTATTAATAGCTTTATTGGGGTATGATTTACATACTACACAATTCACTCATTTTAAGTTTATAATTTAATGATCTTTAGCATATTCAGTGCTATACAACCATCATCAAAAATTCAATTTTATAACATTTCATTACTCCCCAAATAAATAAACCCTGATCCCCTTAGCCATTATCTCCCTAACTCCCCATTCCCTCTAGTGCTAGACAGCTACTAATCCATCTCTCTATGGATTTGCCTATTCTGGACATTCCATATGAACGGGATCATGTGAAATATGTGTCCCTTTGCATTTGGCTCCTTTCACTTACATATTTTCAAGGTTAATTCATGTTGTAGCACATACCAGTACTTCATTCCTTTTTATAACTACACACTATTCCATTATATTGCTATACCACATTTTGTTTATCTACTCATGAGTTGATGGACATTTGGGTCATTTCCACTCTTCAGCTATTGTAAATAATGCTGCTATGAGAATTCATGTACAAGTTTTTGTGTGGACATATGTGCTCATTTATCATCAGTATATACCTAGGAGTACATACTTGGGTCATATGGTAACTCTATGTTTAACTTTTTGAGGAGCCATCAAAATTGTTTTCCAAAGTGGTCGCGTAATTTTATAATTCCACCAAGCAATGAATAAGGGTTCCAGTTTGCCCACAATCTTGTCAACAATTATTATTATCTAATACAACTAAGGAGCCATTCTAATAGGTGTGAAGTGGTATCTCGTGGTTTTGCAAATATTTTCTGTCACTCTGTAGACTGTCTTTTCACTTTCATGATTGTACCATTTGCAGTACAAACATTTCTGATTCTGATAAAGGCAATTTTTTTTGTCTTTTGTTTTTTATTTTTTTCTGATGAAGACAATTTATTTTTTTCTTTTGTTGCTTATGTTTTGGTGTCATACATAAGAAACCATTGCCTAACTCAAGGTCACAAAGATTTATTCCTGTGTTTTCTTCTAAGAGTTTTACATTTTCAGCCCTTATATATGGGTTTGTGATCCATTTTTAGTCTGTTATTGTGTACGATATTAGATCAAGATCCATCTTTATTCTTTTGCATGTAGATATCCAATTCTTCCAGCACCACTTGTTGAAAAGATTATTTCTCCATTGCATGATCTTAGCACTCTTGTCAAAAATCAACTGATGGTGGGGCACCTGGGTGGCTCAGTCATTAAGCATCTAGATGCCTTCGGCTCAGTTCATAATACCACGGTGCTAGGATTGAGCCCTGCATTGGGCTCCCTGCTCGGCGGGAAGCCTGCTTCTCTCTCTCCCACTCCCCCTGCTTGTGTTCCCTCTCTTGCTGTGTCTCTCTCTGTCAAATAAATAAATAAAATCTTTAAAAAAAATCAATGGATGCTAAATATAAGGGCTTACTTTTGGATGCTCAATTCTGTTTCATTGTTCTATATGCCTACCCTTATGACAGTACCACACCTTCTTGATTATTGTAGTTTTATAGTAATTTTTGAGTTGGGAAGTGGAAGTCTTTCAACTCTGTTCTTCTTTTTTAAGGTTGTTTTCATTATTCTGGGTCTCTTACATTTCCACATGAATTTTAGAATCAGTGTGTCAATTTCTTTAAAAAGAAAAAAAACTAGCTTGGATTTTGAAAGGGATTGCATTGAATCTATCTATAGAGTGGCTGTTGTTTTAAAAGGCACAAACATCATTTAGAATGGGACCCCAGGAAGGGTGGCTCCATACAGTTTCCATATGCCCTTTCTCACTAGCAACACTACCTCAGAACTAAAGCTTATACCTTTTACAACTAATCTTTTATTTCTGAAGTAACCAGAATCCCCATGGTGTTAATAGGTAATATAAGACAACCAAAATGAAGTGCCCGGCTCAGTGACCAGCACACCTCTTGCCTTTGACTAGGATTATTCCTATCAAAGTGAAGAAATCAAGAAGCAAAGTTGAAGGAGAAAATTGGCTGATCAGAGATGATTTCATTCAGTCCCATCCTGGAATGCAGGCGCGCACGTGTGCGCGCGCGCCTGTGTGTGTGTGTGTGTGTGTGTGTGTGTACGTGTTTCAATGTCAGTGTCTGTGTGAGTGCTGAGTGGCTGTGTATATGAGTATGCATGTTTCTGTTTTAATCCTTATGCTCAGATGTGTGCATATGCATGTTTGTGTGCAAGTATGTGTGTGTGTTGTTCTTGTGTCTTCTGTTTTGTTTTTGCTTTTGAACTCTAGCAACAGTGCCTTTGGATAATGAAATAGAGTGTTCCAAATAAGCATTGTGTCATTTCATCCTTTTAGCTGAGATTATTGAGATTTCAGAGTTACACATGAATCTGACTGTCCCACCTGAGAAGGGAGTTTATAATCTATCTTTTATTTCTCTGCCTTTTTTTCCTATACTTTATTTATTCCCTTTGTTTTATACCAATTTCTGCATTTGCTTCTTGGCTATTAAACTGTAGCTCCATAAGATCTTTATAGTTCGATCTACCTCCCTGCACTGCTGTGATCACCTGTGCTGCTAACCTTGCGATACTGGTTTATTGACCTTTGTCCTTTCTTCCCACCTCTTACTACCAAGGAGTCAGTTCTACAGAGCCTTTCTAATTCCCTCACACCCCATGCCTCAGATGGTGCCAAAAGTGCTTCCCAATCACAGATGGAACAATGTGTTTCTAGGCCACGACAAACGCTTCTTAGAGTATAGAAGCCAGTCCTTAACAATGAAGAGAATTCAGTTCGTGTGTTAAAGCTTAGTCAACTGTAAGGCTGGTGTTGTATATTTCCTCTAGCTTTTTTTTTTTTAATTCTCCCTGCCTTCCTTCCTTCTTTTCCTTTCTTTCCTTTTTTCATTTCTCTCATTATATGATGATCATGCAGAGGTAGGTTGGGAATGAAGGTAGGTAATAGTTGGCAAGTATTATTAAGTCTAGGCCAATGCTGAAATCAAGTAGAGAGGGGATATGCCACCTTGGGGAAATATCAAAATATCAGGGGCTGGGGAGACATCTTTTGAAAAGATTTCTTGGAGATTCTGATATGATCTTCAGTGGGTATTACACCAGCCTGGTTGAGGATCACTGAGATAAATAAAAATGACTGTTCTGTCATCCATAAGCATTTTACTTTTCATCAATCTGAAATGACTCTCTGTGTCTTAATAATTGCTTTTGCCTTACAAAATAAAACAAACAAAAGAACAAATGCTGGAGACAATAGAAACTTACTTAGAACAACTTCACAGATTGTTCACAATGTTTGCAATTTGCTATATCCGGGAGCCAAATGAGGTAAAGAAGCTCTTGTGCTCCCTGCAGTGATTCTGCATCTTAAATTCTAGCAGATTATGTGGGGATGGGAACACCACTGTCTGAAATGGACAAAGAAGAGAAAAATGCTCTGGGGGCCTCTCCTAGCTTCAAAATACCTTTTCCATATAATTGTTCTAATTAGAGATTTTTTTCTTTTAAGATACCAATGTCGCATGAGAAGGTTAAACCTCAATCATATTTTAGCATCAATTACTTTAATCAGATATTCAGATCAATTCTTATCTGAGGTTTCTGTCTGAGTGGCTTAGAAAGGAAGGTGTAAGAGAGGTGTGTGCATTTCCTTATCTTCTTTACCTGTTTGATGATATTCTACGAAGGGACTTGAAAAACACTTCTGTGGTAAAGAACTCTAGTGTTGGGATAGGATGAAGGTACATGATATAGATTAATTTGATTCTTAGTTTGTCCTCCTTTTTCACCTTTCTAAATCCTATCCAACTTACTGAACTCAAATTCTACACATCACAGAAAGCCTCCCCTTTTTCGGCCAGGCTACATTGATTTCCCCCTTCTCGGAACTGCAACAGTATTTAATCCCTGTACCACCCAATCCAATGTTCAGTTTGGTATTATATCTCCTCCTATTCTTCAGTGAGTTTATATGTGCTAAAATTGTTCTCCTTATACAGGACTAGTGATGTATGTGTACTATATGTGACTGCTGGAAGGAAATGATTGTAAGTTCTTGAAGGCAAGGACTGTATCTTTCTTATTCTTTACTTTATTATTCTTCATGGCATATAGGACGGTATATTTGGGTCCAGGGGAAAAATAAACATAACTACTGTTATAATTGAGATTTTATTTTATACTGTTATCTGCCTTTAAACATACATTTGCAAGTGGATGCTATAATTGATATGCTTCCTGAAATGACATCAGTCACTGCCTAAGCTGGCAGCGTTCTTTTCTTGCTTTGCACTAACCTTAGCTCATCATGGCCCTGGCCATTCCTGATGGCTAAGGCCTTGATACTGGCTCCTTCTCATAATGAATGGTGAGCAAATAGAAATGCCATTCATAGCTTCATGAAATAGGATAGGATTGAAGAAAATATAGTAGTTCTCTCTTATTTCCCAGATTTTCAAATCTGATATATGTATATCAAATCATCACATTGTATACATTAAACTTACACAGTGTTGTATGTCAATTATATCTCTGTCTGGGGAAAAAAGATCTCTACCTGGTAATCTCAATAGTTGTTTCTTTGTTGAAGTTCTCTCTGTAGAAATAGTGGGAAAAAGTTTATTTAGACAAGCCCCCCCCTTTTTTTTTTTTTACATAAACTCAAAAGGGCAAAAAAAAAAAAGAGAATACCCTTCTAGAAAGATAGAGTGGCTTTTAATTCTCCTTAGCAGTTGCTAGAACAGTAAAACACAGTAGCCATTGGCAGAATGTGTGTGAAAGGGATTTATATATTTAATCATTTCCCCTCTGCACTTCCTCACCCTTGTACTTCATCCTTGTAACATCAGGTAGAATACAGAGCTGACGATTGCTTCTCTTACCCCCAGGTTGAAGTTTAAAATTATGAACACTGTATAATGAAATGGTGATTTTTATTCTGTCCTGGTGGTAAAAAGGGATTTGCTGATGTGTAAAATGAGACAAAGATAAATAACAAACAGATGTTCTCACAAAATGTTCATTAAATCCCTGCCTCGTGAAAGATGCTAGATTACATGTGTTCAAACTCTAAATGTGCTAGAGAATAGGGAGCTTTTATAACTTAATGCTCAATTTAGGAAACACTATATAGTTTGCTCTGTAAAAATCATAGTAATCAGTGACTTATAGTCTCTTCCTCATTTCAGAGTGGCTTGTCATGACTGTTTTAAAACTTTTTTTTTATTGATTTTGACAGTTCCAATTATCCAAACAGACATCACCTTATTGAGAGATTATGAAGTGAGTTTAAGTCTCCTGGATTGTAAGGCCCCACATAGGGGTTATCCAACATGTAGAAGTTAAGACTTTTCATTGGATCATCTCCAAAGAACTGTCTGCTGTAGGGATGGGATAGTGATTGTGGGGGAGTGAAGTTGAGAAGGGGGAACAGGAAAAATACCACCTTTACCTTGTTCTTCTCATTTTTCATAAAAAGTAGTTTATAAAATTATAGTTCTTGGCATAGTGTATTGCTTACAGCAAGGACTACCTGCTACTGGTAAGCCACTGTTCTGCTGTGCTAAGTGCTCAGCAGGTGTTTATTTCTGGTAAGTTGTAATATATAGTTGATATTCCAAAGCTGGGAAGGAATACCCAGCTTTACCTGGGGAAGAGGGTAGCCAGAAAAGGTAAGTTCAAAGAGATAATATTTAATCTGAATCTTGAATCTTCCATCTTGAAAGATGGAAGAAGTTCATTAGAAAAGAAAACAAAAAGCATCTCAATCAGAGCGAATAGCATATGCAAAGACACAAAAACCTGAAATGACATGAGAAACTTTAGATGGACTCCCAATGATTCAGTTTGACTTTGTGCTTCAGTTTCTTCATCTGTAAGTTGGGCTAATAATGATACCTGTCTTATATGGTTGTAAGGACTAATGAGTTAATATACGTAATTTGGACAGTGCCTGGTGTGTAAGAAGTGATTAATAAGCCTTAGCTTTTATCATAATATTGATAGATGGAGTTTGGCATTTGAATAGGAAAGTGGATAAAAGCAAAATTGAAGTAATAAGTAGAAGGGGGAGATTATAGATTAACACTTTGATAAGGGATATATATTTTTTCTTATAGTTGATTAGAAACTATTAAGGAGTTTTAAGCTGGGATTTTAAATAAGTGACCAGATTTGCATTTTAGATCACTCTGTTTGCCTTTTGCAAGACCTGGGTGGGGCAGGGAGGGGAAAGTATTTGTGGGGAAATTGGAGCCACAGGGATCAGTTATAAGACTATTGCAATAGTCTACGTAAAAGATGATGGAGGACCTAAATTAGAAGAATGGCAGTGGAAGTGGAAAGACAGGTGCAAATTCAGGAGCTACTTTAGAGATAACTCAGTATCACAGACTGGCAACTGACAAATATGTTTTGTTTGGCCCCTGAAGTGTTTGAATTTGAATACCTTTACTTATTTATTTTTTTTAAGTAGGCTCCATGCTGGAGCCCAACACAGGGCTTGAACTCACGACCCTGAGATCAAGACCCTAGCTGAGATCAAGAGTCAGACACTTAACTGACTCAGCCACCCAGGTGCCCCAAATTTGAATGCCTTTAAATAAAACATGCATTCTCTAGTTTGACTTAGGCTTTGTTACTCCCTGTTGTATTACAATATTGATGTTATCACAGTATCACAAATTGATGTTATCTAGCCCTTTATGGGTGAGTGAGAGGGAGGAGTTAAGGATGACCCCTGGATTTCTAGATTGAATGACTGGATAAACAAAGGTACCTTCAGCCTAGATTTGGAATTCAGGACTATGAAAGAATTTGAGAGAAAACATGAATTACGTTTTGAGAATATTATGTTGGAGGTATCTACAGGATATTAATCAGAAATACATGTCTGTGGGTCAGGAGATGTCTGCATTAGAAATATAGATTTGGGGAAATCATCAGTTTATAGATAGTAGCTGAAACCATTTAAGCAGATGATGTCACTCATTGAATATATTTAGAATGCTAAAAGAAGATCACACTCAACAAGAAACCAGTGAAGTGACCAGAGGTAATACTAAAGGAGGAAAGAACCCCAGGCTTAGTGTAAACCTCAAATGTAGACTCCTAGTGTAGATTCAAATGTAGATTCATAGTATAGAACCTAACGTGGTCCACGGACCCATGGGCTTCCCAAGACTCTTTCAAGGAATCTGAGAGGTCAGAAACTGTCTTCACAATAATTCTAAGATGTTATTTTCCTTTTTTTAAGTTGACATTTTCACTGCTGGTGCAAGAGCAATAGTGGCTAAAACTGCTGGTGTCTTAGCAGAAATCAAGGAAATAGCACCAAATTATGCTAGTTAATAATTGTATTCTTTACCACCATACACTTACAGTTAAAAAACAAAGTCGTTTTCACTTAATAATGTCCTTGATAAACCAGTAAATATTACTAATTTTTAAAAATCTTGACCCTTGTATACATCTTCTTAAAACAACTTTATTGAGGTATAATTAATATACAAAGAACTGCGTGTATTTAATGTGCACAATTTGATGAGTACATATCTTTTTAATAATCTGTGTATCAAAATGGAAAGTATGCATAAAGTACTTCTGATGCATACATAAGTATGATAGTGTCTCCAGGTAAAGCACTTGCAGCTTTTTACATAGAACTCCAATTTTACTTGAAAGAACAACTAACAAACTATTCAGACTTGGGTATCTGGCAACCATTTTCTCAAAAATAAAGTAAGCCCGGGCGCCTGGGTGGCTCAGTCGTTAAGCGTCTGCCTTCGGCTCAGGTCATGATCCCAGGGTCCTGGGATCGAGCCCCACATCGGGCTCCCTGCTCCACGGGAAGCCTGCTTCTCCCTCTCCCACTCCCCCTGCTTGTGTTCCCTCTCTCGCTGTGTCTCTCTCTGTCAAATAAATAAAAAAAATTAAAAAAAAAAAAAGCCCATCACTTTAAGGAAAATAGCTGACAGTATTTGTTGTCAACAATAAAATTTGAGCTTTCAAGTGAAAATGAGAATTTTGGAACAGTAGTATCTGCCACCATAAGCTTGAGAGCTCCCCAATAATATAGCTTTTTCTGATGAGATCAGCAGTGACATTACTAATGTGATTTTAAAAATATTATATAATGAAATATGTCACCATCTGGAAGATCTGCAGAACTCAGTGAAACAATATTTGTCAAATGATCAATGAATGATGTAAAAGCATGCCTGTGTAAAAGATCCATAAAGTATAAGACTGGAATTTAAACAGTGGATTTAATATAACAAATTCTAAAAAGTTCATTAATATGGATTCAGATTCCCCATTGCATTTATCTTAAGGAAACTACCACTGTCAAATTTTGGTATAGTATTAGAGAAGAATATCCACAATTATCTGAAAAGACTACTCAACTACTCCTCCATTTTCCAATTAAATATTTACATGAGGCCAGATTTTCTTCATATACTTTAACCAAAGAACATATCACAAGAGATTGAATACAGAAGCAGACATAAGAATCCAGCTGTCTTGTAGTAAACTCTCTTCTATAAAAAAGATTTGCAAATTTATAAAACAATGCCATTCTCATTGTTTTTATTTTGTTTTTGAAAATGTAGTTATTTTTCATACCCATGTTATTTATGTTAATGTGTATTAGATTAATTATTATATTTAAGTGAATAAATCAATACTTTTAAAATGTTGCAGTTATAATTTCTAATATAGAAGGTATTAATAGATATAACCTATAAAAATCAAAGGCTCTTTGAGATTTTCAATGTTTTTAAAAAATATAAAGGGGTCTCAAAACCAAAAAGTTTTGGAACTGCTGTTGTGGGCTACTGAAAAAAGTGGTGGGGGCTACAAATCATGACACTTGTCTTACTGTTAAGTAGCCTAGGCTCCTACAGGGAAACTGAGATCATGAAAAAACAATATGGAAAAATATGACTAAGTGCCAAAGCAAGTGGCATAGACAGTAGGCACTAACCAAGAAAAAGAAGAGTGTGGACTAAAGTGGTAAGGGATTTGTTGGAATGAGAGACCTGGGCATAGGTAGGATTTTGTAAAACAAGAGTGAGGGAGACTCTCCAAGCTTGATAATCACCATGAGCCAAGTCCTGGAGGCCAAAATAAGCATAATATGCCCTAGGAACAGTAGGAGACCATCTTGACTGGAGTAAATAATTTGCATTGGTGAATGGCAAGAAATTAGTTGAATAAAATAGATGAGAGCAAATTATGGAAGGCTTTAAATGTCAGGGTGAGGAATTTTGATTTTACAGACGATGAGAAGCTATTAAAGCTTTGTGATTCAGGATGATGACATGATGAAAGTGATATTTCATGAAAATTAATCTAGAAGTAGAGTAAAAGAGAGATTGGAAATAGAAAGACTACAAATCAATTAGGACAATATTATAGTCATCCATGCATGAAGTGATGAGGACCTAGTTGTGGGAATGGAAAGTAAATAATGGATACAAGAGATATTGTAAAGGCAAAATGAATAGGACTTGATCAATTAGAAAGAGGAGATTAATTTTGAGATTGGATGACTGAGAGAATAGCGCTGTCATTGATGGAATATAAAAGAGCACAGGGAGACCCATTTTAAGTAGTTGGAAATGACTAGGTAATTAACTTGTTTGTTGAAAGTATGGGATCATCCTAATGGAAATATGTATGCATAGGGAGTCACTAGATAGGAAGTTGAATGAGAAGTATAGAATTGAGAGACTACATTAGAGAGATGATTATTGGATTTGAGGAAATGAATGAGTTTTCTGAGAAACAAATTATATAAGTCAGAAGTCCAGGAACTAAGACGTATGATCTAAAACTGTTAGGTTTTGTTAGGGAACCAGTGAAGAATACTGAAGAAACAATTGAAAACTATTAGGAGAACAGAATAATACTAGATTACAGAAGCCAAGGGAGGATAGAGTCAAGAAGGAGATGGAAATCCACCATTTCAGATTCCACAGAGAAGAGAAGATTTAATATATAATGTAACCTCTGTGAAAGCAGGGCTCTTTGTATTGTATGTTTTACTCAATGATGTTTCCTAAGTGCCTAGAATTATACTTGGCACATAGTATGTGATGAATAAATAAATGACTACACTTGGCTACTGCTGCTAAAAGTTTTGCAAACCTTATAAATATAAGCACATTGAAGGAAAATAATTAATGAGCAATATCTTCAGATACAAACCTCTGTAGATATATTGATTCTATTTGCTTATCAGGCAGTATTATTGGAAGCTAGCAGAGTGTTGTTTAAATGCACAGTGAAAATGGAGGTGGATTGTTTAGTTACCGACTTGCATGTGAGGCAGCCATACAGATGATGTATGCCTATTTGCATAAATCCACAGACTGAAACACATCTGGTAGCCTTACCTTCCAGTCCTGTTAGTCTGTGCTGTTCATCTGTATAGGATATATTCCTTTGCTGGTGGTGTCTGATGCAGCAGTCCTTCACTGAAATGAATAACCACTTTAGAATTTAAATAGAACCATAGCCATTAAGAAATTTGATTTTTTTACATTTATTTTGGTATTTGTTTATAAATTTTAGTTGCAAGTCTTTCCAAAGCTCAGTGCTTTGGTTGGGCTGAAAAGACTATGTCCAATTTGGTGGTTAAAGTAGTTTCTTTTGTTTCAGTTTTGACATGAGTTGCCATAATGGATACTAGAGAAATATGGGTGAATTTACTGGAGGAAACAAGTTATTTGATATTCAGGGATTTCCTCACAAATGAGTTATATAGCAATGACTGGGTTTTAAGTTTGGATTTTGGTATTAGTTATTATCAACTGCTGTGTAACAAAATTATCCCCAAACCTAGCATGTTATCTCATGGTTTCTGTGGGTCAGGAATCTAGACATAGCTTAACTGGATGCTTTTGGCTCAAGATTTCTCACGAGGCTGCAGTCAAGCTATTGGCTGAGGCTGTGATCTCATCTGATGGCTTGAATGGATGGAGGGGTCTGCTTTCAATCTTACTTGTATGGCTTTTGGTAGACCTCAGATCCTTGCAATGTGGGCTGCTCCACAGGGCTGCCCCATGACACAGCAACTAGCTACCCCAGAGAGAGTGATTCAAGAGAATGAGGAATGCCCAAGACAGAAGCCAGTATCATTTTATGACCTAATCTCAGGTGTGACATTCCATCACTTCAGCATATTATAATTGTTAGAAGTAAGTCAATACATCCAGACCATATTCAAGGGGAGGAGATTACACAAGGGTTTGTGAATACCAGGAGCCTGAGATCATTGGGAACCAATTTAGAAGCTTCCCAACCACAGGTTTGATAACACCTATTTTACCTTCAAAACTCACAGCTGAAGTTGTAGAAAGAGAGAAGATTCAGAGCTAAAGTCAACTGTTTTGTGATGAAACCAGGAACACATCCTGTCTCCTGAAGTATGAAAATTTATATCTTCTTTTATAAAGGATTTTAGAAAAATGCCTAAAGCTTAAACACATGTATATTAAGTTATATATAATTTTATAAACACACACACATGATTTTTAAAGACATAGTGTATTTACTGAAACACAGTGTGAGAAGTAACTGAAAAGCCAAGAAAAAAAGTTAACACAGATAAAATTTATCTTTAAGTGATTCCTTCAATTACAAAACCGCCCAGAAAGACAGCAGAAAATGTTTGACATTAACAGTAATTCCATTTTAATTTCTATGCTGTTATTCAATTAATGTAAGTTAATATGAAATAAGATACAAACTACAATTAAATGTAGCCCCCATATTTTTAGTGCATCTTTGAAGGCAGAGATAGAGAAAGTAGACTAAACCAGTGAGAAATTGAATTCTAAAAACAGATATTATAGATTCCCTCATAGTCCATATGTCAGAACTATCTCTTCCTTTTACCTTTTCTTTACCTCTATTACATTTTAGTTTAATAACTAAAATTATAAAAATATACATTTTTGATGATAAAATGGTAATTTAGCAGGAAGCAGAACAATACTGTCTTGCAGCAGATCTTTAAATTCAATTTTTAACTAAATTAATTTCATGAGGTCTGGGTTGTTCTTTCTAAATCCAGAAATTATAGTATTCATTTACATTCATAAACCATATCTCATTTACTCCAAATAAAAGATATAACCCTGTCCTTGTCTATAGAGACAAAGAAAGGAATAAAGTAAGAGAGAAAAGTGCTTTATTAATCATAACAAAATCAGTTGCCTGTTTGAAACTGAGGAAGGAGAAAATATGTATATGATTTAAAAGAAGTGCATTTATGTATGTGTATTTCAAAAGGGTTACATTTATGAAGTAGTCATTTGCAAAGACAGACATCTTTGCTCTCAAAAGGGAAAATAATAAGTGAAAGAGGAAGAGTTTGTATTAGATGGTCTCTAAGGTCCCTCCTAGCTTAACATTCTATGAGTCCATGTTCAGATTATACATTTGAGGTAAAAGTCTTGGTTATTTGTCTTAAGGAGAATGAGAGAACATACATAATTAAAATCTGTATATATCCCTAAACTTCATTTTAGCCTTAACTTCATTAAAGTCAATACCAAATGTGTGTGTGTGTGTGTGTATGCATGTGCATACATGTGGTCAAGGCATCTGGGCTTGGAGGTTATGGAAGTGGGGCAGTGCTGTGTACCTTGCAATAGGATACTCAGTCTTTCTGTGTCCTACTAGGGAATGTAGGTTATTGCTTTAAAGACATAAACTACCTTTGTATTTTCTGTAGCTCAGGAATCCATTAGAATAAGAAGGAAGCTGTGATTAGTCCTTCCTATGCCCTTGGAAATTCTGTTCAAATAGGCTTTTCTTCTCAAATTCACCTATTCTTCTCAGGTTTAACTAAGGATGTTTCTCCATATTTTCTCATCCCCCATAGGTTGTGTTTCTTACTCATTTATTTATTCATCAAAATTTTTGAGTGCTTGCTATGTTCCAGGCGTAGTTCTAGGTGCTGGAAAAACATCTGGTACAAAAAAAATCTCTGCCCTATTGCTTAGGTTCTAGAAGGAGGAGATAGGCAACTATTACACACACATACATACACACACACACACACAGAGTCTTCAGTGATATATGCATAATATATATATATATATGGTGATAAGTGATTATGTGTATATATGTATATATATGGTAGGTGGTATGGAAAAATAAGGCATAATTAGGGGTATTGAGAGCATTGGTAGGATGCAGGTTATAGTTTTAAATAGGATGCTCAGGGTAGCCTCATTGACAAGGGATATTTAAACAGTTATTTGAAGGAGAGTGGCTATCTGAGGGAAGGACATACAAGCAGAGGAAACAACCAACACAAAGACCTTCAGTCAAGAGAGTGTCTGGATGGTCAAGGAACTAGCATTCAAGGAGCTAGTGTGGCTAAGAGTAGAGTGAGTAAGGGGAACAATAAGAGATTAATTCAGAAGAATATAATTGGGGGAGAGGGCAACTCTTATAGGGCCTTGCAACCATTGTAAGGCTTTGGCTTTTACTCTGAGTAAAGGGAGAAAACTTTGGAGGGTTTTGAGCACAGTAGTAAGGTACTCTGACTTTTAAAAGGATCATGCTGGCTGCTATCTTGAGAAGAGATTATAGGGGTATGGGTAGGATAGAAGCATGGAGACCAGCTGGAAAGCTACTGCAGTAATCCAAGCAAGAGATGATGGTGGCTGGGAGCAGTAGGGAAATACTGTTAGATAGTGAGAGAAGATAGATTCAGGATATCTTATGAGAGTCTAACAAAGAGGACATACTAATAGATTCTTTATGGGGTATAGAAGGGGAAAGTCAAGGATGAATTGAAGGTTTTTTGGCCTGAGGAAGGGGACATTTATTGAGATGGGAATGATTAGGTGGAATAAGCCTGACATGCAGAAGTTCAGTTTTGCACATGTTTGTTTGCAATGTTTAATAGACACCTAAGTGGTAATGTCAAGTAGGTAGGTGGGTATATGAGTCTGTAGTGCAGTGGAAAGTTCTGGGCAAGAGCTATACATTTGGGAGTCTTGCACATATATAGTATTTAAAAACCAGAGGGTGAAGACAGAAGAGATACAAGGACTGAACCCTGGGTCAATCCATTATGAAAGAGTTGGGAAGGGGGTGCCTGGGTGGCACAGTCGGTTGGGCATCCGACTCTTGGTTTCAGCTCAGGTCATGATCTCAGGGTCATGGGGTTGAGCCCTCATCAGGCTCCACACTTAGTGGGGAGTCTGCTTGGGATTCTCCCTCTCCCTCTCCCTCTGCTCCTCACCCCTCCCCGCCATCTCAAATAAATCTTTTTAAAAAAACGTTGGGGAGAAGAGGAGGAACCAGCAAAGAAAACTGAGAAGGAATGGCCACTGAGAGGTAGGAGGAAAATCAGGAGAGTATGGCATCTTGAAAGCCAAATTGAATAAACTGACCATTGATTATAATCTCTTCTGTCCTCTCTATTGCTGTTGCCTTCCCTAGTTCAGCATCACATCATTACTTGTCTAACCTATAACAATCTCTTAATTGGTCTTTATGCCTCCCTTCTTATCCCTTCTGATGCATCCCCTACACTGCTAGACTTTTCTATTTAAAACACAAATTGGATCCCGTCACTTCTTTGCTTAAAACACCTAATCTATTTGTAGTTTATGCACACTCAGCTGCTTCTCTCCTCCATGCCTCTGCCTCTGCTCATGTAGTCCATTGTGCCGGAGATACCCTCTACATTTCTCATCACCTACCTAACTCCTACTCATCTTTCAAGACTCAGCTCAGGCACTGTCTCATTTAGAAAGCCTTCCCTGGTCTTTCCTCAGTATTTTAGTCATGCCTATATTTTTATTGTTGCCCTGACCATACTATTTTATAATTATCTGTTTATTTATCTGTTTTTCCCATTTAGGCTGTTATTTCTTGGAGTGCAGCAATGATATTTTACCTATCTTTAAATGTCTGGCACCTAGCACAGAGTCTGACACATACTAGGCACTTAATAAATGTTGAATGAGTGAATGAATGAGTGGTCACTTTTTCTACTTGCTATGGATATGTCAGTTTCAGTTTGGAGGGTTACAAATTTTTACTATAACTGAATTGTTTCCAATTCTTCAATTTAAAATTCTAATATAATAGTTATGGGACAGAATAACTGATTTGCATCTCAGATGCAAGAGCAGCATACTGAATAATAATATGCTATGGGTTTGATAGCATTGGAATATTATCTCCCCCAGTGTAATCAATATACATCTGAGTTACTGTAATACAGCCAATCCTCACAAGATAGATTTGTTAGGTTCTGCATTTACCTCTCTGGAATACCTTTACCATGTAAAATAAGTTCTTATGGGAAGACTGAAATTTGTTTGTACCTCTGGGGAGAAAGAAAGAAGGTATTGCCGTCCTGGACTTTTAAAAGTGTACTTAATACTCAATTATTATAAGCTATAAGGATATTTTTTTCCCCACTGGTGGCCTTTATTTCATAGGTAGAAATGTAAAAAATGTCCATGATGAGGCATACCTATCATCCACCTGATCCAGTATTCTATTTTTGAGAGTGGTTTTATTAGAAAATCATCATATGTCCACCTAATACCAATCTCAAAATAGGTTAGAAGTGTCCCTGGGAGGGAAAAAAATGTAATTTTTTCAATAGTCTATTATAAATCTATTATCTGTGATTTTATCTAAAATTACTTGCATTTGTTCATTTGTAATTTTTTAAAATTTCACTATATTTGAGACACTTTGCTATTTAAAGAAATACTTTTTAAATATTGAGATAAAATTTACATAATGAGATGCATAGATCCTCATGTACAATTGGGTGATTTTAACAGATGTATATACCCTTGTAATCAACACCAAAAGGAAGACATAAAACATTTTCATTACACCAGAATGTTCCCCTATGATCTGTTCCAGTTGATCTCCAACCTACACAGGCAACCGCTCTTCTGACTCCTATCACCACAAATTATCTGTTACTAAACTTCATAGAAATGAGATCATATACTATGTACTTTCTTGTGTCTGGCTTCTTCCCCTCAACATTTTTATTTTTTGATTAACCCATATTGTTCGGTATTATCAGTAGTATGTTCCTTTTCATTGTTGAGTAATGTTCCATTGTATGAATTAACTATGATTTAGTCATTATCAGTTGATGCACATTTGGGTTGCTTCCAATTTTTGTCTATTTTGACTGTCTGCTATGGACATATTAATGCTATATAGTCCACTCTAAGCACTGCTTTACTTTATCCTACAAATTTTTTTTTTTTTTTTTTTGAGAGAGAGAGAGAGAGCAGTGGGGAGGGGCAAAGGGAGAGGGAGAGAGAGAATCTTAAGCAGGCTCCACACCCAGCGCAGAGCCCGACATGGGGTTCCATCTGACAACCCTGAGATCATTGCCACTCTTCATTTGCTGTGAATGAGTTTCTTGATCAAAAGGGATTCTATGTGGAATTCATAATAGTGGATGAGACATTCCATATGTTTTTATGAAACTGACAAACTTTTTTAAATGACTGTGCCATTTTACATTCCTACCAGCAGTATGAGTGATCCAGTTTCTCTGCATTCTTGGCAGTATTTGGTGATGTCACTGTTTTTTATTTAAGCTATTTTGATAAATGTGAGTGATATCTCATTGATATCTTAATTTGCGTTTCCCTAAAGGCTAGTGATGTTGAATGTCTTTTCATCTGCTAATTTGCCATCTGTATATCCTCTTTGGTGAAATGTCTCTTCATGTCCTTTGACCTTTTTCTAATTGGATTGTTTGTATTTTTACTGCTGAGCTTTGAAAGTATTTTATATATTTATGTACATGAGTACATTGTCAGATACGTGCTTTGCAAATATTTGTTTTGTTTTGCCAATCTGTAGCTTGTCTTCTCATCTGCTTAATAGTCTTTCACAGAGTAAAAGTTTAAATTTTTGATGAAGTATAGTTTATGAAATTTTTTTCTTTTATGGATTGTGCTTTTGTTGTTATGTCTAAGAAGTCTTCACCACACCCTAGATCCCAAAGACTTTCCTCTATGTTTTCTTCTAAAAGTTTTACAGTTTCACATTTTACAGAGCCCATGATCCAAAATGAATTAACTTTTGCTTAACATGTGAAGTTTACATTAAGGTTCATTATTTTGCCTTTGCATATCTAATTGCTCTAGCACCATTTGTTGATTACTGCAGCTATAGAAAACCTTGAATTTGGATAGACTGATTCCTCTCATGTTATTCTTTTTCAAAATTGTTTTTTTTTCTATTCTAGTTCCTTTTTCTATCCATATAAATTTTAGGATATTTGTCTGTATCTAGAAAAAATCTTGCTGAGATTTTGACAAACATTGCATTTAATCTATATGTCATTTTTAAAAGATTTAATTGATTTTATTTATTTGAGAGAGAGAGCATGAGCACGAGTGGGGGAGCAGAGGCAGAGGGAGAGGGAGAAGCAGGCTCCCCGCTGATCAGGGAGCCTAATGTGGGGCTCAATCCCAGGACCCTGAGATCATGATCTGAGCCGGAGGCAGTTGCTTAACCGACTGAGACACCCAGGTGCCCCCCTGTATGTCATTTTGAGGGAGAATTGACATCTTTACTATGTTGAGTCTCCCAATCCATGAGCATAATAAGTGTCTCCATTTGTTGATATCTTTTATTTCTTCATCATTTATTGTAGTTTTCAGCATATAAGTCATGTACACATTTTATTAGGTTTATACCTAAGCACTTCTCTTGTTTTTGAACAATTATAAATGGTATATATTTTTTAATTTTGGTGTTCATATGTGCATTGCTTGTATATAGAAATACAATATGTTGGTATTGTATCATCTGACTTTGCTAAATTCCAAATTAATTCTAGGAGATTTTCTACATAGACCATCATGTCATCTGCAAATAGGGACAGCTTTATTTCTCGTTTCTTGTTTTTATGTTTCTTATTTCTTTTTCTTGCCTTATTGCACTGGCTGGAACTTCCAGTGTGGTATTAAATAAGCATGGTGACAGAAATTGTCTTTGCCTTGTTCCTAATAATAGGAGGAAAGTATTCAGTCCTCCACCTTTAAGTAAGATGTTAGGTGTAGATTTTTTTTTTTGTAAATATTCTTTACTAAGTTGAGGAAGTTCCCCTCCTACTTTCTGAGACTTTTTATCATGAATTCCTACTGCATTTTTCAAATGCTGTTTCTGCATCAACTGATATAAGTATGTGATTTTTTTTTTCTCTTTAGCCTGTTTATATGGTGAATTCTATTGACTGATTTTTAAATACTGAACCAGCCTTGCATCCCTGGATTAAACCCCACCTGGACATGATGTATAATTTTGCTTATATATCTGCTATCATTCTAATTGCCTTTCCTTTATAGGTAAAGGTGTTTTTCTCTCATACTGATTTCAATATATTTTCTTTGTCTTAGTTTTCAGTACTTTGATTGTGATGTATGTTGATGTGTATTTTTTTTGTTTGTCCTATTTGGGGTTAGCTAAGCTTTTTGATTATGTAGGTTTATGTCTTTGGCAATATTTCTGAAATTTTCACCCGTTATTTCTTTGAATAGCTATACTCCTCCTCTTCTGGGAATTCAATCATACAAATGTTAGATCTTTTGTTATTATCCCACAGCTCCCTAAGAATCTGTTCAGTTGTTTCAGTCTGTTTTCTCTTTATTGCTCATATTAGCTATTTCTGTTATTCTGTCTTCAAGTCTAGTGATTGTTTCCTCTGTCATCTCCTTTCTACTGTTGAGCTCATCCAGTGAGTTTTTTATTTTGGCTCTTCTGTTTTTCAGTTCTAAAATTTCCATTTGGTTCTTCTTTATATTTTCTGTTTCTTTGCTGAGACTTTCTATTTTTTCATTTGTTTAAAGCATGTTCACAGTTGCTTCTTCAAGCATGTTCACAATTGCTTCTTCAAGCATGTTCATGATGGCTGATTTTAAATGTTTGTCAGATAATTCCAACATCTGTGTCATCTTGGCATTGGTGTCTGTTTTCCTTTAAGTTGAGACTTTCTGGGTTCTTGTTATGATGAGTGATTTTTTATTGAATCCTTGGCATTTTGAGTATTATGTTATGAGACTCTGGATCTTATTTATATCTTCCATTTTAGTAGTTCTACTCTGATGGTATGCTGGCAGGGAAGTAGTCACCACTTCATTATTACACTTGGAAGTAGAAGTTCAGGTTCTCTACTCAGCCTCCGCTGACACTCTGGAAAAGTGGATGGGGACCCCATTACTGCTGATTGGTGTAAAAGTTGAAGTTCCCCTCTAGACCTTTGCTCCTCTCTAGACCTCTATCACCCTGGCTGATAGAGGGAATGGCACCTGATTCCTGCTCACCTTGTGGCCTCCGCTGACATTGCTGGTTGGGAATGAAAGATCCATTTCACCTTCTCTGTTATACCACCCCGGTAGACAGATTGGGTCACCTCATTAGAGTCTGGAGAGGGTGGAAGTCTTGGTTCCCTACTTAGCCTTAGCTTACAGGGTTGAGGGTAAGGCCCAAGTTTTTCCTATGTTTTTTGTCTATAGTAGGGTAATTATTGTCTAAAAGTTTTCTGGATTGCTGTTTGTTCCTTTCTTGGTCTTTTGGCTAGAGAGAGCAAGTTTTCTTAAAACTGGTTTTGTCTGTGCCCATTGGCATCTCTGGGTTGATGGCTTCTCCAATATCCAGTCTGGGATATATGAACTAAAAGAATGCCCATAGAACTCACCACTTTGTCATTCCTTGGGTCCTAAAGTCTCTAGCCAGTCTGCCTTCTTTTCTCAACCTTTTGGAGTCTTCTTATAATTGTTTTATATGTAATGGCCAGGTTTTTAGCTGCACTTAGTAGGAAAAATAGGGAGAAGTGTGTCACTTTAACTTGTCCTGGAACCAGAAACTCAGATAAACTTTTTATTATTCTTTTTTTTTAATTTTATTTTATTATGTTAGTCAACATTCATTACATCATTAGTTTTTGATGTAGTGTTCCATGATTCATTGTTTGCATATAACACCCAGTGCTCCATTCAATATGTGCCCTCCTTAATACCCATCACCGGGCTAACCCATCCCCCCACCCCCCTCCCCTCTAAAAACCCTCAGTTTGTTTCTCAGAGTCCATAGTCTCTCATGGTTCGTCTCCCCCTCCAATTCCCCCCCTTCAATTTTCCCTTCCTACTATCTTCTTTTTTTTTTAACATATAATATATTATTTGTTTCAGAGGTACAGGTCTGTGATTCATCAGTCTTACACAATTCACAGTGCTCACCATAGCACATACCCTCCCCAATGTCTATCACCCAACCACCCCATCCCTCCCACCCCCACTACTCCAGCAACCCTCAGTTTGATTCCTGAGATTAAGAATTCCTCATATCAGTGAGATCATATGATACTTGTCTTTCTCTGATTGACTTATTTCTCTTAGCATAATGCCCTCTAGTTCTATCCACGTTGTTGCAAATGGCAAGATTTTGGGGGTTTTTTTTGATGGCTGCATAATATTCCATTTTATATATATACCACACCTTCTTTATCCATTCATCTGTTGATGGACATCTTGGCTCTTTCCACAGTGTGGCTATTGTGGACATTGCTGCTATAAACATTGGGGTGATTTACAACCTGTAAGGTATTTTTATAGAATTGGATGTATCAGCCTACAGACTCCCATTTGTAATGTTCAAAATGGTAATTGAAATTATTTATTTCAATCATGTCCTCTCTCAACCTTCTTTCATCCCTTGAATCATTTAGTTGACCTTCAGTGGATGATGTTTTCAGCTTTATTATGACTTCCTTGAATATCCTGATGGTTTTTCCCAAATTTCTCAACTCTATGTCTGTTCTTACTTCCAACTCCAAACATAGTAATTTTAGTGACCACCTGGATTTTTTTGAATAAAGGGAAAAGCCATGACAAGTCTTCACTTAATTCACAGCTGTGCTCAAATGTCACTTCTTCAAAGTGGCCTTTCATGACCATTCTCTGTACACTTACTCTGCACTTAACACTTACTCTGTATGCTTATTTTTTCATATCACTTGGCACTCTGTGATATTTTATATCTATGTATTTGTTCATTGTCTCTCCTCCCCCAAATATAAAACCTTTATAAGGACAGGGACTGTCATTTGTTCACTGTTTTATCCTCCATGCTTAGAAAAGTCGCTGGCATATACTAGGCTCTAAATAAATATTTTAATGGGTTGAATGAATACATACTTCACAAAGGATTTGAGTAGAAGACCGAAGAGAAATAGAAAGTCCTGGGCACTTAGTCTTAGGAATTCCAACTAACTTGTGTGGTACTAGACAGTAACCTCCAGATTAGACATATACCGACCAAACTTAGATCAAAATGTGTGAGGGGAAGAAAATAACTTTTCACTCTTGTTATTTATTTTCCCTCTCATCTAAGCTACATTTCATGTTCTATGGAAATACTTTAGCATAAGAACAAAGTCTTTCCAAAGATGGCATTTGTAGCCCTCTGATGGGGAATGGCAAATTCAAAAATTGAAGACTCCTGACCAGAGATTTCCACATTTTACTTAGATGATGGAAGTAAGTGACAGTTTGGCCAGCTGCCCCAGGTCCATTAAAACTCACGTGGTCCCTGGAGTAACTGGATTTATTCCAAATACAAGTCTTCCAAATGAAGCTCAAGACCTTGAATTAAATCCAGTTTTTAGAGGAGAGTAGTTAAAATGAATAGAAGAAAGCAGTGATGTCATCTGTTCTCTGCAGTCAGAACCTTGCCATATTTCTCCCCTCAATGTGACTTTTGTTCTAGCTACCTATGAAGCCCCACATAGACTGGGATCTCTTCACTGGTTACAGCAGAGGAAGGGATGCAGCCTTTTCTCTTAAGATGTCGTTGCACCTTGGAAGAAGGCTAGAAAGTAATGAAATATTTCTTACATTACATTTTAGCTTGATATCTCTCTGAGCAACTCATACCAGGCACTATAGATTGGGGAAAAAACTGTTTTACAGCCTCCCAGGATGTTTATAAAAATATGTCCATTCATAAGACATATTCAGAATAGGAATTGTATATAGTATACCATAATAAAATATTAGGGCTGTGCTAAAACAAAAATGGAATTTAAATTCACCTTAATGTCTTTTCAAAGGTAATAGCCTTCTAGGGAAACACAGTTCAGGTTTGAGAACATTTGTTATATACATCACTTGTCCTGGATAACTGATAACACCTGAGCTATAAAAGTACAGAACCACCTGGCCCTTTCCAGAAAGATTTCCTCCAGAAATTATATTGTTCCTTAAATAGACAAAGCTTTTATTCAAATGAGCTGTATCTAGCAAGCTTTCCATCAAATTCTCTGCCACTGGTGCAGTTGTCTTAATTTTACTTAAGTGCCTACTGGCTGACTTTGACTCCAAAAGACAAAGCATATCTTATGGGACAGAATTTAAGCTTGGGAGGAAAAAGAAAAACAGTTGCCTTCTTGACCTTTTTGCCTTTTCCCACTATTAATGAAGATGAGAAGTAGTAGAGCCAGAAAATGGCCCTCATTTCTAACTTGATTTACCCACTTTAGAGACTTACTTATTACTTGGAGCATATGAATACCTCTGTATTAACAGGCTTGTTGAAAGTTTGAAAGGTTTCCTGCCAGATCGCAATTTAGTCTAATTATTTGCTCCCACAGAATTATATCTCAAGTGGTTGGGCAGAATTTTGCCTTTATTTGTTCTGCTGACTTAATTTGGGGGAGGGGCTAATATAATGGGATGTGCTTTTTTGCTTTGTTTTTATTCTAGTAAAATAATCACTATAAGTAATTGCAGATAGTAGATAGAATGAATAATAAAGGAATTTGGTTTATTTCTTGTAACACTGTGCTTATAAGAAAAAATTCTCTAAATTATGGAAAGTACTTTTAACTCTACACATTTTGGCTGAACTGCAGTGAACATGAGTAAGAGAACAGCCTTATCCATCCATCCATCTGTCCATCCATTCATCCATCCATTTATTCAATATCTGTTGAGTGCCTGCTACTCCAGGCATTGTTGATACTGCTACAAAAAAAGAGAAGTGGATCTTTTGTTCCATTTAGTGGGCCCTGATGCTGTCCTGCTCCTTAAAACCCTCTTTTCCTCTGAAGTGCATCCTCATTTTATTTATTTTGTTTTCCACAACAAGAGGGTAAACTTCTCCAAGGTGGAAATCCTAGCCTGTTTTTTCTGTGATGTTAGACATTCAACAAATACTTGTTGGATTAGATTGAACAAAGATTATTAAAGATGGAGGTGAGGAAAGCTTCAGACTTAGCCATAGGAATATTAGATGTAGAAGGGCCCTTAAAGGTCTCCTAGCCCATAGATTTTCTTCTTTTTTTTTTAAAGATTTTATTTATTTATTTGACAGAGAGAGAGACAGCAAGAGAGGGAACACAAGCAGGGGGAGTGGGAGAGGGAGAAGCAGGCTTCCCGCCGAGCAGGGAGCCTGATGCGGGGCCCGATCCCAGGACCCTGGGATCATGACCTGAGCCGAAGGCAGACGCTTACGACTGAGCCACCCAGGCACCCCAGCCCATAGATTTTCAAAAGGTATCTATATAGGTGCCTTTAGGGCTGTTTCCAGGGAATGGGGGAGGCCCAGCAGAGGGATTGTGGAACTGTTAGAAACTTCACTGTGCTTCTGGCATAAAATTTGCACTTTTTTAAAATTTTATTTTATTATGTTATGTTAGTCACCATACATTACATCACCAGTTTTCGATGCAGTGATCCACAATTCATTGTTTTTCTACAACACCCAGTGCTCCATGCAGTACGTGCCCTCCTTAATACCCATCACCAGGCTAACCCATCCCCCCAACCCCCCCCCCAAAAACCTGTTTGTTTCTCAGAGTCCACAGTCTGTCATTATTCATCTCTCTCTCCAATTCCCCCCCTTCATTTTTCCCTTCCTTCTCCTAATGTCCTCCATGCTATTCCTTATGTTCCACAAATAAGTGAAACCATATGATAATCGACTTTCTCTGCTTGACTTATTTCACTTAGCATAATCTCCTCCAGTCCCATCCATGTTGATGTAAAAGTTGGGTATTCATCCTTTCTGATGGCTGAGTAATATTCCATTGTATATATGGACCACATCTTCTTTATCCATTCATCTGTTGAAGGGCATCACGGCTCTTTCCACAGTTGGGCTATTGCGGACATTGCTGCTATGAACATTGGGGTGCATATGGCCCTTCTTTTCACTACATCTGTGTCTTTGGGGTAAATACCCAGTAGTGCAATTGCTGGATCATAGGGTAGCTCCATTTTTAATATTTTGAGGCACCTCCACACTATTTTCCAAAGTGGCTATACCAACTTGCATTCCCACCAGCAGTGTAAGAGGGTTCCCCTTTCTCCACAACCTCTCCAACATTTCTTGTTTCTTGCCTTGTCAATTTTTGCCATTCTAACTGGTGTAAGGTGGTATCTCAGTGTGGTTTTGATTGGAATTTCCCTGATGGCTAATGATGATGATCATTTTTACATGTGTCTGTTAGCCATTTGTATGTCTTCTTCGGAGAAGTGTCTGTTCATGTCTTCTGCCCATTTTTTTACTTGATTATTTGTTTTTTGGGTGTTGGGTTTGAGAAGATCTTTATAGATCTTGGATATCAGCCCTTTATCTGTAGTGTCATTTGCAAATATCTTCTCCCATTCTGTGGGTTGCCTCTTTGTTTTGTTGACTATTTCCTTTGCTGTGCAGAAGCTTTTTGTCTTGATGAAGTCCCAAAAGTTCATTTTTGCTTTTGTTTCACTAGCCTTTGGAGGTGTATCTTGAAAGAAGTTGCTGTGGCCGATGTCAGAGGTTACTGCCTATGTTCTCCTCTAGGATTTTGATGGATTCCTGTCTCACATTGAGATCTTTCATCCATTTTGAGTTTATCTTTGTGTATGGTATTAGAGAATGGTCGAGTATCATTCTTCTGTATATAGCTGTCCAATTTTCCCAGCACCATTTATTGAAAAGACTGTCTTTTTTCCATTGCATATTTTTTCCTGCTTTGTCGAAGATTATTTGACCATAGAGTTGAGGGTCCATATCTGGGCTCTCTATTCTGTTCCATTGGTCTATATGTCTGTTTTTGTGCCAGTACCATGCTGTCTTCATGATCACTGCTTTGTAATATAGCTTGAAATCAGGCAACGTGATGCTGCCAGGTTTGTTTTTCTTTTTCAACATTTCCTTGGAGATTCGGAGTCTTTTCTGATTCCATACAAATTTTAGGACTGTTTGTTCCAGCACTTGGAAAAATGTCATTGGAATTTTGATCGGGATGGCATTGAAGGTATAGATTGCTCTGGGTAGCTTAGACATTTTAACAATGTTTATTCTTCTGATCCATGAGCATAGAATGTTTTTCCATCTTCTTGTGTCTTCTTCAATTTATTTTTTTAAAGATTTTATTTATTTATTTGACACAGAGAGAGCTAGTGAGAGCAGGAACACAAGCAGGGGGAGTGAGAGAGGGAGAAGCAGGCTTCCCACGGAGCAGGGAGCCTGATGCAGGACTTGATCCCAGGACCCTGGGATCATGACCTGAGCCGAAGGCAGATGCTTAATGATTGAGCCACCCAGGCGACCCCCCACCCCGGGGATAAATCCCACTCGGTTGTGGTGGATGATCCTTTTAATGTATTGTTGGATCCTATTAGCTAGGATTTTGTTGAGGATTTTGGAATCCGTATTCATCAAGGATTGGTCTGAAATTATCCTTTTTGATGGGATCTTTGCCTGGTTTGGGGATTAAAGTAATGCTGGCCTCATAGAATGAGTCTGGAAGTTTTCCTTCTGTTTCTATTTTTTGGAACAGCTTCAGGAGAATAGGTATTATGTCTTCTTTGAATGTTTGGTAGAATTCCCCAGGGAATCCATCAGGCCCTGGACTCTTGTTTTTCGGGAGGTTTTTGATCACCGCTTCAGTCTCGTTACTGGTTATTGGCCTATTGAGGCTGTCAGTTTCTTCCTGTTTCAGTCTTGGCAGCTTATAGGTTTCCAGGCAGGCATCCATTTCATTCAGATTGCTCAGTTTATTGGCATATAATTGTTGATAATAATTTCTAATAATTGTTTCTATTTCCTTGGTGTTAGTCGTGATCTCTCCCCTTTCATTCATAATTTTATTAATTTGGGTCCTTTCTCTTTTCTTTTGGATAAGTCTGGCCAGTGGTTTATCGATCTTATTAATTCTTTCAAAGAACCAGTTTCTAGTTTCGTTGATCTGATCGACTGTGTTTCTGGTTTCTAATTCATTGATCTCTGCTCTAATCTTAATTATTTCTCTTCTAATGTGTGGCTTAGGCATCGTTTGTTGCTTTTTCTCTAGTTCTTTAAGGTTGTAGAGTTAGTTGGTGAATTTGGCATTTTTCTGTTTTTTTGAGTGAGGCCTGGATGGCTATGTATTTCCCCCTTAGGACCGCCTATGCAGTATCCCATAGGTATTGGAGCTATGTGTTTTCGTTCTCATTGGTTTCCATGAATTGTTTAAGTTCTTCTTTGATTTCCTGGTTGACCCAAACATTCTTGAGCAGAGTGGTCTTTAGCTTCCAAGTGTTTGAATTTCTTCCAGATTTTTTCTTGTGATTGAGTTCCAGTTTTTAAGGCATTATGGTCTGAGAATATGCAGGGAATAATCTCAATCTTTTGGTATCGGTTGAGACCTGATTTGTGACCCAGTATGTGGTCTATTCTGGAGAAAGTTCCATGTGCGCTCAAGAAGAATGAGTATTCTGTTGTTTTAGGGTGGAATGTTCTGTATATATCTATGAGGTCCATCTGGTCCAGTGTGTCTTTCAAAGCTCTTGTTTCTTTGTTGATTTTCTGCTTAGATGATCTGTCTGTTGCTGAGAGTGGAGTATTGAGGTCTCCTACAATTAACAGTTGGCTTATGTAGTTGGCTGCTCCCATGTTGGGGGCGTAGATATTTACAATTGTTAGATCTTCTTGTTGGATAGACCCTTTAAGAATGATATAGTGTCCTTCTGTGTCTCTAACTATGGGCTTTAGTTTAAAATCTAATTTGTCTGATATAAGAATTGCTACCCCAGCTTTCTTTTGAGGTCAGTTGGCATGGAAGATGGATCTCCATCCCTTCACTTCCAGTCTGGATGTATCTTTAGGTTCAAAATGAGTCTCTTGTAGACCGCATGTGGATGGGTCCTGTCTTTTTATCCAATCTGCAACCCTGTGCTGTTTTATGGGAGCTTTTAGGCCATTCATGTTGAGAGTGATTATTGAAAGATATGAATTTATTGTCATCCTATTTCCTGTGAAGACCTTGTTTTTATAGATTGTCCCTGTAAATTTCTGTTCTATATCACTCTTGGGGTCTTTCAACTTTTATAGAACGCCCCCTTAATATTTCTTGCAGGGCCGGCTTAGTGGTCACATATTCTTTCAGTTTCTGCCAGTCTTGGAAGCTCTGCATCTCTCCATCTATTCTAAATTACAGCCTTGCTGGATAAAGTACTCTTGGCTGCATGTTATTCTCATTTAGTACTCTGAATATGTCTTGCCAGGCCTTTCTGGCTTGCCAGGTCTCTGTGGATAGGTCTGACGTTATTCTGATGTTCCTCCCTCTGTACGTAAGGAATCTCTTCCCCCTAAATGCCCTTAAAATGGTTTCTTTTGTTCTAAGATTTATGAGTTTTACTATTACATGCCAGGGTGTTGGCCTGTTTTCCTTGATCTTGGGAGGGGTCCTCTCTGCCTCTAGGACAAGAATGTTTGTTTCATTCCCCAGATTAGGGAAGTTCTCAGCTACGATTTGCTCAAATATATCTTCTAGTCCTCTCTCTCTCTCCACCCCCTCATGGATCCCAATAATTCTGACATTGGAACGTTTCATGGTGTCACTTATTTCTCTGATTCTATTTTCATGGATTCTGAGTTGTTTTTCCCTGGCCTCCTCTTTTCCTTTTTTGTCTATTAAGTGGTCTTCTAGGTCACTAATTCATTCTTCTGCCTCACTTACCCTAGCTGTTAGATTATCTAGATTAGATTGGATCTCATTGATAGCAGTTTTAAGTTCTGCCAATTCAGCTTTCATTTCTGCCCTTAGAGGCTCTATGTTGCCATAAATTGATTTCTCCATTCTAGCTATTGTCTTCACAATTGCTAGCCTGAATTCCATCTCCGACATCTTGGTTATATCTGAATCCATTTGGAAATCTGTGGCATAAGTCAGTCTCTGAGTCTTTCCTATTTTGGGGGTTCTTCCTCTTAGTCATTCTGTTGAGGGGTGTTTGAGGGAATGTATAGAGTCCAAATTATTGACCAGAACCCAAGCAAGATGCACCTGTTTTCTAGGGACCTTAGGGTTGCTGGCCTCTTGTTTTCCCAGCCTGTCTTCTGGGGGAGGGGCCTGAAGCGCTGTTACTCAGGCAACCCTGTTTGGGCAGAGTTGCCCTGCCCCCATGGCAGGGGATGGGCTCAGTGAAAACTGGTTTTTGGGGGCTTTTGTTCTCTAACAGCTTTCCCTGGCAGCTTTCTGTGTCTCTTCTGAGAGTCAGAGCAGAAGAGACCGTTTCCAACCCTCTGCCTCAGAGCAGAGAGATCACAGTCTGTTCTTCAGTGAGCTCTCCAGGCCACACTATCTCCATTTCTGCCTGTGCTGCTATAAACTGCAGTGTCCTGAGTTGTGCGCCCCTCAGCAGGGCTCCCAGTCCTCGCCTCCACGTCAGGGCACGTCTCTGCCCTTTATGCTTCTAAAACCGCCAGCCATCCCCACTTCACACATGTGGCCCTGCCACTGGGTGTTTCCCTCCGGCGGGGGGGGCTGCCCTAAAGTCCTTTCCCCATCACTACCGGTCTGCAAGTCTGTGCCCCTCCCCAGCGCAGGAGGCTATCGCTCACCAGCAGTGTAGGATCCCCATGGCTCAGCTCCCTCCCCCTTCTGTTTATCCTCTGATATCTGCCCGGGGAATCCCAGCTCCCTGCTTTGTACCTCGAAACCAACCGCCTGCAATATTCTGTTTGTAGAGATCCAGATCTATCTTCTTACATCTCAGGCTGATTTCGTGGTCTGGTAGATATCCAGCTCAATTCCAGGGACTGGTTGGAATAGGGTCCCCTATTCCTCTGCCATCTTTTCCCCCCTCAAAATTTGCACTTTCAACCCCTTTATATGTAGGGCATTCCTATAAAATTTTATTTGAAGAAAGGGTTGGCTGCTTAAAACAACAGAAAACTACTGATTGGTCCAGCACCTCTACTGTATAGATCTTTTAGATAAGCCTAAGAAGGTTAGGTAATTTGTTCTAAGTCACATATTTAGTTATTCATACTCTTAAAACTAAAACCTAAATTTTCTATTTTCCAATCTGGGGTCCTTTCTATGACATTCTGTTGTTTACTAGTTCACAACTGTTGCATGACTAACATAATTCTTGATATAACTGAAAGAAGGAATGTTAAAATCTATTTTGACAACACTTCATCCCTCCTTGGACATAGTTCAATATTTCTGCACTTAGTAATATGACTGGCACACATAAGTGCTTAATGGTGGTTCTTGTATAGGTGGTAGTTATCCATGATTGATTCTTTCATCTGTCCAGATTATTAAACTGTAATTCTTTTAGTCTCTTCTCATAGCACCCCCACCCTTCACCATAGCTGCAGACAGCTTTCTTGCCTTGTTCTCTGACTGCAGTCATTGGGGTGGACTGGTTGTGGAAACTGGCACATATATAAGAGGTTCTAATCATAGCTACCACTTAAATGCTTTTAGCTTACATATTTACTTACGCAACACTTAACAGTTGTCTGTTGTCGAGATTAAGAAAATAAATGACTGTAAAACATGAGTTGTACTAAAACTGCTTTTGAGAGTTCAGTTGGGGTTTTTTTGTTTGTTTCATTGTTGTAAAATATAAGCATTGTCATGCCATTATTTGTACCCTTCTCACTGCATCTCTACAGATGCACTTTTTGTTTTAATTAGTAGTTTTAGCTCTTGCTGTGGTAGCTTCCCCCTTCCTTTGCCTCACCTGTTGCCTATTTACTCTGTTTTTCAGTTGAATGTGAACTGAATTCTCTAGTCCAGATTACCAATATTACTGACAAGGATTTTGAGCTTTCCTCAAGGGATTGTACTTGGGATTGTAGTTTTTCACATTTTGCAGACAGATTCTCTAGGACCAGTTTGGCCATAATGGTCCCTCTCTGACACAGATAATTAAGACTGCCTTAGGGAGGGTCTGCTGCCACCAGCCACTACTGCTACTGCTGTTACCAGTGCAATGGGAGAGAGGGGATTAGCTTGGTGGCCAGACAAAATTGGGTTTTCTTTGTTTTTCCAGTTTACTCTCACTTTTGCATGCTGTTACCTCTTTCTTATTAGCACCGAAAGAGAAAAGCACTGTTACAAAAGTTTAGAATTCAAAGGTGGAACTTCAGTATCCGTTTGGTAAATATATATATATATAGGACCTCCACTTTAAAGTTCATGCTAAGTTTGCAACATTTAATTTAAGGCTACTTTCACAATTTTCAGTTTTCTTTTGCTCTCCACTTTTTTTTTTCCTTAGGGATGACTTTGTTATAATGAATGAGAAGTACATCCTATCCTTGCCCATCATTTTGAAATGGATGGATTTTCATAGGGCAGTGTATCTACTGTGGCATAGATTTTGATATTATGTAAAATTCAAACTTTTGAATTTATAATTTAATCTTTTCAGGTGTTCATTTTTATTTGTTGGCATTGATAATGGCTTTTCTGTTCATAAGAACCACAGTAATATCATTCTTAATTGCAATAATTGTGCAGTGCAGTTATCATTTGTAAAGCCTAGAGGTTCAAGAAACCTGGATGATCATCATTTCCAGATAGAGGGTGGCCAGACTATTTTTAGAAGAGATTTGAAACTGGGATCATTAGATGATTTGAGGGTATGAGACTATGACTTGGTAAGTTAGAAATGTGGGTGGTTTATCAGACTAAAAGCTGATTTTCTACCCTAGAATACTGCTAGAACTAGGATTTACTTAGAGTGACCTTTATCTCACTAGAATCTTTGAACATTATATAATGCAAGATAATAGTTTGCATTTATCAGAGTCAACACATGTTTATTATCTATGGGCCTTTATCTAGCAGTTAAGGTATTAATTTCACAAAAGCTGGTTAAATGTGTTCTATTGCTAATTCAAGTTTTTATACTGTTAATGTATATAGATTATTCTTTAAAATGTATGTCTAAGTTAAACAGAAGAATGGGCAGCTGTCTGGGTTTTAGTCCTGATTTTTCTGTGGATCCTCTGTCTTCTGGCCTTTTTTTGTTAGAGGTCACCTAATAGATACCACTTTGCTAATGCATCAACTTGACTATTTCTTATAATTGGACTCAAGGAAACATCTATCACAAATAGAATTAATATCTAAGTGATCTATCTATGCTATAGAATAATATAGTTTTACAAACTTGGGGCATTTTTTTAAACACTGTATTCTGATAGAAGCCACCAGCTGCACATATAACCAAAAATTATGCTTGTATATTAATATATATGGACAGTGAAAAACAGACTCAGGGTTTCCTCAGAACAGTCCTATTTATATTTATTTATTCATTGATCTTAAGTATGTCAGACCAATACTTAGATATAGTGTAAAAAACACTTTATCCTCCATTGAGACCTTAGTGCCTACCTTACTCTGAGCTCGTCAGAGATGAATTTTTAACCAAAATGTGAAAACACACTCTTTTCCAAATATAGATAGTGCAATTCACCTTTTTCAGGAGACTTTTAAGGACTTTCTTACCTCTCATTTATTACATTCTTCTGAATTTAGCCTCAGGCCTTTAAAATGTTTCCAAAAAATGTTTTCTCGGTCCCTTTTGTCACAAAACTCTACTTCCTCAATGGGGACAGTGATTTGTTGGATATTGTCTCAGTCTCCTGGTTTTGAAGTCTGGATTTCCTTCCTCTGCCTGACCGCCACAGAATAGGCATTCTAAGCTTTATGGAGACCCAGTATGCCCATACTCAAATTTATAAAAGAAAAATCAAAAGCAAGACCACATGAAGCTTGGTGGTACAGGGATGCCTTGCTTTATGAAAAAAGAATGTGTTTCTAAGAAACCGAATATATAAATTCCATATCTGTAAAAACAAATCTTACTTGAATGTACAATATTAGCTTTGCATTTTAAAATATTCCTATGCGGACTGCTTTTGGCATTTTAAAATATTACTATGTGGAAATGTGTCCCCACATAGAATTTTTCAAGAAATGACTCTGATTTCTCAACCTGATCTCCCATGGTCTCTTGTGGTTTCCTCTTACTTCATTATCCCAGTGACTCAGGTGTACTTTCCTGCCCCCTGATCTCTGCTTTGCTATCACATATTAATATATCAAAACGTAATTATATATTTGTATATTTATATGTGAGATATAGTTAGAATTTGTATAAGAGCTCTATAAACTATCTATTTACCTATTTACCTAAATTCCATGGTATCCAAGATCAGCAGGCACAGTGGGCATTGCTAGGGGGGTTGCTGTCTTTTTTTTTTTTCTGTATGTTGCCATTTATTCTAAATATTCTTATTTTGCCTCTTAACCTTTACATGACATACTAACTCTATCCACTACTGAAGTGTAACCACTTCTGAAGTGAAATGGCATCTATCTAACAGTGTTGAAAATGCTGTTGGTTCTTTAGACTAGAAAGTGGACACTCTTCTTTCTTCTTTGCACCAAAAGAGTTTAACCCATCTTCAGTGTTGGCAAGGATAATGTTCTTTTGATTTGTTTTTAAAAGGGTATGCACTAGTAATCTCATTTTGGACTTTCATTTTCCTTCTTAACTATTCTGCCCCTTGGCTTCATTTGCCTCTTTATAGGGAAGAATGCATCTGAGGTTTTTTTTGCTTCTGCTCTTGCCATAATATGTAGACTAGTTTATGGAGAAATACATCAGCTGCCTGCTGTGCATTTAAATTCCCCACTTCGCTGCTGCATTTGTGTGCGGCAGCTGAAAGACAAATAGATGAATGCAAGGCCATTTTTGTCAGCAAAAGTTTTTGGATACATACATTACCGAGCACACATATCATTAAATATGAGTTTAATATCTGGAAGCAAAAGTGGCAGTACATCAACTTTGTCCACAGAGGAGAAAAGAGGTCACTGTTTATGAGAACTAAATGGAAGCATTTCCTTCCTTATCAATCAAAGAAATTAAGAGATGAGAATTGGTCTTTTAGGCCATCTGGTTCCTGCCCCAGGGACCAGTATAGGATTGGTCCTTGCATTATTATATTCTTAGTGCTGGTTAGTTTTGTTACATATTCCCATAGTTTTGCAGTAACTTCAAATGCTTCTGTAACCATAGTTCTTCAACTTCCCTTGACCAGAGAAGTTCAGGTTGTATGTCACTTCAAAAGAGATGTCCCCCTTTCTTTTAAGCTTTCAGTAAGCTTTATTTACCAAACTGTATCAAGTTACTGAGATTCAACCTTTTTAAAATAACTTATGTCTACTTGACCCTAACTTTTTCCTTACCTGTTTTTTGTTTTTTTGGTTTGTTTTTACTGTTCTGAGTGGTCTTAAACAATTTTAAGAATTTTATCACCATATAGTAATTTAACATTGTCAGCATCTTAAAATTAGACCTCTGAGACCAGCTATCATTTCTTACAAAGCATAGAACTGGGAAGGGAAGGATGTCCAGAAACTGCCTCACTATGTTTTGTTTCCCTTCTCCTCTCCCCTTCACTCCCTCACTTCCTTTCTTCCTCTTCTCCTTCTCTTTCGTACACACAAACACACACATACATATTGGCCTTATGTTAAACCAGATCATCATGATGCCATCTGGATGGGGGTGGGGCATGTAGGGAAGAGAATGGAGGGCCTGAAGTGGAATTTGGGGCATGAGAATCAGATATGTCAAGGAAGCAGTGAATTAGAGAATTTCCAAGTCGTTAGGGACCATGGAGAATGTTTCCTAGTTACACAAATGAGGAAAGTGAGGCCTAGGGAGTTAAAGCCTAAATTGGTTGACTTATCTGGAGTCCATTGTTTTGTTTCCTATGCTAAGCTGAAGGCAAAAATTGTGAGAATTAAGAGTATAGTGTCAACATCCTGGATTTGCCATCTGTCCATTAATTCATTTAGTTAATCATCATATATTTATTGATTAACTGTTTTGTGCCAGACACTGTGCTGGGTGCTAAGGATACCATATGGCCCCTGACCTCAAGGAGTATATAGTTTATTTACCAAACCCTAGTGGGAAATAGAGAAGCAGAGAAATAGGCAATCACAACATATGGAAACGTATGTTTCCATAGCACATGTAGGATGCTGGCAGAGCATATATAAGGCATCCCCTAACTCAGCTTTAGGTAGCTGGGGATAGCTTCCTGGCAGAGGTTACCCAAGCCAAAGTGGGGCAGAGTGTCCCAGGCTGATGTTAAAGTATATGCAATCCTTGAGGCAAGAACTGAAAATGGTTCAGTATGCCTAGAGAATATAGAGTGGTTAAGGGTTGAGAGGAGAGGTGGTTAAGGGAGTTGGTTAAGGGGACTATAGAGTATGGATGAGACTAGAGAGATAAATAAGCAGGAGGCAGGAGCCAGGTCATAAAGGACCTTATTTGCCATCTCAGGGAGTTTGAAGTTCTGTGGTCCAAGAGTGATAAAGTAGTCGCTGAAGAGTTTTTAAGCCAGGAAGTGACATGATCATGTTTGTCTTTTAGAAGGATCACTCTAGGGGCACCTGGGTGGCTCAGTCAGTTGAACGTCTGACTCTTGATTTCAGCTCAGGTCGTGATCTCAGGGTCGTGGGATCAAGCCCTACATCAGGCTCCTCACTGGGCACAGAGCCTGCTTAAGATTCTCTCTCTCTCCCTCTCCCTCTGCTCCTCCCCTCCCTTCCCCTGCTCTCTCTCACTCTCTTTCTCTCTCTCTCTTAAAAAAAAAAGAAGGACCACTCTATCTGCAGCTGAAGAGTTGACTGGAGTCAGAAATATATGTGAAGAGGCTGTTGCAGTAATGACCTGAACTGAGGTAATGATAGTTGGGATGAAAAGAAGAGTTCACATTTGAGATAGGAAGTAGAGTCCATTGGACTTGGTTACTAGATGTGGAGAACAAGGGAGAGGGATGACTATGGATAACTTCCAGGCTTCTGTACTGAACAGCTAGGTGGGTTGTATGCTGTTTACTGACATGGAGAACATGGGAGAAAAAGCAGGATTTTTGAGTAAAAATAATGGATTAAATTTGAAGTACCCAGGGGATGCCCATACCAAGAACGATCTGGACTAGAGATATAGATATCAGAGTTATCAGCCTATATAGAGATATGATTTGAAGTCATGGGATCCCCAGAGCCAGTCTGAGGATCATTTGCCCTTAGATTTTATTTGGCCTTAGACTCCTTTAGTTATCTGACAACTATAAACCCTCTCCCCATAAAATTTACATATACACTTCTGCATGCAATTTTAGGAGCTTCATAGACCTCTTGAAGCACATCCATGAACCCTTATGATGTCTAGATTAAGAACCTGTGGTTGTGGAATAAGAAGAAAAGAAGCATAAAGTGAAACACTGGCATTGAAGAAATGAGTAGAGGGAAAGAAATCCATGAAGGACACTGAGAAAGAGAAACTAGAGTTAGGGGGTGTCACAGAAGGCAAGGGAAGAGTTTCAAGAAAGCAGGAATGGTCAGCAGAGTTAAATGCTGTAGCGAGAAAGAATAAGATAAGGACTGAAAAGTGGTCACTGGCTTTAGCAATAAAGACTGCCAGTGACATTTGCAAGGGTTGTTTCAGTAAAAATGCTGTGGACAGAAGGCAGTGATTCAGGAGTGGATGAGAGGAGAGGAAGTAGGAACAGCGAGTGCTGGCCACATGTTTCCAAGGGGTGGGGTATGGAGGGGAGGCTTGTCTTTTGTTAAGACAGAATTGAGAGTACTGAGTGTCTTTTAGAATTTTCTTTAAATTTGTCATGTCATTTTCTGAGTTCTTACCATCAAAAGAGAAAAGAACAAATAAACCGAAGAAATTAGGTCTGTAAGAAATGGAGTTTCACGGATTTCTAGTGCTTCCATTGAATATTAATAAATGATGAATTGTGGTTTTAAATCCCTACAGTTCTATATCTCTTCTTCAGTTTTGCTTAAGGTGTCCATCTATCCAGAATCCACAATGCCTCAGGCAGTACTAAATTAGCACTATAGGTGTATTCAGGCCAGCCTGGCTGGGAATGAGAGAGGCAATAAGGCTGGCTTTAGACCCTTGATTGAGGAGCCAGCTTTGTAATACCCAGCTTAGTAATTATGGGCGCTTTGTGTTTGCATGCGTGAACCTTAGTTAAGCTTTGTCATAGGTTTTCCAAAACAGCTGGGGCTTTTGGTCTATGAAGACATTAATTTGTGTCTCCAGGGGCTATGCATAAATCAAACTGGGAAAGAGGGAGGAGGAGCGAATTTCTTTGTGTGAATCCCAGCTCCCTGTTAACTGTTTAATTGAGGAGAAGGAAAGAATCCTATGACAATTACTGAATTAGGGATGCACTATTATCTTCTGCTTGATATATTCTTGCTTGGTGTATTTATGCTAAGAAAGGCAGTAAACGCTGTCTCCCCTAAGAAGGCCCTGCTTTGTTGACCTTCATCAGAAATGTAGAATCAGATTTCACAGTTCCTGTTGTTTCAAAGGGAGGCTTAATGTTGGTGGTGATGGTTGTTAATTTAAACTTTGGTCCTCTTTTCTTACCATCTGCTATGTAGTGGCCTCTCTGTCATAGCTCAGGGATAACAGCAAGAATCCCACCTGGGGAAAGCAGAGTAATGACATAGGCCTTTGGAAATTCTGCTGTTTCTTCCCCTCTAGCTGCAGAGAGAATAATTGGGAGACCACATCATCATGGATTTGTCACATTGGAGTGAATTAGCAATGGGAAGTGAGCCTGGACCTAAATTTTTCTGACCTTTAGAAATATCAGTATATAAAAAAAGAAATATCAGCATAAATGATGCTGTGATGAGCCAAGGTTACCCCCTCCCACTATTTTGGATTTATCTTTCAGCCACTGCATTAATTCAACAAGAATGCCAAAATGTTGAAAACAGAGGTTTTTCATGGTTTTCTTGTCTTCATATGTGCTGCCTTTTTAGTCTGATGGAGAAATAGGTGATAGCAAATAGAATATACTCTGTAAAATACTATAGGAATTCCTACCCTACAGGCATGTGTGATGTGTGTGTCTGTGTGTGTCTGTGTTTTACTAAACATCTTAACATTCAAGAGCATGATCATAGAGGGAAAGGATCATGTTCTCCTCTAAAATCCTGTGATGCCATTGTCAGAGTTCAAATACCAGAATTCATAGCCCATGACTCATTATGGTGTTTCTTGAGTTAGGAGCCAAAAAACACAAATTTTATCAGTGTTTTATTGGACTTTTTTTATTAATAAATGTAACCAGCAATGTTGCTTCTTAAGACTTCTATGGGTAATGTATCTATAGATTTAATTCGAGTAGAGTAACAGCCTTCATAGATTATCTTCTTAGAGGATTGTTAAAAAAGAGGGTAGCCTATATAAAAGATCAGACTGCGCATTGGACATCTTTCATAAACCAATTACTTTATGGGGCACCTGGGTGGCTCAGATGGTTAAGCGTCTGCCTTCAGCTCAGGTCATGATCCCAGGGTTCTGGGATCGAGTCCTGCATCGGGCTCCCTGCTAGGCAGGGAGCCTGCTTCTCCCTCTGCCTCTGCCTCTCTCTCTCTGACTCTCATGAATAAATAAATAAAACATTTAAAAAAAAAAACCAATTACTTTACATGCACCAAGAGTAAAAGGCATTGCTCTATAGTAGTTTTGATTACTACCTTAAGATTTAAATTAATAACAAAATTTTAAACATGCTTATGGTATGATCTCTGACACAAGGTAATGGGTGATGTATGTTCTCAGACATTCTCACAGCATATTACTAAGTTGAGCTATGAGGAATGTAATGTCTACTCAAGGTCAGGTTCCAAGCCATTCCCTATGGTTAATACATTATACACAGTCTTGCTCAATGCAGCTGTCTCTGTTGTACCTCAGTTGCAGACGTTGAGCTCTCCCCTTCAGCTTGGCTATATAACAATAATCTTTGTAAAACACAATTTCATTAACTGCTTTAAAATTACATAAGCAAGAGGTTGGGAGAAGAAATGTTCAACTATTTCAGTTCTCTATTTAAATTACAAAAGTTGTTTAAAAATCCTATTTTGTTTGGACTGTTCCTTAGCAATAACTGGATTAAAAAGTTTTGGTACAGGAAAATATAATTTTTTAATTAATAAGGCACAGAATAGAACTATATATTTTTAGATCCAGAAGAGACACTCCAATTTGTTTAATACAACCCTCTCCTTTTACAGAGGAGGAAACTATGATCCAAATAGGTTAAATGACTTAGGATCATATATTAAGTTAGTGATGTATACAGTGCACTATCTCTAGTTCTGTGACTCTTGCTTAGTGATCTTCTCAGAATTCTGTACTGCCTCCAGAAAATTGGAAAGGTGGAAACTGAACTCCAGCCTTATACTTTCAAAGCATACACTCTACCTCTCTAACATGCTTACTTGGTACTAACCAACAAGATTAAAATTATTATATTTTTAATTCAATAAGTTACTTAGGAAAGCAACCACACAAAATGGATTGGAAGAGACACTTTGGCAGTAATGACCATCAGTATATGTGGCAGGAATTAGATTCGCTGCATTATTATGCATCACCTGCTAAGAAAGCAGAGTCCCAGGAAAGAGCTACTGGATCTGGCCAGTACAACTGCTCTGATTCAATAAGTAACTTGAAGTTTTGTTGGAATCGATCACTCATTAGCCTGTGGGCCAGGAAAAAGGAAATCAATGAGCAAAAGGAATCATGGTGATAAGAGAATAGACCTAACCCCTGCCTTGCCCACATATGCCTTTAGCTGAGCTGTATCTTCCCAAGATTAAAGAACTTTAAGATTGAAGTCCCACTCTACTCTGCATGGCATACGTCGGTCACACCTCTGGAATAATGCTTTCTATCCCAGGTACTACATCTTAAGAAAAACACTTGACAAACTAGAATAAAACAAAGATGGTCAGGGGCTGGGAAACCTGCCATATTAAGGAAGGTTAGAAACTGGGACTTTGTGCCTGGAAAAGAGAAAACTTGGGCATGGAGAATAGGAAGGAAACTGATGTATTTTTAAGTACCTACTGTGTACTAGGCACTTTGCACACACCTCCTTTCATCCTCATACAACCCTATGACCGTACCTCCTAATACAGAGTTAAGAGTAATAATACATGTTAAGAGTAAGATAAACTCAAAGACCCATTTCAACTCTAAAATTATATGAATCGAAGTTGGTACATCTACTGGTTAGTGAGCAGCCATGCCCTTTCTAGGCCTTTTGTGGACTTAGTTGGATACTCAGAGCTCACAGTTGGACAGGCTTTATTTCTGTTACTATGTAGATTAGCTATTGGTACAGATGAAGTATAAGTTAATGCCCTGGTCCATCAAATGGAGAGAAGCCATATCAAGGGTTTGTTGCAAAAACAAATTTAGAAATCACTGGACAAGGTCAAAAGAAATCCATTAATGAAAATTGATTAGCCTCCAGGGTTCTCTTTTCTAATTACAACAGTTTATAATCCAAATGAATTTAGTACCCACTTTCAAATTCCAACTCTTTCACTTTATCTTAATAATTCCTTGCATTAACTTGCCATATGGTTCTTCCCTTTCCAATCTTATGATAATGTCATTTGTCTATTCATTCAGACACCTTTGTATTTCTAATATTGGCCAATTACAAAAGCCATCTGTGATTCATATAGCATTCTCACCTAGAGCACAAAGGGTTTTATTTAGTTTAAAAATACAAATATACCATGCCATGAGGAAAATAACAGCTAACTAACCCTTTCTCTCTCTCTCCCTCAGCCCTCCTTTACCTTTCTTTGGCTACCTTTCTAAAATATTTTATGAGAAAAATGAGCTTTTTAGGAATTCCATTACTGTCAGTGGTAGAAGTGAGAAGACACTATCATTATCCTCCTTTGCTCAATGGCTCTTGAGAGAATTGGAAAGGCAGCTAGGAGTATGGCTTATCACTACTTCCTATGGCAGAGATGACAGCGGGTTGTCACCTGGGAAGGCAAAGGGGCAGAGAGAAGCTAGTCAAGAGCTACTCTGGAGAAATACAAACATAAAAACTTAAGACTTTTCAATCAGTTGCTCCTCAAACTGGCTGGAATCCCTGTAGAAAGCCAACTGAGTCTTTAAATGTGTCCATTCTTTCTGGAGACTCACTAATCAATTTGACATTGTGTATTGTACAAAGGATCAAAAATCAGGGTCCATCTACACTGATTGTGATCCAATGTGTCTTGCCAAAGTTATATGAAGTTTTTATAAAATTCCCAAATGCTCAATCCCCTAGAGAAGGGAATTCACTAACTGTGGTCTACTTATGTTTCACAGCTAGCCTGTGTCTCAATTTAACTTTACTAAAAGCACCAATGATATTTCAGAAACAATGTATGAGGCTTATATTATTAGAACCATTTTTATTGACCTAACTGAGGCCTTTGATTTAGTCACCCATAAACACTTTCTTCAGAAATTCCATGATTCTGGGCTTAGCAGTGACCCTGTAAAATGGTTTTCTCTCCATTTAGTTCTTGCCAACTTAGCCTCGACCTGGAGGTCCAAAATACTTGCAGACTGTCATCTTTAGTGAAGATTAACTGAAGCCTCTCTTTGGCTGATGGTGAAGGAGAGTTCAAAGACTGTGCTGGCAGCACCATTTGCAATCACAAAAAAGGTGTTTCTTTTGAAATCCTCTCCCTCTTTCTAGCAGGTCTGCTTATGTCAGGGGTACACTTTTTAGCAGAATCTATTCCTCAAGTTGCTTTCAGTGTACATTATCCCCAAAGGCGAAACATTTGTGGTAATACATATGACATAACTTATATCAGTAGAGTAATAGAATGGCAGGGCTAAATGGGATGCTCTAGAACTTCTAGCTTGATATCCTTGTTATAAAATGGGGAAACTGAAGCCCAGAGATGTTGAATGACTCATCTGAAGCCATACAACTAATTAGTGTCAGAGCCTAGAGTAGAACCCAGGTCTCAGGACTCCTGATCAAGTGCTTTTTCTGCTAGGTCATGATGCTTCATGCCTAGCTATTTCACTTAGGATTTATCTGTTATAAATATACATATATCTTATATATAAGTATATATTATATAGATATGTCTGTTATATATTCCATGAGTGGCAACATAACCTAACAGGTAAGAGTAGATCTGGGTCTGAATTTTACCCCTTATTACTTGTGTGAATTTACACTTCTAACTTAATCTCTGAGCTTCAGTTGCCTCATCTGTAAAACTGAAATAATAACACCCACCTGTTAAAATTATGGTGAGAATCAAATGAGAAAATGTATATAAAGCACTTTGCATAGTGCCCTAAACATAGTAAACTCTCAGTGAATGGTTGCTATTTTTACTATATAGCTTTTTTCTACATAATTCATTCATTTCTCCCTCCCCACTCCCAAGGATAAGAATTCTCTTGGAAATCTTAATTTTATTAAACTAGTATGCAAATGTGTTAAATGCAGCAAAATTGTTTTAGCTAACCTGAGTCTAGTGTATCGGGTTTTTGCTAAGTTAATTGCAACCTAATTTGGTTCTGTTCAGTATCACATCTATTTCCACAAACAGGAAATTGTCTTTTCTAGATTTTGATTGGCAGAAATGGTCTTATAAACTTTATTGAATTACATTAGTGTTGCTCTGTGGTGGAGGAGACACTTTCGTTATAAGCCTCTGTTCCTAGGTGCTTATCTTTTTCATAAAATTACTGTTTGGACTGAAATATTTTCAACTTGTTTTCTATTTCAGTTGGGAAGGAAAAAATTGGAGGGTAGGAAAAAAATGGGGAAATTTCTTATAACATTTTATTTGACTACTGAGTAATCACATTTTAAGATTTTCCTGTTTGCTCCTGTAGTTTCAAAATGTTAAACCCCCATAAGAACCCAGAAACACACAGCACAATTATTTTAAAGAACAGCTTGCGGAAATTCCACAGGAAGCAACCGTGTATATATGAGATCAGAGTCATGAAGACATGGTACCTGGCCCCAGAAGCTTTCTTTTTCAAATTATCTTTGACAATCCAGATTTTTTTAAACAAATAGATTTATTTAAATTGGGCTGTGCTGTTTCATATTCCCAACTATCTTCCTTTCTCAACTTGGTTGAGAAATATTTGTCAGGAAAAAATAGAGGTACAAAGTAAACGAAAAGAAAAGGTTACAGAAGAATAAAGGAAAACAAGGATTCGTACATGGAGCTGGAGGCTCAACTAAGACGCTAAGGAAAGGCTAATCAGAGATTCCCAAGATGAGAAGCCAGAGCCCAGTGAATACCCTGGTGATTTTGGTCAAATTGATGTCACTGGGATCTAAGAAAGATGGGGTCCCATTGCAAGGAGAGCTCTGTTCATTAGAGATAGTCACAACTACTGGGAGTGTGCCTGAGGACCTGAGAGGGCAGTGGTGGCAGCTGAAAGAGAGCAAGCATTTAGGCTGGACCTAGGAGTAGAAGCGGAGTACAGAAACATCAGAAGCAGCAAGAACACATAGGTGCAAAGGTTGGGCTCTAGAGTAGAAACTAGAGAAAGGAGGAACAAGAAGGGACTGTGTAATCACTTAAAGCAGTATTAAGCTACGTGGTTATTGCAAAATTGACTGCAACTTACCTTAACAACCCCCATTTAAATTGTAAACTCCATCAGAGTAGGACTGATCATCTGTTTGTTTACTGCTATATCCCCAGCACCAAGAGCCATTCTTGGTTCACAGTAGGTCCTCGCTAAATATTTGTTGAATGAATGAATGAATGATCTGTATAGAAATTTAAGCTTTCCTTCTACCAGAGTAAAGATCATTATATATGTGACCTGACTGATTGTGCTGCATTGGAGTAATGGGGAGGAAAAGGTAAAGAAGTACCTTAAACCCAAGATGTAAAGCAAATGGCTGTGGAGACCCAGGCTCAGGGCAGGGATGATTTGGAGGGCTCCCTTTAGAGAGGGTTCCATTTGCCTTAGTTACTCAGAACAAAATTGCCCTCATTTTTCAGATCTCCTTTCCCTGGGTCCTGGGCTGTGCTATGCTGGGATTAGAAAGGAGGGAGGCCAAAGTCAGGCTGTCCTGAGGAAGAGGCTCCCCATTTGATATCTTACCTGCTATGGACAGCCTATGATTGCTGTTCCATTGCCTGATTAAAAACAAAAAAGGGGGGCGCCTGGGTGGCTCAGTTGGTAGGCGTCTGCCTTTGGCTCAGGTCGTGATCCCAGGGTCCTGGGATTGAGCCCCACATCGGGCTCCCTGCTCCGCGGGGAAGCCTGCTTCTCCCTCTCCTTCTCCCCCTGCTTGTGTTCCCTCTTTCGCTATGTCTCTCTCTGTCAAATAAATAAATAAAATCTTAAAAAAAAAAAAAAAACAAAAAAGGAACAGCCTTAGAAATCAGAAAGCCTTCTCTCCAGTTACTCTCTCAAGCTCATTTGAACCTGTGCAACCCCCCTATGGGCTTGTTATGCCAGCTTCTAGAACAGTGCCTAGCACCTAGCAGGCACTCAATAAATATTTGTTGAATGAATGACCCTTCCTGGTTATGCAGTTTTGAAAGACCACCCAGTGTGCTGGGCCCTTTTCCATAGTCCCTTAAAGAACACAGGGCTATATCAGGATGAACAATTATGAGGAAATTGGAGAAAAGGAATGGAAAGTAATTATAATTTTATATATGCCTGCATTCTGGTGCATTTCGGGGAATCCCCTAAGCAACTCATCTGAGTTGCAACTCCAAATCAACATATAAAGCAGTTCTTTTAAATGTGCAGTGCTAAAACTCAAGAAAGTTTAACACCTCCTTTCCTTCTAGGGTGAAAAGGAAATTTTGTGCTCTCTATATGTGTCATGATATACCTGAATACTTACACTTGGGGTGAAACTGTTAAAACATTTGTGTCTTTCTTGTGTTTCTCTGGCCCATCAGTTAATAGGCTATACTTAGATATGTAATTCAAGACTTCCTCACTCCTAATCCCAAAGCATTTGAGCATAACCAACGTTTTGCTAGAAGGGGGTGGTGTGTGTAGGCAGATATGCTTTCTACAGGGTGAAAGTTGGAATTTGAATCCCAAAAGGTTTATAGGCAGATTTTGGAGATTTGGGAGGCTCCCACTCTATGCAAAATATCATGGACAATATTTTTAATAATAGGATAGATGTGTAGGATGTGAAACTAGTACAGGAAATGTAGAACAAGAACTTTTGGCAACCTTGTGCTTCCTGTCTAAAATAACTGTTATAGAACATTAGTGAGAGGTAGTATGCTAGAGTGAATTCTGTCATTTTCCTTATTAGATTCCTTATACTACTGAATTTTCTGTATATTACAGATTTTTTCTCTTATTTTTTGTTCTTAGAAAGGTCACATCCCAACTGTGTATGTATAAGCGGATATCTATATTTAGTTTCTACCTTTAGGTACATTTGTTTACCTGAGTTATATCTTCAACAACTGACATGGTATTGTTCAGGCAAGACATTTATTTTGAGCACCATAAGGTTTCTGATGGGAGTACTGTAAACTCCAGCTCTAAATTGATGTTGAAGAATCGATAAATTACTTAGCAGAGGAATAAATGACTCAAGGTAAAAATAACCAAGTAAAATGTAACTCCCGCTTTCTGTGCAAGCATATATAGTGAGAAGGAGCATATTTGACAAAGAGAGCCTTAAACAGTTATCATCCTCAAGGTCCTGTCCCTCATCTGGGTTGACTTTGCAGATTATTTTTTTTCTTTCATTCAGAAAGAGATCATCACGAAGGAGATCAGAACCTGCTGATTACAGTTTGGCAAAATGTTTGGGATCATGAAACCAGCCAGATTCTTTTCCTAGAGAAGTCAGAATTATTTTCCCTCATTGAGGGTATCTTTATTTGCTAGCAATGTGTTAGTGATTGTGGAGGACCTAAAGAAGGACTCTTGCCTTCTTGACTTCTTCCTTTTTTTGGTTTATTCTAAGGACTCTGTCTCTCCCCATTTGATCATTGTTTCAGGTATTTTTCAATGAGATACAGGGATTAATTAATTCATTTCATAATTCAGCAAAAATGTATTGAGCACCTGCTTGGTGCCAGATACTCTGTTAGATATTGTAAATACAACAGTAAAACAAATATATATATATATATATATATATATAACAAGGTCCCTGCCCCCATTGAACTTTGAGGCAGACAAGTGAACAGAAATAAATGAGTACATATATAAAATTCTTACTGATGGTGGTAAGTGCGAGGACAGACAGCTACAGTTGAGGAAAAAAAATGGCAGGACCTACTTAGATATCATGGAAGGAAGGTTTCTTTGAAAAGATGCATTTCAAGCTGAGGTATGATGAAGAGAAGGTGTCTGTCACACAAATAGCCTGGGAAACAGCAAGCACAGGTTAAGTCAAGAAAGGCTGGGTGTGTTGCAGGAACGGAGGGAAACCCACCATAGTTAAGTGAAAGGGAATATGGCATGAAATAAGGTTGGGAGAGGTAAATGGTGCCATGTCATGCAAGGTTTATAGGCCTTAAGAAGTTTGGATTTTATTCTAAAAGCAATGGGAATCCATAGAAAGGTTTTAAGCATAGGAATCATATGAATTGTTTTATATTTTTTGTAAAGACTACTTTGGCTGCGTGTGGAGAGTGAGTGAAAGGTGGACAAGAATGGAAGCACAACAGCTAATTAGGCTATTTATTGCAGGAGTCTAGGTAAGAGAAAATGCTGACTTGGATAAAAATGATATTAGCAATGGGGCGCCTGGGTGGCTCAGTCGGTTGAGCATCTGACCCTTGATTTCAGCTCAGGTCATGATCTCAGGGTCATGAGATCGAGCCCTGCATTGGGCTCCGTGCTCTGTGGGGAGTCTGCTCAAGATTCTCTCTCTCCCTCTCTCTCTTCCTCTCCCCCCTGCTTGCTCTCTCTCTCTCAAATAAATAAATAAATCTTTTTTAAAAATGATGTTAGCAAAGATGAAGAGAAATGGAGAAATTCAACATGGATTCTGAAGTTAGAATCAAAAGGCAGGATTTACTGATGGTTGGGAAATCGGAAATGTTGAAAGAGTAGAAGTCAAGGTTGATATCCAGTAGAAAGGGGAAAGGTGATGATGCAGAAGAAAAGGAGTATCAGCAGGAGCAAAGTCTTTGAGCAGGCAAGAGATGATGGCATTGGGGGACACTCCTTCCATTTCAACAAGACAGAAGAGAAAGAATAGATAAAGATGTAGGTCAGTGTGTAGATTTGGTGATGGGAAAATGAGAGAGCTCTTTCTGATAGCTTTTGTTTTCTCCACAAAGTATGAGAAGGTCAACTAAAAGCAGGAAGTGGGAGAGGAGTGGGAAAGATGTGGAAGGATTGAGGAGACAGGTGAAGATATATCATGGTCACTTTGAAGAATGGGAAAGTAAGTTTAATGCAGAAGTAGCATTTCGGGGCAGAAATGAGTGCTCAATTGAGGCTTGTGATCATGAATACTTGACATGAAAGTAAAGCCCATCAACTCAGCTATGTGAATTTTCTGCAGTCATGTTCAGTAGCTCAGGTGCAGGCCCACAAAAGGTAGTTTAACTGAATTCAACTCCTATTTTGCCATATGAATGTATCTGGGAGAGCATAATGTGGTAGAATGGAATGAACGCATGACTAAGGTTGAGAGAGGACCTGGGCTGTAATGCAGTCTCAAGCTACTTGCAAACCATGTGACTTTAGGCAAGTCTGTTAAACTTGCTCTGCCTCCCTTTTCTCATTGGTAAGATAAGAAGTTTGGACCAAATAATCTTTAAGGTTCTTTCTGGCTCTAAAACTGTGTGATTACTTTTTTTCCTTGGGACAATTCCTAATCTCAACCAATTTCTCATTAATATAGTGTTGTGATTAAGCGTGTATACTCTGGAGCCAGACCGCTTGGATTTGGATTCTAGCTCCACCACTTCCCAGCTGTGTGACCTTGAGTAAGTCATTTTACCTTTCAGTGCCAGTTTTTTCATCTTTGCAATGGGCATTACAATACCACACATTTTACTTAGTAGGGTTGCTGTAAGGATTAAATGAGTCAATGCATGTGACACTCTTAGAACAGCGCCTGTACTGTGCCCTCAACAAATGTTAGCCATTACCCCCAATAAGTTCTAGTTCTACATCATCCCTTCAGCCATAAAATGTCTGAAAGCTTGGAATCTCTTCTGCTTGCAGGCATGCATACCACCTGACATCATATTTAGAGTACATCATTTTGTTTCAGGTTGGCAGTATGGCACAGAAAAATGATTCTGGGGCCAGATGAGCCTTGGTTTAAATCCTGAGCTTGCCATTTACTTAGCTGTGAGATCTTGGGTAAATAAATTAATGAGCTGATATTCAAATTCCTCTTCTACAAAATGAGAACAATAGAAATATTTATCTGATAGTTTGTGGGAGAAAATGAAGTGAGATAGTGCATGATAGTGTACGTGATAGTATAGGGCTTGGCATTCGGTAGGCATTTATGAAAGCAATTATTATGATTATGGTACCCTGCCCTAATATTTACCTTGTTATGTCAGTTCTTGAGGTATAGGCAACTTTTGTCCCTGTTACTTGTTATTTTCCTGAAGCACAGAGGAGCAGAAAGTAGCCCATTGGAGAGAAAGACCTAAAGAAAAAGCAGTATCAGCCAGTACATTAGGGACGGGGTAAAGCTAGAAGGGCTAGAATAAAGGGGTGCACATTGTTATTTGTTACAATAAATATTGTAAACACATAGATTTCTTTTTAACATTGAAATCTTCCTTTAGAATTTGAATATTGTCTGCCAGTGAGAACAGGTTACTAGAGCCCAAGAAAATAGTATGCCTGATCTCCTCCACTCTGTCTGAGAAGGTTACTATTGCCTTTCACTTCTGGACAATGACACCTTCCACGGATTCCTGCTGATCAAGCTCCAGGGAAGTGGCTGTTCCTGTGAGGTCCTTGAGCTCCTTGATAGAAAGGCATCATGTGAGGCTGAAAGTGTAATAAAATCTCATTCATATCTGACCCTCAGAAAACTGCTTTGGAAGCGGCACCTACTTTGCTTCCTATATTTGAAAACACCCTACTGAGTTGTACTGATTTTTTTTTTTTTAAAGAAAAGAAGTATGGAGGAGAGTAGCTCATTCCAATGCTTTCATTTACCAATATTCAAACCAGTATTCATTTATAAGGCTAAAAAAGGAGCTCAATTAATATCGATGTTTTAATCTCAATGTTATTTTCCACATGCAATTAATTATGAAGATGAATCAGACTCAACTTTTTTCCTTATCAATTATAGTTCAGAAAAATATCATATTTAATTCTTCTAGCTGAAATCTTGGTCATTCTTGTTAAATGCATTTCATCTTATCAGCCTGCTGATTTCTTCTACTGAACTGAATGACCAATGTTAATGCAAGACTTTATCAACTTAAACGAAAAGTAAACTTCCATCCCAGTCCTAATATCCCCTTGTATATGCTAATTAAATAAGTAACTTAAACTCAGAAGCTAAATTTCCTTTACAAGAGCCTGCAAAAAGCAGATTAGTCACTATGAATTAAGGGCTTTCTTTCTGTCTCAGATATTTGCTTATATCTCTTGCTCCAGCTCTAGAAAGATTGTGATAGTACTTGTGATCTTACTGGAATACACCATTCTAGTGGCTGGAGCATCAGCTTGGCTATTGTGATACTATTTGCAGTTGGGCAAGTTCACTTCACTTCTCAATCCATTTCCCCTTCAGAAAAATCACAATGATAATATCTGTCCTTATCTATTTTGCTTGGAGGTTGTAAGAATAAATGAAACATGGATGGAAACTGTTTGAGCATAAATACATAAATCTGAAAAATTATGACTCCTCAGGAATTATTTAGGCATACTTGCATTTGTGTTCTTAGAAAGTCCCTCCCTCTCCATAAACAGACGCGTTGTATACTCCATCACCATCACATTTAAAGAAACACACAGACACAGACCCTCATGTTATCTAATATATTCTTTTTTTTTTAATTTTTTTATTGTTATGTTAATCCCCATACATTACATCATTAGTTTTAGATATAGTGTTCCATGATTCATTGTTTGTGCATAACACCCAGTGCTCCATGCAGAACGTGGCCTCCCCAATACCCGTCACCAGGCTAACCCATCCTCCCACCCTCCTCCCCTCTAGAACCCTCAGTTTGTTTTTCAGAGTCCATCGTCTCTCATGGTTCTTCTCCCCCTCCGATTTCCCCCCCTTCATTCTTCCCCTCCTGCTACATTCTTCTTCTTCTTTTTTTCTTTCTTAATATATTCTTAAAAAATGGTTACCTTGCACTGTGTAGAATTTGATCAACACATTAATATACTTATATCTGGCTATCTATGCATCCATCCATCCACTCATTGATATATTCAGCAAATATTTGTCAAGTTCCTACTATGTGCCACATACTGTGCTTTGCTGGATGAAAATTTTTAAGAATCAAGACAGGACTGATTCTGGGCTCATGAGTTATGGTCTAGTAAGGGAGACAACAGAAAGTTAAAATAAAGTTTAAGTACTGTCATGGGTGATTGCCAGAGTATAATAGAATACCAAGCAGGAGTACAGAACCTGGGATGTGGAGGGTAGAGAAGATGGAAAGACTTCCCATGGAAGTGATAGCTAAGGCCCGAAGAATGAGTCATCATGGCCTCGTAAAGATGAGGAGGAAAGACTATTCCAGAGGGGACAGTATCACTGCACAGCTCTGCAGCATTTTGGAGTGTGTATCCACATTGAGAAATCAGCCCATTTATAGGTACCTCTACCTAAATTTGGAGGAAATTCATGGCTTTTCAAACCTTGTAGATTATTGGCTCTGTTCCTGGATACACCATATAAATGAAATCCTACCTTGGCATGAACTGATTTTGCTCTTTGATTACTTTTCTAACTCCTAAAAGTCAAGTTCTCAATTTCAAATGTTTTATTAGGGCCTTCTTATGGTTCTGAGTGTTGTTTATTTTGGTTATCACAATTGCAGATAATTGCACATTTGCATTTAACATGAATTTAAATGCTTTTAATGAGTTTCTGCATTTTGGCTGGGTTAGTTTATTAGTAGGGAATTGTGTCCACCAACACAAATCTGTTTTATCTATATAAGCCCTAGCAAGCGTGTATAATTTTCTGATGCTAGCATAGGTTCAGAAATCACTCATCTGTGTGATTTAGATAGTGACCATTTATTTATAAACCATTTCTTAGACCATGTAAATCACTTTCTAAAATCAGTTGAGGTCATTTCCCTCCCAAACTTTCTAGGATTTTCTTCCTCACTGAGCTCTGGCTACTAAAGAGTTTTCAACTGTGTATGTTTGAACTATTTCTTGTTGACTTTTAAGAATTTTTCTATACAATTTCAAAGCATCAGGCTGCTGCCTTGTGTTTTCCTCAAGCTAAAAACAGTTTAATCTCTCAATTAATGTCTGGACCTAATGCAAGCACATCAAAGTTCACCTGAAAGTAAAGAACACGGTGGGTAAACAACAATAGGGCATAGTGAGTCATCTCACTGGCTTGAATACGGAGCTAATGTCTGCAGATGCTATTGCTTTTTGAGGAACAACAAATGAATGACTTAAAATGTGATCCTGGTATGCACTTGACAGTATACATAGTGAAGGTTTATGATATGTAATTACATATGCTTATCTCTGTATGGGACTTTACTTAAAATAAAAAGGGCACCTAAGCCCAACTCTCTTTCAGTTTGGAATGCAAAGGCTGATGGGTGACAAAATAGGGCTCAGAGTTGACATAATTTCTACCATATGGGTAACTTTAGTTTTTGATCAAAGTGAACATCGATAGTTGTAAAGGAAATGTACTTCTCTATTCTTTTATAAAAGTATTGTATTGTGAAAAACTTCAAATACAGAGAAGAACATGGTATATACAGTTATACCCATATACAGATTTACCAAACATTAATATTTTCTGCATTTGTTTTCAGTCCTTTAAGGATACAAATATGGTTGAGCAGTTGACGCTTACTTTGTGCCTCTCCCTGATCACATTTTCCTCCCTTCCTCCCCAGCAGAACTACCATCCTGAAGTTGGTGTCTTTCCCATCCATGTATTTGTACAAATGTATGCACCTAGAAACAGTATTTGGCAGTTTTAATATTTACAAAATTTGTATCATACTATACATATCATTAAGCAACTTGCATTTTTCCCTCAATATTAATATTTCTGAGATTTATCTGTCTTGATGTACATACATGCCTATTCATTTTATTTTATTTTATTTTATTTTTTTAAGAATTTATTTATTTATTTGACAGAGAGAGAGAGAGAGAACACAGTGAGGGGGGAACACAAGCAGGGGGAGTGGGAGAGGGAGAAGCAGGCCTCCCGCCGAGCAGGGAGCCCAATGCGGGGCTCGATCCCAGGACCCTGGGATCATGACCTGAGCCGAAGGCAGACGCCCAACGACTGAGCCACCCAGACGCCCCCATGCCTATTCATTTTAACAGCTGTAGAGTATTTCATTTTATGAATGACTGTTTCTCAATGCATTTATCCATGTCCTTGTTGATAAATTTTGTAGGTTTTTTTCTCATTTTTCACTATTACAAAAAGTACTCCATCATTGTACATGTCTCCTGTGTATGTGTGAGATTTTCACCTTGAAGTGACGTTACTGGGTTGCAGAGCATATGCATCTGTCAACTTTATAACACACACCCAAGTTATTCTTCAAAGTTGTCATGCCACCATCTTATAGCTTGGGCTGCTATAACAAGTACCATAGATTGGGGAGCTTATAAACAACAGAAATTTATGTCTCACAGTTCTGGAGATTGGAACTCTGAGATCAGGATGCCAGCATGGTCAGGTTCTGGTAACGGCTGTCTTCCAAGTTTCAGATTGCTGACTTATGTATCCACATATGGTAGAAAAGAGGACTAGAGAGCTCAGAGGGACCTCTTTTATAAGGACACTAATCCCATTCATGAGGGCTCTACCTTCATGACCTAATCACCTCCCAGAGGCCTCACCTCCTAATACTAACACGTTGGGGGAGGGTAGGGATTTCAACATATAAATTTTTGGGGGACACAAAACATTCAGTCCATAACAACTACTTTATACTTTCTACAAGTGGTAGAGGAAGGTTACTGTTTCTCCACATCCTTGAGCACTCAGTATTGTCATTTAAAACATTTTGCCAATTTTGTGGGTATGAAATGATGTCTCACTGTGTTTTAATATGCATTTTCTTGTTTACAAGTGAGGTTTAATATCTTTCCATGTGTTTATTGGCCATATAGGTTTTCTCTTCTGTGAATTGCCTATTCATATCATCTGCCCATTATTCTATTTGGTTGTTAGTCTTTTTATTATTGATTTGAAGGAGGTTATTCTGCATACTAATTCCTATGCTTTGTAAATATCATCTCCCAGCCTATGGCTTGTCTTTTAACTTTGCTTATGCTGCCTCTGTTGAACAGATGTTTATTATTTTAATTGACTACAATTTATCAAGGTCCCTATGCTTTAAATATAAAACTGTGTGGAAGAAAGTAATCATTCCCATACAATCTAGAGTCCTCATTAAGTTAAAATGAAGCAACTTGAAGTAAGACATAAGATTGTATTGCTATGGCTTCATATAACATATACTGGTTATCTAGAAATGCACAGGAGTTCCAGTCACTAAAAATATAACTTCAACAGACCATTAAAGAAAGTACATAAAGTTATACAAGATGAGGGGTGCCTGGGTGGCTCAGTCGGTTGAGCTTCTGACTCCTGGTTTCGGCTCAGGTCACGATCTCAGGGTCATGAGTTCGAGCCCCACATAGGGCTCCGTGCTCAGCAGAGTCTGCTTGAGATTCTCCCCCCTGCCCCTCCCCCCACTCTTGAATGCTCTCTCTCTCTCTCCAAAATAAATAAATGAATCTTTAAAAAAAAGTTGTACAAGATGGAAAAGCTCTAGAGATTTGCTGTACAAGAATGTGCATATTGTACACTAAGTAACAGTACTGTCTTGTACATTGAAAAATTTGTTGAGAAGGTGGATCTTATGTTACATATTTTCTTGCCATAATAAAAAAAGAAACTAAATCATTCAGTACAAAAAAAAAGTAATTTCATAGGAAATGTAAGTGTTAGCTCCTTTATCAATAACTGTATTCCTTGGACAAGTCATTTCACCTCTCTTCTAATTTTTTTCATATGTAAAGTGAGGAAATTATGTCATCTCTAAGTCCTATTCCAGCTCTAAAGGATCTATGGTATATGGAATGGTTTGGATGTATTCTAATGATTTCAAACATTCATTAAGAATTTTGCCAATTTCAGGAGCACCTGGGTGGCTCAGTCAGTTGAGCATCTGCCTTCAGCTCCAGTCATGATCCCGGGGTCCTGGGATCGGGCAGCGTCAGTCAGCCTCCCCGCTCAGCAGCGAGTCTGCTTGTCCAGCTCCCTCTGCCCCCCTCCCCCCGCTCGTGCTCTCTCTCTCACGTGTGCTCTCTTTCTCTCTCAAATAAATGAAAAATAAAATCTTTTTTTAAAAAAGATTTTTCCCAATTTCAGACATGCAGATTTTTAAGAGCTCTATTAGTATTTCTTGGAGGCCTCCTAGTACACATCTGTACTCCCTTTTGAGCCTTGGGGCCATCAATAGTGCTAAAACAATTCCCAAGAATGCTCTTAGAAGACCTAATCTAAGAGAAGCAAGAAGAATGAAGAACAACAATTTGTAGAAGATCAGAAAGGGAAGAGGGAGTGAAGATAGGTGTTTGGAGGGGAAGCCTTGGTACTGATGTGTAATACCAAAGGAATAAGTTGGTTGGTGTCTTGTGTTCCAAAAGTCAGAAAAATACTTTTACTTTGATTAAAAAAAAAAAAAAACAGGTCTACCATATGGAGGTAAACTGATCAAATATGTGGATCTTGGTCAAATGCATCCATCAGCAGTATCTGCCTTAGAAAGCACTTCTCTTGCCAATTTAAAGATGACTGTTATCATGGCTACTAATCTCTGTTGGCAAATGAATGCCTTTTGCACCCTACTTCCATGTGAAAACTATCCCTTGATTTACAGTCAAAGCCATTACTCGATTTTTTTTTTTTTTATCTGACTGTGCTGTGGATACTCTGGGCCCAAATTCTGGCTCAGAAACAACCATCTTGGGGCGCCTGGGTGGCTCGATCGGTTAAGTGTCTGGCTTCAGCTCAGGTCATGATCTCAGCGTCCTGAGATCGAGCCCTACATCGGGCTCCCTGCTCAGCGGGAAATCTACTTCTCCTTCTCTCTCTGCCCCTCCCCCTGCTCATGCTCTCAGTCTCTGTCTCTCTCTCTCAAATAAATAAAATATTTTTTTAAAAATGGAAACAACCATCTTATCCCTAAGGTCTGCTGCCATACCCCAACACTGTCTCAGGTGCATCTTTAAATCATCCCTCTACTTTCCATTGTCCAATTTCTTTTTCCTGATTATCTTTCCATTTCACATTTTTTTCTGCCCCTTTGTCTATGTCAGTAGCCTGGTTTCATTAGAGAATCTTAGTGTGGCTGGTATTCTTGTGTAAGACTTCTTGGTGATGGGGCACCTGGAAGTCAGTCAGTTAAGTGTCTGACTCTTGGTTTTGGCTCAGGTCATGATCTCAGAGTTGTGAGATCAAGCCCTATGTCGGGCTCCACACTCAGAGGAGAGTCTGCTTGAGATTCTTTCCCCCTTCCTTTCCCTCCCCCTCCCCCTGTGCTCTCTCTCTCTCTCTCAAATAAATAAATAAATAAATAAAAATAAAAAAAGACTTCTTGGTGATGCTAATGAAACTATGCAAGAAGTCAGATAGCATCCAAGTCTCATAGCAAAATAAAAGTATAGGCATGGCTGTTCTGCTTCTTAGTACGCTTTTACATTATACTCAAGCCCCACAAGACCATTAACTTTTCCTTGAATTTACTTTCATACTCTGCATTCTGTGCCTCTGCTCCAGTAATCCCTTTTGCCTGAAATACTCTCCTCTCTTGGTCCTTCTTCCCATCTGCTTTACTTATTCTTTAAGAACCAGCTCAAATATGACTTACTGAAGAGGTCATGGAAGAATTATTTACTCCATTTTTGACCTCTTTGTTTATACTCATCACATTGTATTATGTCTACTTGTTTACATCTGTTTTGCAGTTTCCCCAAACACACACACACACACACACACACACACACACACACACTATACACATTCTGTAAACTTCTTGTGTAGGTGGAGACTTAATTTTCATTTGTAATAAAAATGTGCCCCATTCCTAATGAGAACTATAATCTTCCTTGTAAATTCCCACAATTTTAATACATAAAGAATGAAAAGAGGGGGACAAATACAAGGAGTGACTTGGTTGTGGGAATCAAAACAAACTTCATGTTAGTCCAGTCCAAGTGGTATAAAGTTTATACCATAAGGAGAAAATAAAAAACAGCATTCTTGGACATATGCCTTGGCCTTATTTAAAGGACGATGAAAGAGTGAATTTTCACTTCTACTCCAGTAGAACCCAGTTCTATAGCAGTGACGCCAATCTTGGCAAGTGTGGAACTAGAATCATTACTTTAGGTAGTGTACTGTCAACTTTCTTCGTGACAGTGTTATAGATGCTATCTGAAGTGGGTATTCCAGCATCAACTCTTGTTAAAATTGTGGTGACTGGTTCATTGTGTTTTCAACAGCTGCACATAAATCAACTCCTTCTCTGTAATGGAATGGCTAGGGCAGCTACCAACAAAGATGAAACAACTGTAATTTTCTGGTATCTTTAGGTAACTAAAGCAGTATGGCTCTGTTAATAAACTTAATAAAACTCTCATGAATATTGTCACTTGCTCCTTGTGTCACTTTTATCACCATTTCTTGTTGGTCAGTAGGGACATAACAATTTACTTCCAGGACAAAGGATTTTGAAAAATATATTGACTATCCGTAGTGAATTAGAAACAACTAAAAACCTACTGATCTTTATATCATACACCAGGGCAATTGGGAGCCTACCATGAATGTGTACTCTATGGTGTGCTGAGAGATATGAAATTGGTAGTTTAGTCTCGTCTTCTGTGAAGTGAGCAACAATAGACAAAATGAAGACCTATACATTCCACAGCTCAGTAAGGTGATAGAAATCAAGTGCTTGGAGAATACAAATCAAGGAGAGGTCCTTATGATATACGTTATTCCCAGAAAGCTTTTTTTGTCTTGTTAGGCTATTTACTATCCCACTCAAATCATATTTGCCAGTTTGGGGTCTACCGTTCCTGCCACAATGAGTTGCAGATATCTAAGAACTTTGTGGATGTTACAAATTTTGAAATTTCTTTCCAAATTGAATATGCCCCCCTTTATACCTAATTGGTGGTGATTTTATGCACATTTTGTTTGTTTGTTTGTTCCAGCTTTATGGCTAAATATTAGAACCTGCTCTCCTATTAATTCAGTAGACTAGACCCGTTTTCTAAACTGTTCACATATACAACTCACCTACTCATATTCTATCTCATTCCTCCTTACACCTCAGGATTAGAAAGGGCCATGTCAAGAAGTCTTAGCCTTTTGTTGTCCAAACTCTTAAAAAAACAAGTAGAGGACAAGAGACAACAAATGCTTCCTAGAACATTAGTAGGTCAATGCTTTTGTTAATAGGCCTAATCTAATGTACTTCCTGATTTGGACAAAGTACTTTATCACTATTTGACATATAATATATTTTACTTATTTATTTTGTTTATTTTCTATATCTGCTACTAGAATGTGAGCTCCATGAGGGCAGGGATTTTTACCTGTTTGGTCACTGTTGTATTTCCAGAGCCTAGCATGTAATAACTGCTCAGTAAATATTGGTTAATTGAATGAAAGGAAAGTTACCCATGTCTTACTGAGGCCAGTATTAGCTCATGTACCAAAGGTAACTACAAGCAAGGAAGAGTGAGTAAAAGGTAACTCATTTTTACTGAGTATTTTGCTCAGTATCAGATCTTCTGTTGACTCTCTTTTACTTGGATTATCTCAAAAGTTGTATAAAGTAGACAATATCCCCATTTACAGATAAAGAAAATAATGTTCCGGGAGTTAATTGTCTTGCCCAAAGTCACACCATCAGTAAGTGGCAGGCAGGATTGTTATGCTAGAGTTCGACTCCAGAGCCTTTGTTCTACCACACCACTCTGATCTGGGAAGTCCAGGAGAGCATTTATCTATAATACAAACTGCTGCCACTTAAGTTGTAATCTAAGGGAACCATATGTTCCCAAGTAGGGCTATATGATAGTCACCTTTGTTAAGGTAAGGAATTTATGGGATAGGAAATCTCTTTGGATGACACCTATAGAGGGGATATGAATCTCAACTGCTCCCATGAGGAGTTCTGTCAATAAGGAGGCTGGAGTCTAGTTCTGGATCTCCCTCCCATTAGTGAGCCATCACTTCCCCTCTCAATCACCCGAGTTCTCAGCAAAATGGCAGTGAGGGGAGTGGTTAGTCCAAGTGACTGCCACAGTCCCTCCCAACTCTAAGACTTCTTTGACTATGAATGAATGGAAGGTACAACAATTTAACAGGCATTGTTTATTTTCATAGTGGGAGCTCAAATGGCTTTCCAAATGTTACTTTTCCCATTAAGTCTTACTGAAAGGTCCCTCTCCCAGAAAGTAATAATGATAATTGGCCCATCATTTTTTAAACACCCTACAAAATTTTCATCAACTCTATTCCAAACTTCACAGTGACTGAACACTGAATATCTTATGCTTTCAACTCACAGGCCTTATGTTACCAAAATACATGGCTACATTAATATTCACAATGACTTTTTGCTTCCTTATTAGAAAGTAAATGATCTTATCAACTACTCTGGAATGTAGCTATAGGACTCTTTGCATATGAGCAAATGTAGTTAGGGGAGGTAGTGTAATATGTTCATTCATTCATTCAGCCAACAAATATTAATTACATCTGTGTCAGGCACTGTGTTAGGTGCTAGAATACTAAATTTGCAGTCTTTAGACCAGTTCAATGCCTTATAAGCTATATTGGGCAAGTTAGTATCTTTAAATCCCAATTTTCTCATTTTTAAAAGAAAGTAATAATTGCTCTACCTACTCCAACCCCCAGAGTTATAAAAATTAAATATGAAATGGTACAAAAATACCTTTTTAAACTATAAGGCCCTATTTAGTATTGGTAGTTTTTTATCTTGGACTCCATGTGTAGGATTTTAATTAATGAGATTCTTTTAGTCCTTGGACCCCACTAGGATATTTCAGAATACAAATCATGAACATGAACTCAGTTCATTGATTCACCCAAAATATCTTAGTGAGTCATTGGTAATTCTAGAAGGAGAACTCTAGCTCTACTAACGATAAAAGTTAAATTGTGGTACCCCTTGCTGATTTAGAAAGACTTCTTTAAAAAATCCTTATGATGCTTGTTCATATTTTAACATTCTATAGACCACTCATTTCTCTTCTTTTCCACAGGAATTTATAGAAATATTTATGCAATCATGCATTCCTTATTTGTTTTAAATTAGTTTGTATGGGTGTTAAATGTATTTGAATCTGTGAAATGGAGGGTGCTTTTTCAGTGTGGCAGAGATAGCAATTCCCTACATAGTCACACAAGGGCAGTATTAACAGTCGTGATGTTCTGTAACAATAGAAATGTTTGAATGAAGTGTGCTATAGGCTGCTGCCAGGATGGGTTGTAAACTGCTCCTCTTCCCCTAACAAAGGTTAAATATCAGCCAGATTGTATATACGAAAGCAATAGCTTTGCTGGTTCTGTCTGCTGTAATCCATAGCATCCTATATTTAAATGATGATGCACTCAAAGACCATACCTGCCCAGTCTGGTAAAGGGAGTCACCTGCAAACAGATACCAGTATGTCCATGTGAACTCTATCACTTAAGCATATTATTGCAACTGATATGTGGCAAATTATGGGCTGCTTGTTTCTTTACAAGAAAGCCTTGGAGATAAACATTTCCAATTTGGTTTTCTTCTCTTCCCCTTCAACTGCAAGCAGGATCAATAATTGTTATCACAAAATAAAACTTGGTTTCGGGTTTTGACATTGGCATTGCTCCCTAAGTGAAGGCAACAATAACTCCATTCACTGTCTACCTCAGTTCCATGTCTCTAAGGAAATGAGAATAAGGAGTGGTAGAAAGAGAGTTATCAGGGAAAGATGTCCAGAGGATCATTATAAAATATGTCCTCAGGCATGTATTGAGTGTCTGTGGAGTACACAGTGTGGTATGATGTACTGCAGTGTATTATAATTGTGTGTGTGCACGCCTGTGCTGGGGGTGGGGACACGGTGAGCCGACAAGATGTCATCTGCTTAGGAGAAAGAAACTGTACTTACAGAACATGACTTGGAATAATTCTAAGCTAAAAGGAATTCAGGTAGAGTATGGAATGGGTAGCCAGGGTAGGAGAAAAGTGCTAATAGTGTTGGCATGGTCACAAGGAATAGTTACTGACACCATCTCAGACATCTTCCCTAGGAAGCTACCTTTCTCTAAGTTAAGGAATTCTGGACTATTATTTCTTACCCTTCCACCACATTCAGCTTAAATTTCTCCCAGAAGTGCTAACTTTTTCCCCTTTATCGATGACATTATTTGTAGAAAGAACATTTTTGAAAATATGGAAAAGTAGTTTTGAAGTCCAGAGCTGCCTTGAAACCATCATTGTAGTGGAACAGGCAGTTTTGCCAGGAAGTGTGAGATCTCTGGGAATTGAAGTACTAATAGTTTATGTAGCAGGGAAGATAGCAGATTTGAGAACATGGAGTTGAGAAATGAATCTGGATCTGAGTTGAGTAGCTATCACAGGAAGCCTGTCGTAGACTGACATGAATTCTAAAGATGATATCAACTACTTAGTGGCAGGGGATAGATTGTGCTTTTGTGCAAAGATCCCACTACATTAAGGAATGAGAAGTAAGAGGAGAAAAAAAAGCTTTAAAGCAAAATCAAAGAGAAGCATGGTAGGTGAATGCAAAGGAACAGATTCCCCTACAGCTAAAGTCTGGTACATGCATTGAGAGGGAAATCTGGTACTTAATTCCTAAAAGGCAATTAGCCAATATACTGATGTTACTGGAATGTTGACTCCTAGTGAATCAACTCATCCTGCTTAAGGAAACAAGAAGTACTACTTTGATTGACAACTATCTCTTCTAGTGTTCAGGGCTCCTACAAAGGTTAGCAACAACTTTGGGTGCCACAGACAAGGGAAATAAATAGAGGGACTGTCAAGAGGCTACTAACAGTGGTCCCGGTACCAAAGTTTGGCCATCACTCCCCACTACCATTCCTCCAAGCAGGGGCTTAGAAAATAAAACGCAATTCTGTGTTTGAGATGCTAAAGAAAAGTATAGAGTGATGGGTCTAAGTTAGAAATAATTGAGGTTTAAGTAAAATCTTGATTATTAAAGAGCTCATTATCTGGTTTGTGGATTTTCCATACCCTTGGTATTCTTTATTCTCCATTCTGCTGTCTGCCTTTTGGTAATTTTACTGCTCATTAGTTACTTTACAAGAAGGTGGGCAGGGAAGGAATAGGAGAATGACACTTTTATCAGCCAATTTTGCTACCTATTAGTGAAGATTCTGATGGGGAAGGAAACAGAAACCATGGGCCAAAATGAGAAGTTTGAGGTCTATATGAATTTCATTTTTCTTCACAGCCTCTATCCCCTGTGAAAAGGTGAACTAATTGTATGGCTTTGGGCAGGGGGGGAACAGCTTCCTGATAAATGGAGGAAAATCAGCCCCTTAAAAAAAAGTGCTGAAAGTTCTGTTTTTCAGACCCTTTTATCGCTATATTAGGCCAGAAAATAATATACCAAGCAAACATCCTTTGGTTCCTGGCGAGGGGTAGATTTAAAAAATTGATGTGACATTTATAATAAGTTGTGAATTTTTTTAGTGGTGGTGGTCAGAATTGTTCATTTTTTGAATTACCTCTAAACAAGTTTGTTATCATTAACACTATCATCTATGTTTGACCTCTCTTACAGTTACCTCAGCTCCTGTTTTAATCCCTTTTACTAAAACAACTGGGCTATGTTCTGCTTAATTCATTTCCTTACTCCCAAACTAATTATTTGGGGCTGATAATTAAGCCACATATGTCATTTTTCTGGCTTACTTATAAAGTACAGATCTAATTGTGTTATAATACATGTATTGGAAATGTTAAGGGTTTTTATCATGGGTAAATTGATTTGGGTCACAAAGGGCTATCCTTTGTGGTGGTCCAGGAAGCAATAAAAGTGACATTTATTTTAATAAAATGTAGCATGTAATATAGCTTGTGGTTTACTTACAACGAGGGAGAAAGAAGTCAAAGGCTTAGAAAAATCAGTTAATAAAATCCTAGGTAATCTTCAAGAAGAAAAGGATTAGAAAGATGAAGAAATATAATTATGTTTAATAAAATATTTTAAAAACAAAATGTTAGGCAAATCCCTTTTTGTAGAATTAAATAAATGATAATAAAAGTCAGAAGATCCTGTTTTTATATAAATTATTCATTTTTTAAAATATTACATATGCTCCAACAAGAAAATTTTGTGTCAAATATACATGAAACCAATATTCTTATATTTTAGAGGGAGTCTGGAAACAACAGAAATGCCTCATAAGTAATATCAGCTACGCCTTCAGTATTTGTGAGTAAAAGATATCTTGATGGCATAACTAGCTCATCTTTGCAGAACTGAAAGAGTTCTAATACAGAGAAAATATTAGTACCATTGTTTTTGTTTGTTTTTTATTTATATATTTTTTATTTTATTATGTTGTGTTAGTCACCATACATCATTAGTTTTTTTATTTTATTATGTTAATCACCATACATTACATCATTAGTTTTTGATGTAGTGTTCCATGATTCATTGTTTGTGTATAACAACCAGTGCTCCATTCAGTACATGCCCTCTTTAATTCCCATCACCCGGCTAACCCATCCCCCCACCCCCATCCCCTCTAGAACTCTGTTTGTTTCTCAGAGTCCATAGTCTCACATGGTTCGTCTCCTCCTCCGATTCCCCCCCTTCATTTTTCCCTTCCTGCTATCTTCTTCTTCTTTTTTTTTTTTTTAACATACACTGTATTATTTGTTTCAGAGGTACAGGTCTCTGATTCAACAGTCTTACACAGTTCACAGCACTCACCATAGCACATACCCTCCCCAGTGTCTATCACCCAGCCACCCCATCCCTCCCACACCCACCACTCCAGCAACCCTAGTTTGTTTCCTGAGATTAAGAATTCCTTATATCAATGAGATCATATGATACATGTCTTTCTCTGATTGACTTATTTCGCTCAGCATAACACCCTCCAGTTGCATCCACGTCATTGCAAATGGCAAGATTTCATTCCTTTTGATGGCTGCATAATATTCCATTGTATATATATACACCACATCTTCTTTATCCATTCATCTGTCAATGGACATCTTGGCTCTTTCCATAGTTTGGCTATTGTGGACAACACTGCTATAAACATCGGGGTGCACATACCCCTTCGGATCCCCACATTTGTATCTTTGGGGTAAATACCCAGTAGTGCAATTGCTGGGTCATATGGTAGCTCTATTTTCAACTTTTTGAGGAACCTCCATACTGTTTTCCAGAGTGGTTGCACCAGCTTGCATTCCCACCAACAGTGTGGGAGGGTTCCCCTTTCTCCACATCCCCGCCAACATCTGTTGTTTCCTGACTTGTTAATTTTAGCCATTCTGACTGGTTTGAGGTAGTATCTCATTGAGGTTTTGATTTGAGTTTCCCTGATGCCGAGCGATGTTGAACACTTTTTCATGTGTCTGTTGGCCATTTGGATGTCTTCTTTGGAAAAATGTCAGTTCATGTCTTCTGCCCATTTCTTGATTCGATCATTTGTTCTTTGGGTGTTGAGTTTGATAAGTTCTTTATAGATTTTGGATACTAGCCCTTTATCTGATATGTCATTTGCAAATATCTTCTCCCATTCTGTTGGTTGTCTTTTGGTTTTTTGACTGTTTCTTTTGCTGTGCAAAAGCTTTTTATCTTGATGAAGTCCCAGTAGTTCATTTTGCCCTTGCTTCCCTTGCCTTTGGCGATGTTTCTAGGAAGAAGTTGCTGTGGCTGAGGTCGAAGAGGTTGCTGCCTGTGTTCTCCTCAATGATTTTGATGGACTCCTGTCTCACATTTAGGTCTTTCAACCATTTTGAGACTATTTTTGTGTGTGGTGTAAGGAAATGGTCCAGTTTCATTCTTCTGCATGTGGCTGTTCAATTTTCCCAACACCATTTGTTGAAGAGACTGTCTTTTTTTCATTGGACATTCTTTCCTGCTTTGTCAAAGATTAGTTGACCATAGAGTTGAGGGTCCATTTCTGGGCTCTCTGTTCTGTTCCATTGATCTATGTGTCTGTTTTTGTGCCAGTACCATACTGTCTTGACGATTACAGCTTTGTAATAGAGCTTGAAGTCTGGAATTGTGATGCCACCAGCTTTGCTTTTCTTTTTCAACATTCCTCTTGCTATTTGGGGTCTTTTCTGGTTCCACACAAATTTTAGGATTATTTGTTCCATTTCTTTGAAAAAAGTGGATGGTATTTTGATGGGGATTGCATGAATGTGTAGATTGCTCTGGGTAGGATTGACATCTTCACAATATTTGTTCTTCCAATCCATGAGCATGGAACGTTTTTCCATTTCTTTGTGTCTTCCTCAATTTCTTCCATGAGTATTTTATAGTTTTCTGAGTACAGATCCTTTGACTCTTTGGTTACACTTATTCCTAGGTATCTTATGGTTTTGGGTGCAATTGTAAATGGGATCGACTCCTTAATTTCTCTTTCTTCTGTCTTGTTGGTGTATAGGAATGCCACTGATTTCTGTGCATTGATTTTATATCCTGCCACTTTACTGAATTCCTGTATGAGTTCTAGCAGTTTTGGGGTGTAGTCTTTTGGGTTTTCCACATAAAGTAACATATCATCTGCAAAGAGTGGGAGTTTGACTTCTTCTTTGTCAATTTGGATGCCTTTTATTTCTTTTTGTTGTCTGATTGCTGTGGCTAAGACTTCTAATATTATTTTGAATAGCAGTGGTGATAGTGGACATCCCTGCCGTGTTCCTGACCTTAAGGGGAAAGCTCTCAGGTTTTCCCCATTGAGAATGATATTCACTGTGGGTTTTTCATAGATGGCTTTTATGATATTGAGGTATGTACCCTCTATGCCTATACTCTGAAGAGTTTTGATCAAGAAAGGATTCTGTACTTAGTCAAATGCTTTTTCTGCATCTATTGAGAGGATCATATGATTCTTGTTCTTTCTTTTGTTAATGTATTGTATCACATTGATTTGTGGATGTTGAACCAACTTTGCAGCCCAAGGATAAATCCCACTTGGTCGTGGTGAATAATCCTTTTAATGTACTGTTGGATCCTATTGGCTAGTATTTTGGTGAGAATTTTTGCATCCATATTCATCAAGGATATTGGTCTGTAATTCTTTTTGCTGGGGTCTTTGTCTGGTTTGGGGATCAAGGTAATGACGGCCTCATAAAACGAATTTGGAAGTTTTTCTTCCATTTCTATTTTTTGGAACAGTTTCAGAAGAATAGGTATCAATTCTTCTTTAAATGTTTGGTAGAATTCCTCTGGGAAGCCATCTGGCCCTGGGCTTTTGTTTGATGGGAGACTTTTGATGACTGCTTCAATTTCCTTAGTGGTTATAGGTCTGTTCAGGTTTTCTATTTCTTCCTGGTTCAGTTTTGGTTGTTTATACATCTCTAGGAATGCATCCATTTCTTCCAGATTAACTAATTTGCTGGCATCTAGTTGCTCATAATATGTTCTTATAATTGTATTTCTTTGGTGTTGGTTGTGATCTCTCCTCTTTCGTTCATGATTTTATTTATTTGGGTCATTTCTCTTTTCTTTTTGATGAGTCTGGCCAGGGGTTTATCAATCTTGTTAATTCTTTCAAAGAACCAGCTCCTAGTTTCGTTGATCTGTTCTAGTGTTCTTTTGGTTTCTATTTCATTGATTTCTGCTCTGATTTTATTATTTCTCTTCTCCTGCTGGGTTTAGGCGTTATTTGTTGTTCTTTCTCCAGCTCCTTTAGGTGTAGGGTTAGGTTGTATATTTGAGACCTTTCTTGTTTTTTGAGAAAGGCTTGCATTGCTATATACTTTGCTCTTAGGACTGCCTTTGCTGCATCCCAAAGATTTTGAACAGTTGTGTTCTCATTTTCATTTGTTTCCATGAATTTTTTTAATTCTTTAATTTCCTCGTTGACCCATTCATTCTTTAGTAGGATGCTCTTTAGCCTCCATGTATTTGAGTTCTTTCCAACTTTCCTCTTCTGATTGAGTTCTAGTTTCAAAGCATTGTGGTCCGAAAATAGGCAGGGATTGATCCCAATCTTTTGGTACCAGTTGAGACCTGATTTGTGACCTAGGATGTGATCTATTCTGGAGAATGTTCTATGGGCACTAGAGAAGAATGTGTATTCTGTTGCTTTGGGATGGAATGTTCTGAATATATCTGTGAAGTCCATCTGGTCCAGTGTGTCATTTAAAGTCTTTACTTCCTTGTGATCTTTTGCTTAGATGATCTGTCCATTTCAGTGAGGGGGGTGTTAAAAGTCCCCCACTATTATTGTATTGTTGTCAATGTGTTTCTTTGCTTTTGTTATTAATTGGCTTATATAATTGGCTGCTCCCATGTTAGGGTCATAGATATTTACAATGTTAGATCTTCTTATTGGATAAACCCTTTAAGTAGGATATACTGTCCTTCCTCATCTCTTTTTATAGTCTTTGGTTTAAAATCTAATTTGTCTGATATAAGGATTGCCACCCCAGCTCTCTTTTGTTGTCCATTAGCATGGTAAATGGTTTTCCACCCCCTCACTTTAAATCTGGGGGTGTCTTTGGGTCTAAAATGAGTCTCTTGCAGACAGCATATCAATGGGTCTTGTATTTTTATCCAATCTGATACCCCATGTCTTTTGATTGGGGCATTTAGCCCATTTACATTCAGGGTAACTAATGAAAGATATGGATCTAGTGCCATTGTATTGCCTGTAAAGTGACTGTTACTGTATATTGTCTCTGTTCCTTTCTGGTCTATGTTACTTTTAGGCTCTCTCTTTGCTTAGAGGACCCCTTTCAATATTTCTTGTAGGGCTGGTTTTGTGTTTGCAAATTCCTTCAGTTTTTGTTTGTCCTGGAAGCTTTTTATCTCTCCTTCTATTTTCAATGACAGCCTAGCTGGATATAGTATTCTTGGCTGCATATTTTTCTCATATAGTGCTCTGAATATATCCTGCCAGTCCTTTCTGGCCTGCCAGGTCTCTGTGGATAGGTCTGTTGCCAATCTAATGTTTCTACCATTGTAGGTTACAGATCTCTTCTCCCGAGCTGCTTTCAGGATTTTCTCTTTGTCTCTGAGACTCATAACTTTTACTATTAGATGTCGGGGTGTTGACCTATTTTTATGATTTTGAGAGGGGTTCTCTGTGCCTCCTGGATTTTTATGCCTGTTTCCTTCCCCAAATTAGGGAAGTTCTCTGCTATAATTTGCTCCTATATACCTTCTGCCCCTCTCTCTTCTTCTTCTTCTGTGATCCCAATTATTCTAATATTGTTTCATCTTATGGCATCACTTATCTCTCGAATTCGGCCCTTGTGATCCAGTAGTTGTTTATCTCTCTTTTTCTCAGCTTCTTTATTTTCCATCATTTGGTCTTCTATATCACTACTTCTCTCTTCTGCCTCATTTATCCTAGCAGTTAGAGTCTCCATTTTTGATTGCACCTCATTAGCCTTTTAGATTTCGACTTGGTTAGATTTTAGTTCTTTTATTTCTCCAGGAAAGATTTCTCTAATATCTTCCATGCTTTTTTAAAGCCCAGCTAGTATCTTTAAAATCGTCATTCTGAACTCTAATTCCAACATCTTACTAATGTCCGTATTGATTAGGTCCCTGGCAGTCGGTACTGCCTCTTGTTCTTTTTTTTGAGGTGATTTTTTCCATCTTGTCCTTTTGTCCAGAGGAGAATAGATGAATGAGAGAACAAAATGCTAACAGGGTAACAACGACCCCAGAAAAATATACACTAAACAAATCAGAAGAGACCTGAAACCAGAGGAAAAGAAAGGGAAAGAAAGAAAAAAATTTTAAAAGAAAGAAAAAGATTAAAAAAACAGAATATGATCGAATATGATCAGGCTGGTGCATAGATCAGTGCCACACACTAGATTTTGGGCATATTTTGGTCTATTAGAAGAAAGTGCCTCCCAAAATTTTGCAGAAAGAAAAACTTGTATATGTACACAAATAAGGGTAAATACAATGAAGGGATGGAATATGACTGTAAAGATAAAAATTATAAAAGATTTTATAACAGGAATTGATAAGAAGTTGGCTGAAAAAAGAAAGAAGAAGATTTTAAAAAAAAGGGGGGGAGAATGTGATCAGGCAGGAGACTAGAACAAAGCCATATACTAGAGATTTAGGGTATATTTTGATCTGTTAGAAGAAACTGTATCCCAAAATTTTAAAGAGAGAACAACTTATATATATATACCAAAAATAAGGTTAACTACTATGAAGGGATAGAATATGACTCTAAAAATGAAAAATAAAAAAGATTTTTTAAAAAAGGGATTGATAAGATGTTGGTTGAAAGGGAAAAAGAAAAATTCAAAAAAAAAGAAAAAGAGGGGCGCCTGAGTGGCTCAGTCGTTAAGCGTCTGCCTTCGGCTCAAGTCATGATCCCAGGATCCTGGGATTGAGCCCCGCATCGGGCTCCCTGCTCGGCTAGGAGCCTGCTTCTCCCTCTCCCACTCCCCCTGCTTGTGTTCCCTCGCTAGCTGTCTCTCTCTCTCTCTGTCAAATAAATAAAATAAAATCTTTAAAAAAAAATAAAGAAAGAAAAAAAATTTTAAAAATTAACTTTGAAAGAGTAAAGAATCATGGGAAAAAAGTCATGAATTCTATGTGCTGTATTCCCCTAGTGCTGGAGTTCTGCTGTTCTCATTGATCGGTAAACTTGGTCTTGGCTGGCTGTTCTTGCTGATCCTCTGGGGGAGGGGCCTGTCGCAGTGGTTCTCAAATGTCTTTGCCTGAGGTGGAATTGCCCCGCCCTTCCTGGGGGGCCAGGCTGAGTAATCGCTCAGGTTTGCTCTCGGGAGCTTTTGTTCCCTGCAAGCTTTCCGTACAGCTTTGGAGGACGAGAGTGAAAATGGTGGCCTCCCAATCTCTGCCCCGGAGGCGCCGAGAACTCGGGGCCCCACTCCTCAGTGAGCCCCCAGAGAAAAGCAGTCAATCACTCCTGTCTCCCTGCTCTCCGGCCGCACTCCGTGCTCACCCAACTTGTGACCGAGCATTTCTATCTCTGGCACACGACCCCATGTGGAGTCTCCAAACCCAGCAGATTCCTGCGGTGCGCTCCCACACTGCTCCTCCTGGGGGAGGAAGAGGAGTCTCCCGGGATCTGCCACTTGTTAGGTCCCTGCTGGAAGAGCAGTGGCCCGACTGTGCCGCGGATCCCGGTTTATGGCAACCCCGAGTTGAGAGCCCACTCTTCCGCTCTGTCTTTGCAGCCGGCTTCCCCGATCCAATACCTGGGAGCTCTGCCACATTCAGGCACCCCCAGTCTCTCTGTGACCCCGAGGGTCCTGAGACCACACTGTCCCAGCGAGGGTTCCACCCCCCTCTTAGTCACTGGAGCCACGTCCCTCAGCAGAGCCAACTTCTAAATGTTCCGATTTTGTGCTCTGCTGCTCTATCACTGGCTGGTAGCGGCTGACGGAGGCCCCCTCCCCTGCTGTCTATCTTCCCGAATATCACCTCGGATTCACTTCTCCGCAGGTCCTACCTTCCAGAAAGTGGTCGCTTTTCTGTTCAGAGTTGCTGCTATTCTTTTCTTCAATCTCCTGTTGAGTTCGTAGGTGTTCAGAATGGTTTGATCCCTATCTACCTGAATTCCTGGGACCAGACAAAATTTAGGTCTCCTACTCCTCAGCCATCTTGCTCCTCCCACCTGTTTTTGTTTATTTAAGTCCTACCTTTTAGGGCTTAATTAATGTTCAATTTGGAAGGATTGCAATTAAGGCTCAATGTGCTTAAAATAAGTTTCTTGTTCAGAATTGCTTGCTTACGGTGATGGCTTCCTCACTTCTTGTTTCTAGGAAATCATTTCTAAATAATTAACTAGGCAATGGTACAAACTGACATAATTGATTAGTTTTTCATGACTTCTAGTAATTCTTAAAAATACAACTCTCCTGATGACTAGAAGCCCTAACAGCCTGATCCTTGGAGTGGAATTTAGGAGACCCAACCCTGCCACTGGCTTGCTGTGGGACTTCAAACAAATCACTTAGCCTCTCTGAGCTTTAGAATATCATATGTTAACTGTATAATCATACTCTGGTCACCTCACAAAGAAACTGTGAGATGGATAGGAAGGAGAGTTGAAAAGGTAATATCTTCATTCTTTTGCATGTTGCTGTCCATTTGTTGAAGAGACAGTCTTTTTCCCATTGGATATTCTTTCCTGCTTTGGCAAAGATAATTGATTATATAATTGTGGGTTTATTTCTGGATTTTCTTTTCTGTTCTATTGATCAGTGCGTCTGTTTTTGTACCAGTACCATACTGTTTTGATTATGACAAATTTGTAATATAGCTTGAAGTCCAGAATTGTGATGCCTCCAGCTTTGCTTTTCTTTTTCAAGGTTGCTTTGTCTATTTGGGGTCACTGTGGTTGCATACAAATTTTATGATTTTTTGTTCTAGTTCTGTGAAAAATGCTGTTGGTATTTTGATAGGGATTGCATTAAATGTGTAGATTGCTCTAGGTAGCATAGACATTTTAACAATATTTGTTCTTCCAATCCATGAGCATGGAATGTCTTTCCATTTCTTTGTGTCATCTTCAGTTTCTTTTATCAGTGTTTTATAGTTTTTAGAGTACAAGTCTTTCACCTCTTTGGTCAGGTTTATTCCTAGATATATTATTATTTTGGGTACAATTGTAAATGGGATTGTTTTCTTAATTACTTTTTCTGCTGCTTCATTATGGGTGTATAGAAATGAAATAAGTTCCTGTAAATTGATTTTGTATCCTGCAACTTTTCTGAATTCTTTTATGACTTCTAGCAGTTTTTCAGTGGAGTCTTTCAGATTTTCTACATAGAGTATCATGTCATCTGCAAAGAGTGAAATCTTACTTCTTCCTTACCAATTTGGATGCCTTTTATTTCTCTTTGTTGTCTGATTTCTGTAGCTGGAACTTCCAGTACTATGTTGAATAGAAGTGGTGAGAGTGGACACCCTTGCCTTGTTCCTGACCTTAGGGGTAAAACTCAGTTTTTCCCCATTGAGGATGATGTGAGCTGTGGGTTTTTCCATATATAGCCTTTTTATGTTGAGGAATGTTCCCTCTAAACCTACTTTGTTGAGGGTTTTTATCATAAATGGTTGTTGTACTTTGTCAAATGCTTTTTCTGCATCTTTGAAATGATCGTATGGTTCTTATCCTTTCTTCTATTGTTGTGATGTATCACATTCATTGATTTGTGAATGTTGAATCACCCTTGCAACCCAGGAATAAATTCCACTAGATTTTGGTGAATGATTTTTTTTAACATATTGTCGAGTTAAGTTTGCTAGTATTTTGTTGAGAATTTTTGCATCTATGTTCATCAGGGATATTGGCCTGTAGTTCTCTTTTTTTAGTGGTGTCTTTGTCTGGTTTTGGTGTCAGGGTAATGCTGGCCTGATAGAATGAATTTGTAAGTTTTCCTTCCTTTTCTATTTTTTGGAACATTTTAGGAAAAATAGGTATTAACTCTTCTTTAAATGTGTGGTAGAATTTACCTGTAAAGCCATCTGGTCCTGGACCTTTGTTTACTGGAATTTTTTTGATTACTGGCTCAATTTCTTTGCTGGTTATTGAAGTTTTCTATTTCTTCCTGTTTCAGTCTTGGTAGTTTATATGTTTCTAGGAATTTACCCATTTCTTCTAGGTTTTCCAATCTGTTGGCATATAGTTTTTTTCATAATATTCTCTTATGATTGCTTGTATTTCTGTGGTATTGGTTATTATTTACCCTCTCTCATTTCTGATTTTATTTATTTGAGTCCTTTCTCCTTCCTTGATAAGCCTGGCTAGAGACCACTTTCTTACACCATACACAAAAATAAATTCAAAATGGATTAACAACCTAAATGTGAGACCTGAAACCATAAAAATCCTAGAAGAGAACACAGGCAGTAATTTCTTTGACATTGGCTGTAGCAACTTCTTTCTAGATATGTCTCCTGAGGCAAAGGAAACAAAAGCAAAAATAAACTATTGGAACTACATCAAAATAAAAATCCTCTACACAGCAAAGGAAACAATCAACAAAACTAAAAGGCAACCTACAGAATGGGAGAAGATATTTGCAAATGACATACCTGATAAAGGGTTAATATCCAAAGTATATAAAGAATTTATAAAACTCAACACCCAAAACCAAATAATCCAACTTAAAAATGGACAGAAGACAGGAACAGACATGTCTCCGAAGAAGACATACAGATGGCTAACAGACATGAAAAGATGTTCATCACCATCAGAGAACAACAAATCGAAACTACAATGAGATTTCACCTCACACCTGTCAGAATGGCTAAAATCAACAGCACAAGAAACAATAGGTGTTGGCAAGGATGTGGAGAAAAGGGAACCCCCTTGCACTGTTGGTGGGAATGCAAACTGGTGCAGCCACTGTGGAAAACAGTATGGAGGTTCCTCAAAAAGTTAAAAACAGAACTACCCTATGACCCAGCAATCGCACTACTGGGCATTTACCCAAAGAATACAAAAACACTAATTCAAAGGGATACATGCACCCCCATGTTTATAGCAAGCATTATTTACAATAGCCAAGATATGGAAACAGCCCAAGCATCCACTGATTGATGAATGGATAAAGATGTGGTGTATATATACAATGGAATATTACTCAGCCATAAAAAGAATGAAACCTTTCATTTGCAACAACATGGATGGAGTTAGAGAGTATAATGCTAAGTGAAATAAGTTAGAGAAAAACAAATACCATATGATTCCACTAATATGTGCAACTTAAGAAACAACAAAAAAGGGGGGGATAACAGAGAGGGAGAGAGACAAACCCAGAAACAGACTCTTAATTATAGAGAAGAAAATGATGGTTACCAGAGGGGAGGTTGGTGAGCGGGGGATGGGTTAAATAGACAGTGGGGATTAAGGAGTGTACTTGTCATGGTGAGCACAGGGTGATGTATGGAATTATTAAATCACTATATTGTACACCTGAAGCTAATATAACACTATATGTTAACTAACTGGAATTAAAATAACTTTAAAAAAAGGTAAAGGCAATCTCTGAATATAAGTTATTATTGTTAATATAAGAAAATCAAGTATTTATTTAGTGATAACAGAAAGGAAATGTTCCTGCTTTTGAGGCTTTTTCAAATTTATCTGTATCTTGTCAATAAGCTCCAACTTCTCACTGAATCAGACAAGACAGTACATTTGGTGATACAGTTCACCACTATGCTGAAGGGCAGAAGCAACCTTTTTTTTTTTTTAAATGTAGCTTTCTAGAAGATTTCTGGGAAACAGCAACAGATATATTGCCATTTTTAGCCTAATCATTTTGTTGACCACATGGCAGAACAGCAGCAAGCTCAGATGGGAGAACTGTAGTCATTATCCAAAGGTCAGACTTGATAAGCAGACTGCTATTTCTTCCCCTAACTCCCATATGTCTGGAGGGGCATGTGGGTAACTGAGGAAGTCAGAAATTCCACTGTCAAAAAAGTATTTAAGTGATTTTATGCAAATAGAATTGGATATATTCTGTACAAAATAACAGGATTCCTGTCTTCAAGGAGTTCTTAGTCTCAACAAATGAGGCGGCAGCAGGAACTTCAGGCAGAGTCCATATCTGTCTTGTTGCTTGGCTTAAAGTAGGCATTCCATAATTGTCATCTGGATGATTGGCTGAATGAATGGGTGGACAGATGAGTAATTAATGAACAATGAAATCCGAAAGATAACTCCTTGGCGTTACTGTTTGGAAAAGCAGACAACAACTTGAAAACCTTTAGCAGCATAACTTGAGAGTCAAGCATCAATTTCCACATGACATTGAAGTAATTGAAATTTAGACCAAGGGTGGAAAGTACATTTATTATTTTTATCAATTTATATGTAAAATGAAAATAAATTTTAAAATTAAGTCTAGCTCTTCTACACTCCATTGAAATACTGTATTATGAAGATACAAGTTATGTTGAATAGTTTATCATAATTATTTTTAATCAATTTGATTTATTTTCTACCAAAACATCTTGGAGGTAACATTTACACTTTTTCTTTCATTGTTGATAATATATCCATCAGTAAAAACTTTTAATTCCAGTATAAACCCTACAGGGAAGGAAAATAGTACAAGGGAAAGATATGTAGCCAGAAGATGTGGGTTCCAGCCCCTCCCCATATTCATTATAACTTTGGGTAAATCACTGAAGCTCCCCTGAGATGCAGTTTTCTCATCTACAAACCGAGGACATTAACCCTTTTCTCCATTATAGGAATGTTGTGGAAGTACAAGGTAAGTGTAAAATTCTGTAATGATGTCATTTATTGATAGGGAAAGAATTAGAAATAATGTTATAGTGTTCCAAGACTTTGGTTTCTGGCATTCTGGTGTAGAAGGTGGAGTGTGGTCCCTGAATGTTGGCTACCACCCTGAGAACATTCAACTTAAAGATGGATATATAAAAGATTCCTTGGGTGCCTGGGTGGCTCAGTTGGTTAAGCATCCAACTCTTGATTTTGGCTCAGGTCATGATCTCAGGGTCATGAGATCGAGCCCTGTGACGGGCTCCACACTAAGTGCAGAGTCTGCTTCAGATTCTTACCCCCTCGCTCTCCCTCTTCTTCTGCTCCTCCCCCTGTTCCCTCCCTCTCTTAAATAAATACATAAATAAAATCTTTTAAGAAAAAGATTCCTGAACATAACCATTAAATAAAATGTATTTAACATTTAATTGTTGAACAGATTGTAAGGTATAAGTCTATACTCCATTTAGATGGTAGTACTCTTTTGAAGATTTCTCTTTATATATCTAGGCTTCATTTATATTTGCCAGTCTACATGGCATATACCATGCATCTCTCTGGTTTGCAGTGACCAGAATAAAGCTGTTTCATTGATAGGCCCTCATAGCTTTTGACAAGCACCAAAATTCTTAGAAGCTTTGCTTTAATATAAGTGTCACTCCCACTAAACTGTAAAATAACCATTTCAATTTGGAGGATCATTATCCTATTAAAACATAAATCAATTTACTGTCCTCTAAAATGTGACTACATTTAAGGGCAATAGGCAAGCCACAGCCATTCTTTGTGTGTTGGATGAGGTTGTAAGTGTGTCACCAAATGCTCAAATCCAGTTGTTACTGAAGCACAATCCAATCTCCAAGAGGGAAGACAACTATTAAGAATGAACTTAGAAAAAAGACATTTTGCAGATGTATTAAAATAGAAAACATAAGCTGATTAGGCAAAGTTCCAAAGATTCATTAGTTTATTAAAGTAGATTGAAATGAATGTTTGAGAGATTTAAATAAATTAACCTTTAATGAGTACCCAGGGGCCAAGGAAAAAGAATGACAGAGGATTAGGAGTATTTTGTCTGATTGTTGCATAATACTCACTGATTAGGTTTTTTTCTGAATGCTCATTGCTGTATAACAATACTAATAAATAAAAAAGATTAAATTTAAAATATCTCTAGATTGTAATTGTTGCCTGCTCTTATATGCACACAAATACCATGCTTGGATTTAATAGCAGTCCCTATAACTCTGGCAGAGAAAGACAAGAAATTTTGTCATTACATCATTATTTTTTGAAATGTCTCATATGTGAGCAAAGCTTTGGTCCAATTAGGGTAATTTATTCCTGACATGCTGGACATGCTTTTATCATTTCGGCATTAGATTCTTATTCTGAGTTTTGCAGTACATGTGCCCTAAATAATACTAATTGATAGCAAGTTACTTAGAAGATGTGTTGGTATTTAAACATCTTATTTATAAAAAAAACTTTTCTGGACTTCCTTACAAGTTCTGGTTTATAATTAGAAAAATTCTTTTTTTTTTTAAATCCACAACCTTCCTATAAGCAACAAAACAGCTAATTATTTTTTTCTTTTTTATTAACATAATGTATTATTTGTTTCAGGAATACAGGTCTGTGATTCATCAGTCTTACACAATTCACAGCACTCACCATAGCACATAACCCCCCAATGTCCATCACCCAGCCACTCCATCCCTTCCACCGCCCTCCTCTCCAGCAACCCCTCAGTTTGTTTCCTGAGATTAAGACTCTCTTATAGTTTGTCTCTCCCTCCAGTTTCATCTTGTTTCATTTTTCCATCCCTTCCTCTATGATCCTCTGTCTTGTTTCTCAAATTCTTCCTATCAGTGAGATCATATGATAATTATCTTTCTCTGGTTGACTTATTTCACTTAGCATAATACCCTCTAGTTCCATCGACATCGTTGCAAATGGCAAGATTTCAATTTTTTGATGGCTGCATAATATTCCATTGTGTATATATACCACATCTTCTTTATCCATTCATCTGTTGAAGGGCATCTCGGCTCTTTCCATGGTTTGGCTATTGTGGACATTACTGCTATGAACATTGGGGGTGCATGTGCCTTCTTTTCACTACATCTGTGTCTTTGGGGTAAATACCCAGTAGTGCAATTGCTGGGTCATAGGGTAGCTCTATTTTTAATTTTTTGAGGAACCTCCACACTGTTTTCCAAAGTGGCTGTACCAACTTGCATTCCTACCAACAGTATAAGAGGATTCCCCTTTCTTCACCATCTCTCCAACATTTGTTGTTTCTTGCCTTGTCAACTTTTGCCATTCTAACTGGTGTAAGGTGGTGTCTCAGTGTGGTTTTGATTTGTATTTCCCTGATGGCTAATGATGATGAACGTTCTACTCTCATTTTCTAGATGAGGATACCTCAATGAGGATTGACTTGCCCATTTCCCACCTGAGTTGATGGAAGAGCAGACACCTGTCTCTTTATGACCTGTTTTTCCACTATATTTAACTGCCTCCTTTGCATTTTTCACATTTTACCAGATCATTCTTTTTGTAAAAAAAGATTTATTGATTTATTATTAGAGAGAGAGAGAATATGCATGATGGGGAGGGGAGAGAAATCCTCAAGCAGAGTCCCTGCTGAGCGTGGAGCCCAACATGGGCTTGATCCCACAACCCTGAGATCACAACCTGAACCGAAATCAAGAGTCAGACACTTAACTGACTGTGCCACCCAGGCGCCCCTTAACAGATCTTTTTTAAAATTCAGTTTTATCACTGAAGAATCATTGAGATTACAGGTGACATAGGCAAACACTGCAGCCTGGTTTTTACTAAAAGTAGTTGTAGTTTAGATACAGTGCCTCCCAACCTTCTTCATGACATCGTACATGTAGTTGAGTAAAAGGAATGATCTACTAGGGCAATGGTGACTGGCCTGTGGTCCCAAGGGTTGTAAGATTCAAAGTTAATCCCCAAGGCAATTTGGAATCTTTCTCTGGGGATAAGAAGAGAGACACAGTATTTCTGAAGTATTTTAGTTAGTATCTCCTGGAGCAAGGAAAGGAACGTAATCCTGTAATTATACTTTGCCTAAAATTTTTCCAAGACTTCGGTTTCTTTTTGTTTTTGCCAGCAACCCTTCTAATCTTTCTTTCCATTTTTTCCATAGAAGCATCATAAAAAGGATAAAGTTAGGTCTAACATATTTATACCACACAACCAATACAGTTTTCTGCATATTGTATGCAATGAGTAAATTAAATCACCTTCTACATGTTGCCTGATTTTAACTTAAAAAAAAAAACCACTTTGGTCAGCGTATACTCATCTGCTTCATTTAGAGCAGTGGTTTTCAGTCCTGGTTGCACATTATGATCCCCTGGCAGCTTTTAAAAACTAGATCCTAAGGCCCCACCCAGACCAATTAAATCAGATTTATAGGGGTGGGATCCAGGTGTTGATATTTTTTAAAAGTTCCCCCAGGTAACTTTAATATGTAGCCAGAAATGAGATGCACTGCCTTAAAGTCTTGATCTTTTCTAGGGACAGTCCTAACAAATCTGTGAGGTTGGGGACTGGGTCAAGGCAGAATGTAGTTGGTGAAAAACAAAGGAATATGGGAGCTTCTTTTGGCACTGTTCACTTTGTGGCAAACCTGATTTGGGTCACATGTGTATCAGAGAAAACAATTGCCTTTTAGGAGCCCAAAGGGAGGACTCTTAAATAGAGTTGGTTTAATGTGCTGCGACTATATGGTCATGCTTGGCATCTGCCCAGGAGGCTAGGCTGCTTGGTGAGGTATTCGTGGCCTTAGTTCATTGTTATTCCATTTCTTCTTTCCACCATCATCCTAGGCAAGTGTGCAATTTCCAGGAAAATCTGAGCTTGTAAATATACCAAAGCTGTAAATTTACCAATCCACATCTGTCTTCAAAGAATGCCTTTCCCCAAACCTATAGGGAAGAGGCTCAAAAAAAAATAACAGTAACAAAAAGAACCTAATGGAAGATGGAAATGGATTCAGTTAGGAAGGAAATACAAATTGGAATGATCTTTTAAATCAAAGTAACACTGTGGCTTTTAAAACCCATTCCAAGATCGCAAGAATGTCAGTTGGACTGAAAGGATGTTTGGGTCTATTCCAGTCCTGGATTCTTCTTAAAGGCAGTTTTAGAAAGTTACTATGCTTTCACACTCTGACTTCACCTGGTACAACAGATTCCTCTATTGTGTAATCAGAATAATTGGGCTGTCCATTTGCTGCCTCTGGGGTGCCTAGAACTCTTAGGTGTTAAGGATCTGTGCAGTGTTTAAGGCCTCTATCTCATGATGTAACAGGACTTTAACTTCCAGGCAGTGCTCTTTTGTTGCAGAGAAACTCTTAAGTTGAAATGTTCATGGAATTTAATTCAGTTATAGCACTCTCTTCAACACAATCCATCACTTCACAATCTCCTAGGAACCCTGATTTGCTCTGTCAGTTGTTTGTCTCAAAGCATCTTTCTGAAATGAATTTACTTTAAAGTTAAAGATGATTAGAGTGCTTCTTCTCCAGGAGACAATTACATTGCTATATTCTGTGGCAGGATGAAAAACAACATAGCATTAATTTTTCCAAGCTTTCTTTGAGTATTGTTAAAAGGAGAAACATCAGCTTAATCCAACATACTATAATAGCCAAAAGACAACTGCTATTAAAATGCAAGATTTTCTAATAAGACCATTTTGAGGTGTTCTTTGGGAGGAGGAGAAAAGAGAGAAATATGAAGGGAGGAATGGAAGGAATTTATTAAGTCTTCCTGACCTTTGTCAGTGAATGCTGTAGACAAAATAAACTGTCTGAGAGCTATTATTAAAATGTTTTTCTCTCTCCTTAGCCCAATAGTATATTATCCTGCCTCTTAGACTATTCTGCTTTATATTTTTCTGGATGAATTGATATCTTTTGACAGGCTTTGTTAAGAATACATAGTAAAGGTCAAGTATAAGCCATTTGCTGGTGTTCCCTGGCAGCCTTTATGTCATGGTAAATAGAGATTGGAAGTGGTTTTATTTTAAGCATAGCTTTGTGGATATGCTTCCAATGGATTGTGCTTTTTCTCATACTGAAGCCCACAAACCTTGCATGATTTTCAAGACTGCGATTTAAAAGCTTTAAAATGGAGTCATCTCAGCCTCCTTTCTTCCCCTCAATTCCCAGATCTAATTAGACACCAAATCCAGAGGATTCTACTTCATGAATATCTCTGAAATCCCCTCATTTTTCCCCCATGCATTGCCACTGTCTGAAGTAATATTACTGTCATCTCTCCCCTGTATCACTCTGGTGTTCTAATTGGTCTCTCTACCTCTGTTGACTTCTCACCTCCACTGCATCCTTCATTCTGCCATAAGTGTAAGCTTTCTAAGGCACAGATCAGCTGTTGGCAACCTTCTACCCATAATACACACAAACCCACAAACATCCAGAAGGAACCCCAAGGTCCTAATAAGTGCTCTGATAAAAAGGTTCTGTGTATTCCTGTGGAGCGAGCTTTTGGGAATTAAGAAACATTTCACTGAAGAGGTGACATTTGAGCAAGGTTTTGAAGGATGAATAAGAGCTCTCCAGGTGGAAAAAGGGAAAATTATAGTTCAAGCAAAGGGAATGGTATGTACAGAGCACAGAAAAGAGAATCCAGAAACAAATCCATGCATATACAGTCCATTGAACATCAACAAGGGTGCAAAGAATGTGCAATGAGGAAAAGATAGTCTCTTCAGTAAATGGTGTTGAGAAAACTGATGTCCACATGGAGAGGAATGAATTTAGACCCTTATCTCACACATACACAAAAATCAACTCAAAATGTATTAAACATTTAAATATAAAATTTTAAACTAAAACTCCTAGAAGAAAACATAGGTGAAAAGCTTTATGACATTGGTCTCGGCTGTGATTTCTTGATATGACACCAAAATCATAAGCAACAAAAGTAAAAACAGACAGGTGGTACCACATCAAACTAAAAAGCTTAGAAAGGAAACAACAGAGTGAAAAGGCAACCTACTAAATGGGAGAAAACAAAGAATTAATCTTCAGAATATATGAAGAACTCCTACAACTCAATAGAAAAAAAACCTTAATAACCCAATTTAAGAAAAAGCCTAAAGACTTGAATAGGAATTTCTGCAAAGAAGATGCACAAATAGCCAACATGTATATGAAAAGATGCTTAATGTCACTACCATAAGAGAAATGCAAATCAAAACTACAATGGATAATACCTCACACTTGTGAGGGTGGCTATTAAAAAAATAAAAAGGGTTAGCAAGGATGTGGAGTAATTGGAACCCTTGTACACTGTTGGTGGGAATGCGAAATGGTACAGCTGCTATGGAAAACATATGGAGGTTCCTCAAAAAATTAGAAATAGAACTACTATATGATCCAGCAATCCCAATTCTGGGTATTTATCCCAAAGAATTGAAATCAGAATCTCAAAAAGATATTAGCACCAGCATTCATGGTAGCACTATCCACGATAGCCATAATGTGGAAATTGCCTAAATGTCTGACAGATGAATGGATTAAAAATAATAGGATGTACATACAATGGAATATTATTCAGCCATAAAAAGGAAATCCTGTAATATGTAAGAACATGGATGAACCTTGAAGACATTATGCTAAGTGAAATAAGCCAGTCACAGAAAGACAAATCTTGCATAATTCCACTTATATGAAGTATCTAAAATAGTCAAATCCATAGAATCAGAATGCAGAATGGTGGTTACCAGTGGCCAGGGGGCAGGAGGAATGGAAAATTGCTAATCAGTGGGCATGAAGTTTGAATTACACAAGATGAATAAATTCTAGAGATCTGCTGTACAACATCATGCCTGTAGTTAACAATCCAGTACTGTACACTTAAAACTGTATTAACAGTGTAGATTTTATGTTGTGTTACTACCAGTAAAAACACTTAAAATTGTGTTAACAGTGTAGATTTTATGTTGTGTTACTACCAGTAAAAGAAGCACAGACGTGAAAAGGCATAGCATATTTGAGGAATTTGAAAAGTTTGGTATGACTGAAGCAAAGGGTGTTTGTGGGAAGTAGCAAGTGACAAAGCTGATGCAGTAATTTGGGCCAGATTTCCTGTGTACTTCTCTGCCTTCCTTTCTGATTGTTATCTTTTTGAGGAAAGAAACTGTTTTATTGAGTCCTGAAATGCTAGGGCCTAGCATACTGCCTGGCACACAGAATTGTTTGAATGAATTAGATGAATAAGAAGAGAGACCATCTATCACTATTATTTCATAGATTCAATCATTCCACTACATACTGAGTATCTCAGACTCCAGGCTGGAGCAAAATTAAGATCCTACTTATTCTTTTATACAACAACAACAGTAAGACTTGTTTCAAACACAGATTAGATCTTTTTTTTTGCAGGCTTTTTCCTTTACAGTCATGTTACCTTCTCAAGGAGTAGATTCTAGCTTTCTCCTCAGTAGTAGGTTTGACTTCAGCCCAGGGACATCTCTAAAGGAGTTTATCACTTTCCAACACCCTGATACTCCTCAGGTGGAATCGTTATAGTGGAGGTATGGATCTATAAAAGATGTATTATCATATTACAGAAATCTGTTTTCTCCTGTGTGTTTAATTTTGCAGCTAATGCAGGGTTGTTTTTCATACATTCTTGAAAAACTAGTCCAAAGGAGGATCAAATATTAGGAGTGCAGAAAGCATAACTCCAGAACATTAGTGATACAGTATAGCAAAATTAATGGGATTGGGGGGAAAGGAGGGAGGATAAAATTTTTTGAACATGTGAATGAAGATTTACTGTATTTATGTAGTTCTATCTTTAGGGAATGCTAAATCATAAACTCATCATTGGTTAATTAGAAGACAATTAAAATTGTAGCATAGTGATTGGATAAATAGTTAATGAAGGCTGAATGAAATGAAAAAAGGAAATCTAGTGAAATTAGTGTGTACATTTTAGGGAAAACAAAGATACAAATGTTATTCATGCAGTGCATCAGTCTTGAAGGATACCAATATCCTTCTAGCACTAATCGATAAAATTAACTCTGCAAAGACCAAAGAGTTCCAGCTCTCACTCTCCCCGCCAAAGCATCCTACACTGAAATGCAGATTTATCTGACTGCTACTTCAATTTTCACTCACTTAGAGCATGTGAAATTATTTTGCTGAACCTTGTTTACAGCGTATTTACTGGTGTCTTAATCTATTAGAACAAATTGGTGTACTCTGTGTGTAGTAACTGTTCCTACTGAAAGGGCTGGCTCAGCCAAGGCTCCTGACCAGATCCAGCTGACTAGCTAGTTTTCAAAACCAGCAAAGTGGTTTCTGCAGGGAGAACTGTGCTTGCTTTTGATAATTACCTCAGCTTTATGAAATCAATCAGCCTGAAGGGAAGACCTCATTACAGATCTGACAAGATAGACTCCAGTTTCAATACCAGAATAACTCTCTGTCCTCAGGCTCTGAAACCTGCAATTATTTATTTTATTTAGACAGAGACACCCATAATACAGTGCCTCTGGGCACATTCTCAGGCAAGTATTAAACAGATAACCTAATGGTCAGTGTTAGGAACCTGCCCTTTTGCTGTCACTCACGTGGAAAATTGGTCAACAGGAATTGCAGCATGGCCTAGAGCCAGCTCAAAGCAGGCACTGATTAATCACCATCTTTCTAATCCCCCACCCTCAAAGATGTGGAGAAAAGGGTGGTTGCTGTAACTGTTCCCTGGGCTAAACTACAGGAAAATAAGACTTTCTCTTCTGAGTTCCTCTGAAGATTGTCAGACTTTATCCTAAGGAAAATGATAAATCGCCCATCTACCATGTGTCACTTTGAACTGTTCTATCAAATCAACATTTTTTTGAACTTTGTTTTCATTGAGGAATGTGATTTTGCTGTGTTTCCCAAGCCTTAAATTGTATGGGGGGAAAAGAATCCTGAAGCATTGTTCTTCTTGAAGGTGGAAATATATATTTTGCTTTCCTGCTCACGGAACTCAAGCACCTTAACAGATTTAGTTCAGACTTTTCTGAAATAATTCACCTTTACTAGGCCTGAGACATGTCAGCCCCACAGGAAAAACACAGAGAACATTCTGAGCATAGGAAAATACGGATTTGGAGAGAAAGTGTCCTCCTCCATTCCAGTTCTCATGTCACTGTTAGCAGTATTCTCATAATATAGCAGCCAGCTAAAACTGAGCACTGATTAAAGCTTTGAGAGGAGGCATTTCAGTTGTAAGGGTAAAGTGTGGTTCTTTCATGTTGGAAAGTTCAAGGTGACAAATATGGTCTCCTCTCCTAAAAATAGTACAAGCAAAGAGTCATCACTGACTATTCCCAGCATTATTTATTAATGTTTTACCTTGATGGCTGTGTATTATCTGAAAGAAAAAGAAAGTTATAAAATGAATGCAGAGCTAACATCTCCCAAGCTGTAAATAGGATGTAGCCTGGGGGCCTAAAGACCCAGCCACTCAAACTTTTCTATTCCATTTTTGAGGCAAATTCATATAAACCCTCAATTAGACTAGAAGAAGGGAGTTATACACTTATTTAGTATCTAATATGTGCTAGACTCTAAATATACATTCTCTCACTGAATTTTCCTCACTTCCTATAGGAGGGGGCATTATTCCCATTTTACGGTGCAGAAGCAGTCTCAGAGAGATCAAGTAGCTTACTTTATACCTCTTGTATATGATACACCTAGTAACTAGCAGGTGTGGGTTTGAATCCAGGTCTATTCTAGAGCAGCACTGTCCAGTCAAATTTTCTGTGATGATGGAAATACTCTGCACTGTGCTTACTACTACAGTAGCCTCCTAGGTGCATATGGCTATTGAGCACTTGAAATGTGGCTTAGTGCTGCTCAGGAACTGAACTTCTCATTTCATTTCATTTAAACTTAGATTTAAATAGCCGTATGGCTACTCTGGCTAATGGCTACTGTGGTGGACAGTACCTCTCTAGGAATTGCCTTTTCTTGGCTGTAGTTTGTAAAGCAGGAATCTGTAAACTGGTGTCCATAGAACTATTAAAAGATCCATATATGGAGTTTCTTTTATAGTGTTTTCTGATATAAGGGTCTTAGTGATATATGGAGTTTCTTTTATAGTGTTTTCTGATATAAGGGTCTTAGTCAGTGGAAGAACAGTTTTGCCTTTGGAAATGGAGAATGAAGTTATGCAGAATCAAGGTTAGGGGTAGAGTGTATGATCATCTACCATCACTCCCCAAAGAGTCTTCAGGGATCCTAGGATAGAGGGGATACCAAGAATGCTGAAGGAGCCCAAAGACCATACTTCCTTCTTCCCTTCATGATAGTCCCAGCAACAGGTTGGTTGGCATCTGGGGTGGGAAACACTACTATTGTACCCAGGCTGGAGCTGAGTTCAGTTCAATATGCATTTCTGGAGTGCTTATAACATTGTACAAGGCATCATGCCAGGCATCGTGGAGGAGGAGATTTTTACAATGACTGGGATGTAAGGTGTGTGCTAAAGGAGTTTACAAGTGGCAGTGGGTAAGGCAGGAGAGAAGGGAGGATAAGACAAATACTCAAGGCATGCTCTAAAAGGCATATGAAAAATGCAGATGAAGATCTGAGGAGAACCAGAAGAGTGTTTTAGAATTAAAAAAAAAAAAGCCCAAGTTCCTTGCTATATTGTTTATTAGCTGTATGACCTTGGGAAATTTACTTAAACTCTGTAAGTTTGCCTTTCTTTGTTGTAAAATGGGAATAATAACTAGAAAATAAAATTAAAAGATAATGTTTGTAAAGCAGAACACATTCTTAACAGCCAATGAATGGTTGATCCCCTGGTAGCCCCACTCCATTGCTGTGTATTTAATGGGTTGGGTGAAAGTGGATGAGGAAAGGAATCATGAAGGAAATAGCATCTGAGATAAACCCTTAGAGAAGGATACTGTTTTGAAGGCTGGAAATCAAGAAGTAGGTGGTGGAGCATTGTGAGCCAAAGGTGTAGAGATAGGAAAGTACTGGAATGATTAATTGAACAGCAGGTAGTCCCATTTTGCTAGAGTGTCAGTCTTTTCTACTCAAAGTGTGATTCCCCACACCAGCAGGATCAACATCATCTGGAACTTGTTAGTAAAGCAGACCACAACCCAGACTTATTAAATCAGAATCTACATTTTAACAAGCTCCCCTGAGAACATGTGTGCACATTAAAGTTTGAAAAGTGTTGGGGTAGAGTACAAGCTGGGGCTTGGTAAGAAACAGTGCTCAGAATGGGTAGGGCCTTATTTTGAAGGACTTGAATGCTTGACCAAGTAGTTTGGGGAGTCCCTAAAAGTTGCTAAATGATCACGGTCAATAAAAATCTGCCTGTCACCTGTATCACAGCTTGAAAGAGTGACATAAATGTACATTTTTCCCTGAAAGTTTTTATGTTCACCACCATTCAAGCAAGTCCCTTAGTAGAAAAGGATTTTGGCTCTTTTCTTTCTCATCACTTTCCCTGTTCTCTTCGCTCCCCTATTAATCTTTTACAATGACTCTTGTTTCAATTAAACCAGTTACACAGAATATTGAACTCATGAAATTGACAAAGTAGGTTTCGTTTGTTTGACATCAGCTAAGACCTGGAACTGAGAAATGTTCATTGGTTTTGGCTGCTAACCCCTGTGGCTGGAGAGTGATATTGCAGCCCAAATCTGTGAGACATTGCAAATATTCCCTCAGAAGTAGCAAGTGGAGTAGCTAGGTAGTGAGAGCTGAAAATAGGGAGTCAGAAGTTTTCAGGCCTACGCTGAGGAAGGAGGAGAGGCTCCCAGGGATGGATAAATCCTACAAAGGCACCTGCCAGCACATTAAGGTCCTGACCATTATCCCAATAACCCCGTGTTTCTCCAAAACTTTTGAATTAAAAACTAATTTGGAGACCCTCTACTTCCCCTTATTACCATGGAGTCCCATATCTGATTTCAAACTGAAGTTACTTGGAAAATAGGACTCAGGTTACAGAAATTTGTTTTATATATAAATCAACTATAGTGTTACTTTTGCCAAAAATGGATACTCTATTTTTTTTCAATCTAAGTGTCTTTCTGGAGATTGCTGCCTTGAATTGAATTTACCAGATTTCTCAGGACCTAACCATTTTCTTTGAAAGGGAACTAATCCAGACTATAATTGTGTTTTCTTTTTGCTAAGATTGTTCCACCTTCAGTCCATGGGCCACAGCTGCAAATAAGAAGTGGCAGGGACCACAGGGTCATATTTCCCTACCATAACCTGGAGCAATCATTAAAAGTGTTAGATTGCATCATGAAGGCTAGTCCTAATTTGACCTGATAGTGGAAAGCTCTGTAAAGTCAATTGTGACAGTAACTATAACAGCAGCTGGGCACAAAGAGATCATTGATCTTCTTTCACAAGAGTCATGAAAATTCTTCAGTGCTCTCCTCAAAACCCAGGAATCATTTGCATCTGTATGGCAGACACCATTGCATATGAACTAAGAACCACACTTCATTCTGAGATGTTTAATTTGCTGGTTCCATTGGATGAGAAATGTCATTCTCCAAGGACCCCACCCCCACCCTTCCCTAATATGCATACTCTCTAAAGTGGCCTCATTTGTGTTATGAAGTCAGATAATCTGTATTTTGACTTGACATGAAATAACAGCTGGTCAGCTCTCTAAACCAGTCAACCTGGTTTTAGATGAGATTACATTACCACATGAACTTAATTGTGATCATAAGCTACAGTAGTAGCAAAAACCTATAACACCAATGTTTATTATCCATTTTCCTTTATTTTTATCAATTTGTGCTTCCCTTTAGAAAAACTGTATGTGTTGTGAGATTAGGCAATGAGGGGACAAGATGTGAGGAGAAATGAATGAGCAAAGTTCAAAGTTTTATTAAATTTATCCTCAGGGATAAAAGGGCAAGGACTATGAGAACTATATAAGACTTTAGAAAATTTCTTTTTTTAAAAGATTTATTTATTTATATTAGAGAGAGACCGAGAGAGAGAGAGAGAGAGAGAGAGAGAACGTGGGAGTGAGAGGCAGAGGCAGAGGAGAGGGAGAGAGAGAGAGAATCCCAAGCAGACTCCCCGCTGAGCACAGAGCCCGACGACGCGGGCTCCATCTCAGGACCCTGAGATCATGACCTGAGCCGAAATCAAGAATCGGATGCTCAAATGACTGGGCCACCCAGGTGCCCCAGACTTTGGAAAATTTCTAACATTGCTCTGTTAACTATTTGTTACTCCCTCATTTGTTTTTCTTGCTGTAATTATCAGTAGAACCTTTAAAAAGTTAGACATGCTATGCTCTCATTTTAGGGACAATAAGCAAGTTAATAGTTGAATAAAATGCATCATCCTTCACAGGCAGTTTGGGGGAGATGAAAGGAACCCTCAAAATAGAGGAGGTGGTAGTTTTGAAAAAGGTAAGCAAAGCAAGGTGAATCTCTGGGAGCACAGCAAGGAATGGTCCCCAGGCAAAGAAGTCCCCCCCCACCCCCCCGGGGTTTAGACCTGTCAGGAATTCTATAGATAAGATTCCTGTACTGCATAAAAGAATGAACTAAATAACCTCAAAAGTTTCTTCCTCATCTAATATTTTCCTAATATCTTCCTAATCTAATGGTTTCATCATGCCTAGTAGAAAAATAGGAGAAATAGCTTCCATAAGAGATTTAAAGATAAATTCTGTAGTTTCAGTGACAATTACAATATGGTCATTGCTAATATTTTACATTTAAGTCATAATTTCTGCAGTAAGAATTCTTTAAAGTGATAGTTTTCTTTTTTAGAATTTAAATCGTTTTAATGGGGCTATTTTATTTACAGTAGCACTCAGCTTGGATCACATATACATGACACAGAAAAGTCTCTAAGTACCTATTGATTTACTGACTTATTGGTTTATTTAGTGTTGTCTTAGGGGAGAAATAAAACAATACAATAAGAGTGGCTAGAAAGCACTGGTGTCAAAGGATTTTGCTATCTCTACAGCCCTTGTTCTTAAACTACAAATCTTTGGAGACTGTATTGGGTCCCTGATAATACAAAATGTGGATTCATATGCAGTGAATCAACTTACTGAATGACAGGTCTTTCTCACCTTGATATGAGAGCCTTTTCTATAAGAAACAAGGCCTGAGGGGCACCTGGGTGGCTCAGTCCTTAAGCATCTGCCTTCAGCTCAGGTCTTGGTCCCAGGGTCCTGGGATTGAGCCCCACATCAGGCTGCCTGCTCAGCGGGAAGCCTGCTTCTCCCTCTCCCACTCCCCCTGCTTGTGTTCCCTCTCTCACTGTGTCTCTCTGTCAAATAAATAAATAAAATTTAAAAAAAAAAGGTTTGAGATGGTGCACTAAATTATCAGGATTTTCACATATCTGGATCATATCTGAGGTGGATACACAGAAAATACTTGAAATCTCAGTTTTATTTAGTGTCAAACAAAAATCTATATGCTAGTATGAGGAACAAAATACCTAAATCCCTAAAGTTATCATCTGGGACTAAATAAAAGGCAAAACAATTATAGTCAAATATCTATGAATGAATACTTTTAATTAGCAGATTCTTTTCCTGAACTCCAACTTTTCAAACAGCAATGAAAAGATTCAATGAGGGAAGTAGGGTCTATCCTTGGATCAGAGCAATTTCAGACCACTCTCCTCACATTGTACATCAACAATTCTAGAAGTTGAGGGGCACCTGGGTGGCTCAGTCGTTAAGCGTCTGCCTTCGGCTCAGGTCATGATCCCAGAGTCCTGGGATCGAGCCCTGCATCGGGCTCCCTGCTCTGCGGGAAGCCTGCTTCTCCCTCTCCTACTCCCCCTGCTTGTGTTCCCTCTCTCGCTGTGTCTCTCTCTGTCAAATAAATAAAATCTTTAAAAAAAAAAATTCTAGAAGTTGAAATGGAATAGAAATAGAAATTCAAAATTATGGTAGTGGCAGTTAATACTTATTGAGTATCTGCTATATGCCACATGTAATGCAGAATGTTCTACATACATAATTTCATTTTAATCCTTTTAACAGTCCCATGAGTTAGGCACTGTTATTAGCTTCCCTTTATAGATTATGGCTCTGAAGTTCTGTAAGATCTTCGGTCATCTACTTAATAAGGCAGGGAAATGGACTAATATATTCTGTAAAATTATCAAATGCAAAACAAAGTAAGAAAAAATTTTCTGATTAACTATCATTAATCAGAACCTCCTAATCCCTGAGCATTCCTTTTGATCAAGCTTTCACCATCCTGCAGTATAGTACTCAAATGATGGAGATGCATTTGAAATCTAATTATTTTAAGTAATGTTGATATAATCAGCACCAGAACTTTTAAGTTGTGGCATTAATTCTTGATTATCAGCTGTCACGTCTTTAACTACATAGGTTAAAAGAATGAGTCACCTACCCCCTCCCTATTGAGTATTAATTAATTCATCCAACACTCACTATGTGCCAGGCATGGTGATAGGCACCAAGGATACAGTTGGGGGGTGGGGAGAGAGGGTAGAGTGTTGGGGTGGCTATCCTCCTAAGAAGAGTTTACAAACTTACAGAGAAAAGTTTTTTTTTTAATTCACTTAGAATAGTAGGATAATAATAACTTTAAATATATATATTTTATCTTTTTTATCTTTCCAACAACCTGGTACAAATGTTATCAGTCCCCTTTTACACATTATGAAACTAAGACTAAAGGAGATTACACAAATTGCCAGCTAGTAAAAGACACAGCCAGGATTTTAACCCTAATCTGTCAGGTCTAAAATACATACTGTTTCCATGATACCATTCCATCTTCCATGGAACTTGTTTTGTTCAGTATAATACTGCAGAAAGAAATACCAAGAAAAGTTTTGCAATAGTACACTACTCACATTTGACTCTGGGACCACTCAGGTGCAAGAAACATCTTCATTTGTAAATTGTATTAAAATCTCGTCCTTGTAAATCGTCTTGGTCATTATTGGAATGTTTTTTAATACATAGCAATTGATGTTTGTTTCTTTAGTTCTAAACATAGTAGGGATTTAATAGAACATAGATATGATGCAGTGAACAGTTGACTTAAGATACAGGAGTTTTCATTCTTTCACTTACTCAGATGATGTAAGGAAGAATGTTTGACAAGTCCCAGAAGAAATTTAATGGAGGTGTTCTGAGTGAAGTCTGATTGCTGAAGAAATGGTATTTGTTATGTGGGCTGAAAACATTAGCATAGGGGTACTTTTAACTAAAAACAATAATGTAAAGACATTTTGTTAGAACCTTAGCATTCATTTTACTGAAACTTGATTGACTTTTAGCTGACTGGACTCCAAGCTTTTGTTGACCTTTACAACACTGTCTCAAGAATTAGGAGCACCTGGGTGGCTCAGTTAGTTAAGAGACTGCCTTCGGCTCGGGTCATGATCTCAGGGTCCTGGGATCGAGCCCCACATCTCTACATCGGGCTCTCTGCTCAGTGGGGAGTCTGCTTCTCCCTCTCACTCTCCCTCTGTGCTCTTGCTTTCTCTCTGTCTCAAATAAATAAATAAAATCTTTAAAAAAAGAGAGATAACCTGAGGAATACATGACCAAGCTTTTTCAAAGGAAGAGTGGGTTCAACCATAGCCACACTTAATGAGGGTCCTATCTCTTTAAGGAAGGAGGTAGAAGATAATTGATAGCTTGTGGCCAAAAATGTTGATTTCCCAGAAATGTCAGGGATCTTCTCAAAGATGAGCCACAGTCTTACAAGACCCTACATTTTAATTCTGTACTCTTCAACAAAATCTGGAAAAATTACACAGGGCAACTGGCTTTAAGGAACTCACCTGTTATTCCTAGGTTCTTAAAGATTTAGAGAGTTTTCCTCTAGTGGCTCCTATCTAGAGACATCCCAGTCCTTAATGGAGTCTGGATTTTGGCTTTCTTTTTCTTCTTTAGGATTGAACCAGCTGCCCTTTGACCCTGCCAACAACAACGAACCCCTGCAGTTTGGTAGTGCCAGTGGCCCTCTGGTCACAGAAGGCCTCATTGAGAATGGAGGGGAGTCAAGCAAGAAAAGAAAGAGAACAAATGCTCCTTCAGGTAAGCTAGGCAATAATGCACCGTCTTGAGCCAGTGCTGTTGAGTCACCATTTTCCCAGAGCCTAGTATGTGACTGGCACTGTGCGGGCATTTGTAGGAACTACGGAAATGAGAGAGTTCCCTGCCCTCAAGGAACTCATGGTGGGATAGAGGGGGGAGAGGGAAAACACGTGAATAACTCTAATAATGAGACAGAGTATCACTGGTACTGTGGTAAGTGTGGAAAAGGGGGAAAAAAGCCAACGGGAGCACAAACGGGGAAGAGTGTAATTCAGCCTTGGGCATCGTGGAACACTTCACAGCAGAAGTGACATTTGTAGAGGCCCCCGGGTGGCTCAGGCCGTTAAGTGTCCAACTCTTGATTTCAGCTCAGGTCATGATCTCGGGGTCATGAGATTGAGCCTTAAGTCGAGCTTTGAGATCAAGTCCGGCATCAGGCTCTGTGCTGGGTGTGGAGCCTGCTTGAGATTCTCTCTCTCCCTCTCTCCTTCCCCCAACCCCTCTAAAAAAAAAAAAAAAAAAAAAAAAAGTGACATTTGTAGCTGAGCCTTGAATGGGTAGGCTTGAGACAAAAAAAAGATGAATAAAGAGCACTGATTTAAGTTAGAAGCACTGCATGAATGAATGGTTTCACTGTATGTTTTTCTTTGTACATGTGGTGTGCTACCCTTACTTTTACTTGTAATGCAGATAACCACATATATCTGTAGCCCGCAACCCCACCTTGTTTCCCGCAGTATGCACTCTGCCACATGCATTTTATGCCCTCATAGCTCTCTTTGAACAGGTGATGAGCAGATTTTCCTAAATCGTTTATAACAGCCAACTGAGTTTTTATCCTCCCCTGCAATCCCCCTTTATCTTCATGTTCCATTAGCCTATTCTCAGGTTAAATTTCTCCAAAACAAGTGGGGAAGCATTAGGAGAACCAAATCTTAACTGATCATTTGGCATTTTAAAATATATCTCTTTGTTGCTTGGCTATTCATTTGAAAACAGTATCCGTAGTATGTAGAGACTGACCTGAGATTTGGGGATGGACCTAATAGACACGTTCATGATGTTTTTGTTTTGTTCTGGTTTTTTTTTTTTTACTATTACTTTTATATTCACCTTATAACATGGAGCATGTTTATAAACATATAACATCATATCTGATTCTTAGATTATAGGTCTTTCTGCTTCTAAATCAAGGTATTTGTCAAATACAGGTTCGGAAAACAAAAACACAGTAAGACACAGCTATCTGGAGCCCTTAAGAAAAGAGTGATTTTTAGAGAGCTATATTTTCTGGAACACTGGAAAGGCATAGTTTATAGCTAAGGAACTGGTGTGAGTTCTAATCCCAGCTCTATTTCTGTCTGTGGCCTGGGGGTGGTTCCTTAACCTCTCTGAGTTTCACTTTCTTCAGCTGTAAAGTAAAAATGATACTAAAACCCACTTCTTAGGATTTAAATGCGATTATATAGGTAAAGTGCTTAGCATGATATCTGCACACAGTAGTTATTTAATAAATGTTGCTATTGTTTTGTTATAATTATATAATATTATGAACTTTATCTTTTTTTTTTAAGATTTTATTTATTTATCTGAGAGAGAGAATGGGAGACAGAGAGCATGAGAGGGGAAGGGTCAGAGGGAGAAGCAGACCCCCCGTTGAGCAGGGAGCCCGATGTGGGACTCGATCCCGGGACTCCAGAATCATGACCTGAGCCGAAGGCAGTTGCTTAACCAACTGAGCCACCCAGGCGCCCATGAACTTTATCTTTTTAAGCATCAACACATTTCACATTTTTAGGTTAACTATTATGAATACAAATTGTGTGTGTGTTTGAACGTATCTGCCTTTTTAAGGCATGTATTCAACTCTGCTTGATCATTTAGAGGCAGAATTCCAGATATTAGTTATTGTACTGCACCATAATACTGTATTATAGTTTTCAGGGTTTGCTAAGGAATATAGGCCTTTTATCTCTACTCTACAATGTCCTAGACTCTGGTAGCTTTTAAGTTATTACAGCCATATTTTATATATATCCTGTCTCCTTTCTACAGTCTGCAGTCAGTTCTGGTTTCTCAGTGTCCCTTCATGCAGCAGCCCTTTTTCTCCTTCTAATCAGTTACAAACTTTAAAAAAAAAACAAAAAAACCCAGCCAGCTCCAAGTTGGTATGTCAGATTAGTACATTAAGTTAAGAGTTAGATCAGCTGTAAGAGAACCTGCTATGGAGAGAGTTTTAGGATTTAGGGCATCAACTTTTTTTTTTTTTTTTTTTTTAAAGATTTTATTTATTTATCTGAGAGAGAGAGAATGAGAGAGAGAACACGAGAGGAGAGAGGTTCAGAGGCAGAAGCAGACTCCCCGCTGAGCGGGGAGCCTGATGCGGGACTCGATCCTGGGACTCCAGGATCATGACCTGAGCCGAAGGCAGTCGCTTAACCAACTGAGCCACCCAGGTGCCCCAGGGCATCAACTTTAAGACATCTATTTTGGCTGCTCTGAGGCCTTTTTTGATCACTTACTAGTTTTTCCACTGTGTTCATGATAAGTGATGTGCTAGTTTAGAGTAATACCTCCTGAACTGTAGTTAACTCATGATGGTGGAGAAAGGGGGTATGGATTCATCTGAATTGTGAACTAACTTTAAAGAATTGCAGTTTTATTTCTAATGAGCATATTCAGTGAGAGCAAAGTAACTGTTGCAGATATAGGATTTTAGCAGCAGATTATGCTAATCTATAATTAGCAGAATCAGTTTGCATTCAAATAATGAATATGCTGAAGTTCTTTAAAAAGACTATTTTCTTTAAATAGGTGAAATAGGCCCTGGCAGGCTAAATTAGCTCCCTTGCAATCTTTTTTTACACTATTTGCCTAGTGAACCCTTTCTTTGTAAGTAGTACCCTTTCTTTGTAACTCCAGCCGAGGTGAAATTACCACAAATTCCAAAAAAGTGAAGTCCAAATTAATGAGGTTTTACTACATAGGGAGTCTCTTATAATTGTTCAGCTGGCAATCTTATGGTATTATAAATGGGCAGATTGCTTTATAATCATTTTTCTTTCTATGCAGTGCTAGACAAAAGGAAGAGAGAAGATATTTTGTGAGTAGGAACTTCCTTCTTCCTTTGTCACCATCCCCTGCATCTTGGCAAGTAGAAAGGCTAGGGTTGGAAGTCCTTAACAGAGTTACCGGCCATTTCAGTTCTAAGCTGAACTACACATCCAGCCATTATATCACTGAACCCTGTGACCCCTTTGAATCAAAGCCATCTTTCTCCCTCTCTTGTCACTGCAAATGAGGAGGGGTCTTTGTAGTTCTGGTTCCTCACCACACCTTCTGTTTTTCTTCCTTTCCCATCCATCCCTCTTAGCTCATCTTTATCTACAATCTGCCTCTCTCCTTTTATACTAAAATTGATTTCTTAAAGGTCACCAGTGACCTCCAAATTGTCAAAGTTGGTGGTCTTTTGGCTGCTCTCAACCACCTTGACCTGTTTGGTTCATTTGATGCTGTAAACAACCTCCCCTACCTTGAATTCTCTCTATTTCAGCTTTCCTTGGCAATACACTTTATTGTGAGATTCCTCTTCCTTTGCTGTCTCCTTCAAGGACTCTTTCTCCTTTTTCTCCCTACCTCCATTTTCAGTGAGTATACTATTATCCACATTTGTAGGTGAAGAAATAAAGGTTTGATAAACTAACCTAAGGGTGAACATCTAGCAAGTGGTTTAGCCAGGCCTGCAACTCCACAGCTTATCTCTAACTACTATGCCACATTTACAATGCCTGTAGATATTAGGAATCTAGACCCGTTACTAAAATGTATGTTAAACATTGGTCGCACACTAGGGAAATCTGTATTTGTGTGAGGATAAGGTGAGCAAAGCTTGGATTTGATCATTTCTAGGATCCCTTCAAACTCTGAGATCCCATGGTCCCTTCTTTTCAGCTTTTTGTTTCCCCGGCTACTGCTCAAAACAAGTCTTCTAGTTCAGGCAAGGTGATCTGCTACCAAACAAGCATTGTGCCTTAGTACCCTGCTCATGCCAATTTTTTTTTTTTTTTTTTTTGTCTAGCATGATCTTTGTTTTCTTTAACCTGTCAAAGTCTGTCCAACTGAAAGCACCTAGTACAAGTCCAGCCTTCTCCAGGAAGCCTTCCAGATCATCCATTAGAATTGTTCATTTGTACCTCTGAAACCCCTTGGTCATTATGTTCATATGACTCATTTGACACTGATTGTAGATTACCTTGCAGTTATCTTCTCATAGGAATATGTCTTAGCCTTTTAACTCAGTCATTAGCCCCTTATTGGAAGGGCCCCTGACTCATATGACTTTTAGCAGAGATACAGTGTCTTGCACAGAATAGATGCTCAAGAAATATTTGTTAAGGGGTGCCTGGGTGGCTCAGTCAGTTGGGCGTCTGCCTTTGGCTTAGGTCACGATCCCAGGGTCCTAGGATCAAGCCCTGCATCGGGCTCCCTGATCAGCATGGAGTCTACTTCTCCCTCCCCCGACTTGTGTGTGTGCTCGCTCGCTCGCTCTCTTGCTCACTCTCTTAAATAAATAAAATCTTAAAAAAAGAAATATTTGTTGATTGATCATGTACCTCGTTGAATAATTGCTTTCAGTTGGCCTTAATCGTCACTATTATTCTCTTGTCATTGCCAGAGTGGAGCTGTGTATAAAACTGGGCATGGGGCACCTGGGTGGCTCAGTCGTTAAGCGTCTGCCTTCGGCTCAGGTCATGATCCCAGGGTCCTGGGATCGAGCCCCACATCGGGCTCCCTGCTCCGCGGGAGGCCTGCTTCTCTCCCTCTCCCACTCACCCTGCTTGTGCTCCCTCTCTCGCTGTGTCTCTCTCTCTCAAATAAATAAAATCTTAAAAAAAAATAAAAAAATAAAAAAATAAAACTGGGCACTTCGTATCTAATGTTGATTAGTTGATTTCCTCACTTGACCCTAAAGGTCAAACTCCAGACATTTGTAAGATTATATCCTTAGATAAGCCACACATCAAATCTGGGTGCTTGTGAAAAGAATACTTTCCCCTAATGGAATCTTTGCCTTTTTACTAGGTGAAATTTCGAGTGCCCAAGGGAAACTCATAGGTGGAGTTTGGGTGTCATGTCCCAACTCCTCTGTGAAGTAGATCAGTAATCTGGATTAGATAATACTGCAGTATTTGACCACAAACTCCTCCTTTATAGATCTGGCTGCTTTACATCCTTTATCTTTTTTATCAATTTTTTTTGAGAGGGTAGGGGGCAGAGGAGAGGGAAAGAGAGAATCTTAAGCAGGCTCTGCACCCAGTACAGAGCAGGACGTGGGGCTCGATCTCAAGTCAAGAGACAGATGCTTAACCAACTGAGCCACCCAGGCACCCCTGCAGCTTTTATCTTAAGGTGAGCTCAGCATTCTTTAGTGTGTTTGCTCTCAAATTTCACCTTTTCCCTATAGAACTGTTTCCTTGGTGATGATACAGTAGCACAAATGGTCTAAGATTGCAGTGAGTCCACTTATTCAGATGATACTCTATGGCTAAAGAGTAGACCACTATTAAACCCTCATCAAATCATAATGCCAAGTTCCTGTCCAGAAGATGCCAGCTGCTTCTGGTTTGAGATCTACCTGAACTTGTAGAAGCAGAGATACCAGTCTTCTTCCCAAATACTTCCACTAAAGTGAAGAATTCATGAGTCAATATGGCCATCGGGATGATGACTAAAATCGAATGCATTGTTTTAAGCAACATCATGACACATTAGTATTCAAAGGAAGTGTCAGGTCTCTGGAAGAGTGGGCAACTAACCTGGGGATAATTATGATACCAGAGTGATGATCCAGATGTGGACATTGTCATGTTTCCATGGTCTTCTCTCATAGGCCTGTTTTGAAAGATAGGTTTGCACTTAAATACATGATGCCCAGTACTGAGCAGTATTCCTGAAGTTCATGTGAATAATGAATAGCTCAGTATAAAAAGAGAGATCTTCAGCCATTTTCCATTTGTAATAATGACTGAATCCCAAGAGTTCAGGATCTCCAGGAAGACTCTTCTATTCAATAATAATTTACATTGCTATGGTGATTCTTTCTTTCCTTAATATATTTTTTAAGTTTTATTTATTATTTTTTTTAGAAAGGGGGATGGGGAGAGAGAGAGAGAAAGTGAGAGGCAGAGGGAGAATCCCAAGCAGGCTCCATGCCCTAGCACGGAGCCCGACTTGGGGCTCAATCTGACGATCCAGAGATCATGACCTAAGCTGAAATCAAGTTGGATGCTTAACCGACTGAGCCACCCAGGTGCCCCCCCTTAATATATTTTCATATTTGTTTCATTTTAGAGATGAAGTGCTAATAACCAGAGAGGAGAAATGACTTTGACTAAGGTGGACTAGCATCTTCAGGAACGTTATGATACAATAGGGACCTCCAGATAATATCTAAGCTCAATCAAGGAGCTCCAGATAGTATCTAAACTTGATCAGAGACCCCTAACTCAGTTTGCAAGGTTTCCTTTAGAATTTCTGGAAGTCAAGATGAGACTTGACAATATGAAAGACAGTGAAGAGTTCTAGCTCTGCCAAGGCAAGATTAATGAGAGGAAGTGGGCCTGCGTAGCAACAAGGAGAGGTTGGTCAGACATAAGGAAGAACTATATTGGAATGAATTATTAGGGGAAGTTGCTTAAGCCCATTTGAAAGAGAAATATAAAATGAGATGAGCACTCATCTCTTTGGGAGTACTTTTGTTTCTTTTCTTACCTAGAAGAGGGGCAATGAACCAGGAAACTTTTCTATGACACTTACAGCCTTTTGATTTACCTCGGACTCACAGGGCGGAGACTTTTATTTCACATGTACTTTGAAGTCCATAAATGAAAGCATTGATTGTTTTTAAAGAGAGAAAATGCCATTGTTTTATATCTTGGTGTTTGGTATTTCTAGCATGTCAGCTGAATTATTATATTGCCAAAGGCAAGAAGAGCCTATTGTTCCTTCAAATGGAATTAAAATAAGAAAAAGACTAGACTAATAGCCCTACTCAGTTTCTTTAGTCCTTTGGACATTTTTATCTGATTACAGATTCAAGAAATAAAGCCATATCTTGGTAACTAGAGGATCAAAAAAGTACGCTTTTGTCTTTCTCAGGTTGATAGAAACTCAGTGTGAAATTTTTATCTTCAATGACTGTCAGGGGAAGGGGAGATTGAAGGTGGCACAAAAGAGGCAGGATAGGGACACCTGGGTGGCTCAGTTGGTTAAGCGTCTGCCTTCGGCTCAGGCCATGATCCCAGGGTCCTGGGATCAAGTTCCGTATCAGGGTCCTTGCTCGGCAGGGAGCCTGCTTCTCCCTCTACCCCTCCCCCTGCTTTTACACTCTCTCTCTCATACACACATACAAATAAATAAAACCTTTTAAAAAAGAGGATAGAAAAATGCAAATGTATCTCTCTTAAGTTGACCCAACCATGGGAATAGCTTTGGAACGATTTTGTGACTTTATTGTATCTAAGCTTTTAGTACTTCTCTCAGCAGACATGAAGTGTGAGTCAACCTCGTGTTTTGGTAATATAAAGGCTAGTGGTAGATGTTGAATCATAGTATTTTAGAGTTGGAGGCAACCTTGTCTAACTCCATCATTTTTAGAAATGAAGAAACTGAGACCCAGAGAAGGGGCTTTTCGAAAGTCACATGGTTAATTAGTGGCAGAACCAGAACCAATTACTACCAGACCCATATAATCATTTCAAGTTGGTTAGGACTGTGGCATGCAGTTGATTAATTTGTACTGCAGAAAGTATGTCTATAACCTAGAGGAGCTGGCTTCCCCCATGCTAATAGTATTACATGATTTGTAGCAAGCTAACCCAATGGTATATGACATCCCATATCTATTCTGCCTACTACACAGGGGAGGGCCCTTTGATCTCAAGCTACAAAAAGGAGTTTGAGAATGGAAAACACCTATGAGGAAATTGCTTCTGTAGAGCTGAACTTCAGCAGCTCAGAAAATCATAGAATAAACTCTTTGCAACTCCTGCTTACTTGGCAGGGGACGGTTTGTGTCCCCTCTCCCAGCCCACCCTTATGGCCACTCCATCCAAATGGGAAAAAAATATATAATGTTTATCTATGATATTATTATTATTATTATGTTCAGTTAGCCAACATATAGTACATCATTAGTTTCTGATGTAGTGTTCAACGATTCATTATTTGCATATAACACCCAGTGCTCATCACAATACCTGTTACAGAAGGGAGGGGGGTGGGGAGTGGGGTCACTGGGTGATGGGTGTTTTTCTATGATTTATACATTGTTGCGTAACTTTGTCTGGAGGATCTCTTTCAATTTCTTGATTTCTAGGTAAAGACTTGTCTGGAAAAAATCAGTTTTAGAGTTCAGAGTAAGAGGATTCTTAGATTTGAGGAGGTTGTTTTCCTCTCCTGTTAGCTTAGTAACATTATCAAAGCTACTATCCTTCTTGACCTTGGGGTCTGTATGGGCCTCCTTGGCTTTAATAGGAGAAAAGAGCATACTCCAACATGTACTGAAAAGAATACTGAAGATTGTGATTTGAATACTGGACATGCCACTTAGTAGTAATATTTTGACCCTGGGTAAATCACAGAAGCCTTTTTGTAAGCCTCACTTTCCACATCTGTTAAATAAGGAAAGCATTTTGAAAATGGTCACATTTTTACTTCTTTTACTTTTATAGTTACTGCTTCTGCTCGTTAGGGTGAGAGGGTGAGTGCTTTTCTCCTTCCAGTTACAAATCAAACAAAACAAACACAAAAAGCCACGTGAGGAACAAAATGTGGTATCACCTTTATTATAAGCAAAACTGGATGGAAGAACATGGCTTAAGCCTAAGGTCTAATGAGGCTGCCTACCATCTCCAGCTCCAAATCTATAGTTTAATATCCACCTATGGGGAAGATTGAATCAGCAAAGCAGACTACTTACCCAGCCACTGTCATTGAGAGTGATGGCCTGTGTCACAATTCAGTGGAAGCTACAAATTAAGAGCAAGGTGGGCCTGTGGGCATGCCACTAGAAAACAGTGCCTGCACCCTAACTAAGCTCTGCTCACTTTGTAAGAGACAAAAGGTCATCTTAACTTGAGGCATTTTGTCCTGAGAGCCAGACTGCAGAAGTTAAGCACTGAATGAGCGCTTATTTTTATTCTAATCTTAGTAATCAAGTAAATCAATTCTCCTGTGCCCAGGAGCCAGTAGGCATGGGCTGAAAGCCCAGGGAGGTTTCTATAGCACTACTGTCTGTCCTCTCTCACAAATAGAATGGTTGTTCCCTCCTCCCCAGGGAATGATGGCAAGTATGACAAGAACCCTCACAATCCCAACTTTGCTGTTCATTTGAAGATTAACATAAGTTTTGATTTTTCTAAGTCCTATACTTAGTTGTTTGTTTGTTTGTTTGTTTGTTTTTAAAGACGGGGAAACCAACAATGAGAGTCCACTGTGTGGTACAAAGAAATAGGGTTGTTTTCCTACATGTGTTAAGTATTCTCCCTGTATAAAATCAAGACATTCCAGATGGAACTCAACCTCCTATCATTTGATTTAACCTCAAAGTAGTACCTCACAGTGAAAGGATTTCATTTTCACAAATTTCAAACACAGAATATCTCTCAAACCATTTTAGCATGGTATTCACATGAGGTTGCAAACTCTACAAATCTTCCTTTCTCTTAAATGACCCCAAGGTATAATAATTAAAATACTTTATTACTACTACTAGCTAATACTATAGAACACTTACTTTGTGCCAGACACTGTTCTAAGTATTTAAAATGTGTCAGCTTATTTAATTTTTCACAGCAACTCTGTGATTATCCTTGTTTTACTGATAGGGAAACTTAAATACAGAGAAGTTAAACAATTTGTCCAAATAGTAAATGGAGGAGATGAGATCTAAACCCAGGCAGAGTAGCTCCAAAATCAGTGTCCAGAATCAACTGAATCAGAATAGAAATTGAGGGAGGGGGTGGGCATCAGTGTTATTCATTTAAATCAGAATCAATTTATCTGATGACTGGGGTGCCTGGGTAGCTCAGTCAGTTAAGCCTCTGACTCTTGATTTCAGCTCAGGTCATGATCTCAGGGTTGTGAGATCCAGCCCTGCTGGAGAGATTCTCTCCCTCTCCCTCTCCCTCTGCCCCCACCCCTCCCGCACTTGCACACTCTCTTTCTCTCAAAAAGGAAAAAGAAAAAAGAATTGATTTATCTGATGATCAAGAATAAAAATAAGTGCTCATTCAGGGCTTCGCTTCTGCAGTCTGGCTTTCAGGTCAAAATGCCCTCGAGTTAAAATGACTTTCTGTCTCTTATAAAGTAAGCAGAGCTTTGTCAGGACGCAAAGCACACCCCAAATGATCCCACTTATGCAGACAGGCTTAAGAACCAGTGTAGCTACCTATACTGCATCAGAGTAACTAGGTATTCCTGGACCACCATGGTTCAGAATGTTGGACGTTTGTAGTATTCCATGACAGAGTATGTCTAGAGTCTTCTGCCAAGAACTGAAGTGACAGTAAAGCAGTAGACCAAAAGGTGGCAAATAAAGTGGTTGTGTAAATGTTGGCTAGGTTTTGTGACACAGAAAGAAGAGACCGCCTAATTTGCAATTTTCTCTTTTTCTGCTCTATTTCCTGATATGCATTTATTATCTATTGAAATAAAAATCCATGAAATTATCTCTTGTAATGGGGTAGGAGACAGTCTTGATTTTTTCCAATCTTCAATTTCCTTGATAATGTGAGCTATTCAATTTAAGCCATGTAGGTTGTAGCATTTCACATTGAGCAATTGCTTGTGTTATAGAATGAATTTTAAAATATTTTGCTTATTCTACATTTGAGCTTTAAGCAAAAGCAACTTTCATATGCAAGCTGTTTTATGGAATGTGGTGAGTAAGGGTTGATGAGAGTGGCACAGAAAGCCGGTAGAGATATGTCCGACTGTTGAGATGGAGTGCACTATTCTGGGAGGGGGAAATGTTTCTGCAGGTGGCATTCCCTAGCTCCAATCACTTCCTTCTGCATATTGGATTCAATGGCAACAGTACAGGAGTAGCAACTCTTATTAAACATCGATTATATGCTAACGACTATAACCAAGTACTTTACATATACAACCTCAAGAAAACTTCACAACAAATCTATAAAATAAATACCACTTTCTCCTTTGTTTATCAATAAGAAAACTGAGGCTTGGAAGAGTAAGAAAAGCTTCCCAGGCTGCATCTAGTCAGTGGTAGAACAGGACTTAAACAGAAGGGAATAGGATAGCATAGTTGTTAATAGCATGTGCTCAGAGTCCTGGCTTTGACCTTAGGCAAATTATTGTGGCTCTTTGAGCCTAAGTTTCTTCATCTATGAAATAGGAAGAATAATACCAAGTACACAGGTTGGTTAGGGATTAAGTGAGACATTGAGTAAATAGTGCTTAGTACACGGTGTTCGTTTGTTCAGTGAATATTTATTTGGTCTTAATGAGTGTGAGGCATTATGGTAGGCATTAAGAGTACAACTGGAAATAACACAAACTGACCCTGGCCTTGTGATGCTCACAGTCTAGTGAGGAAGACAGTCATTAAGCAAATAACTATACAAATAATTATTTGCAATTATGCTCAGTGCTGTCAAAGAGCGACTGCTTGCAGTGAATACTCAGTAAATAAGAGCAAATATTTACTGAGTGGCTATTATGTGCTGGGCGCTATTCCAGGTAGAGAACTGAGTGCAAGTGCACCATTGGATGAGGAGTGGAGGCATTTTCATGGAATTTTATTTCAGATCAGGGTTGAGGTTAACAAAGACATCTTTGTTCCTTTAGTCCAGTCAGGGAAGTAGGAGAAAGGAGATAGAATTTCAGAAGATGCTTGGTTGAGTTCACTGAGAAGAGAAGATACCAAGTTGAGAATGTATCTTCTTTCCCAAAAATTAGTTCCTGGGGATCATGCAACTTGTTTAATGTGAGAGGCATCCCCAGTACGAGTGGACTTTGTATATGGCAAGATAGAACTTTTAAGAGGCTTGTGTGACAAGCCACAGGGACCAGGCTTGCCGTCTAAGATGAATGCTAAATGCTGAATTTGCCTTAGAACTTGGCATAAAGTCTGAGCAGGAAATAAGTCATAACTACATACTGTTTTCAAATGCTGATTTAAATATCATCCCATATGAATATAGTGGTTCTACTGGCAAGCTATTTTCTAATCTGTTCTTTTTTATTCCTCTCCATAATTACCCTGATCTAGGATGAACAGCCTGAGAAACATTGACTAATGCATCCTAAATTATCTCAGCAGGGTAACCGCAAAGATTTCAGCTTCTCTTGATTTGGTGCCAGGTCTCTGTTAAGCAGTTATTACCAACATTAAGTGTGTGCAGAGGGAACTACAGATCTTCCAGACTGGAGATTGCCATCAGTGAAGACCATTGTCCTTTGCCATGAGGTGTCACTCTTTCTGGGGCATAACCTGCCAAGAGGGTGATGCCTTTTACTTTTTGTCCTCCTGTCAAACAGATGGAGAGCTTTGTGTTGAAGCTAAGACTGCCCAGAAGTGTTCTCTGTCTTGATCAGAGTGAGTCAGATAAAAGTAGCTAAGGAACTTGATTCTCTGCCTTTACTCTGGAACCCTAGCTAATGAAGTTAAGTTTGACTTGGAGCTTGATGCATCATCAGTAGCTGAAAGTCTGTTCTACATGACTCTGTGAAGGAGGTCCCATTATTACTCTCATTTTACAGATGAGATAGTGGAGAATCAGAGGCTCAATGGCTTGCCCAGGATTAGACAGCCAGTAAACTATTCAGACCCAGGTTTTTACTTTTATTTTTTATTTTTTTAAAGGTTTATTTATTTGAGAGAGTGAGCACGTGTGCATCTGAGCAGGGGGAGGGGCAGAGGGAGAGAGAATCTCAACCTGGATGCAGGGCTCAATCCCAGGACCCTGAGATCATGACCTGAGCTGAAACCAAGAGTCGGATGCTTAACCAACCGAGAGACCCAGGCACCCCTGACCCAGGTTTTTAGATGATGGGTCCTGTGTACTTTGTACCATATCCCACTACTTTCTAAGATTTCTGAAGAAGGCAGTGACATGATCTGAGCTGTACTTTCAAAGGATACTCCAACCAAAGTGTTTTTATTGTGGATTATAAAGGGGCAGAACTAGAGCTGGAGAGAAAAGTTTGAAGACTTTTGAAATAGCCCAGAAAAGTGAAGTATGGGCCTGAATCAGTGTTATGGGAGTAGGGGTGGGGAAGAAGAGATAGATAAAAGAAACTTGATGAAGGTAAATCATCCTGAACTGCTATGGTTTAGAGTCATAAAGCCTAGAAATGAAAAAAATATGAAAGTCAGTGAGCCCAGTTCTCGATCTTTTAGCCAAATATAATTACCTCACTTTTACAAGTGAGTCAACTTTGATTCAGCCCAAGTGACTTGCACAGGGTCTCAAACTAGTTTGGGCAGAAAGGAGCTGAAACTAAGAACTCCTTTTTCCTAGTACAGTCCTTTCTCCACTAAAGTTATGGGGTCTCCCAAATCTTTTTTGTTTGTTTTTTAAAAATATTGAAGTGCATAAAAATGCAAAATTATACATATCAACCAGTGAACTTTCACAAGCAGCACACTTGTGTAACCAGCACCTAAAACAAGGCACTGACCATTTCTGCAGGCACCCCAAAGATTCTGGTCCCCCTTTTCCAGTCATTTACTTCCCCACCAAGGATAACTTCTGCCCTGATTTTCTCTCTTTTTAATAACTGCTTGGTGGGCCATGTCAGAGATTAGAAATTTTACTATTGGGATCTTCCTGTTTATGGGTATTTAAATTATTCCTCTCTTTTGGCTGCCATAAACAGTGCTATAAAGAACATCCATAAACGTGTTTCTTTGTACATATGAGCAGGTATTACTCTAGAATAAACTTCAAAAAGTAGGATTGCAGAGTTGAAGTGTTAAGGGCTTTGTACATTTTTTTAGCTCTTTTTTTATTTAAATTCAATTTTAATTTATTTTTTTATTGAAGTAAAGTTGACATGCAATGTTACGTTACTTTCAGGTGTACGATATAGTGAATCAACAACTCTATACATTATTCTATGCTCACCACAAGTGTAGCTACCATCTGTCACCATACAATGCTATTACAGTATCATTGACTATATTTCCCATGTTGTACCTTCCATCCCTGTGACTTATTCTATAACTGGAAGCCTTGTACCTCCCACTCCCCTTCACCCATGTTGCCCATTCCCCCCACCTCCCCTCTTGCCCAAACCACCAATTTGTTCTCTGTATTTATGGGTCTGTTTCTGCTTTTTTGTCTGTTAATTTGTTTTGTTTTTTAGATTCCACATGAAATCATATTGCATTTGTCTTTCTCTGTCTGACTTATTTCATTTAGCATTATACCCTCTAGGTCCATCCATGTTATTGCAAATGGCAAGATCTCATTCTTTTTTATGACTGAGTCAATATTCCATTGTGTGTGTGTGTGTGTGTGTGTGTGTGTATGTGTGTAATCACCTCTTCTTTATCCATTCATGTATCAGTGGACAGTTAGGTTGCTTCCATATCTTGGCTATTGTAAATAATGTTGCAATAAATGGTGGTGCATGTATCTTTTCAAATTAGTGTTTTTATTCTTTTTGGGTAAATACCCGACAGTGGAATTACTGGACCATATGATATTTCTATTTTTATTTTTCTGAGGAACCTCCATATTGTTTTCCATAGTGGTTGCACCAATTTACATTCCCACCAGCAGTGCAGGAGGGGTCCCTTTTCTCTGCATCCTTACCAACACTTGTTATTTCTTGTCTTTTGATACTAGCCATTCTGACTAGTATGAAGTGATATCTCATTGAGCTTTTGATTTGCATTTCCCTGATGACTAGTTTTGTTGAGCCTCTTTTCATGTGTCTGTTGGCCATCTGTATGTCTTCTTTGGAAAAATGTCTCTTCAAGGGGCACCTGGGTGGCTCAGTCATTAAGTGTCTGCCTTCAGCTCAGGTCATGATCCCAGGGTCCTAGGATCAAGCCCCACATCGGGCTCCCTGCTTGTCAGGAAGCCTGCTTCTCCCTCTCTCACTCCCCCTTCTTGTGTTCCTGCTCTCACTCTCTCTCTCTCTGTCAAATAAATAAATAAAATCTTGGGGAAAAAAAGTCTCTTCAAGTCCTCTGCCCATTTTGTAATCCTATTGTTTGTTTGTTTTTTTTGGTGTTGAGTTGTGTAAATTCTTTATATATTTTGGGTTTTATACATTTTGATGGCTAATACCATCATAACATCTACAAAGGTTTCACCAAGTCATCATCCCAACCCCGATGTTGAAAGAGCCATTTCCTCTCTTCTTGCCAGTCCTATGATTTTTGCCCCATTAGGTGAGTGAGAAATTGTTAACTCCTATTGCTTTAATTTCCATTTCTCTAATGAGTACTGAGTTTGAGCATTGTTTTCAAATTTACTGATCCTTTGTGTTTCTTTCATAAGTCATTTCTGATATCCTTTGCTCATTTTTCTATTGTTATTTGCATTTTAATTTTGGACTTATAAGTGTTCTTTTATGTCGTGGAAATTAATCTTTTCTTCTGTTAAGTGTGTTGCAAATGTTTTCCCATGTATTTTAACATTGTTTATGTTGTGTTCCTTCAAATCAAACCTATTTTATAAAGTTATTTCCTTTTTGTAGATTCTGTTGTCATTCCTGTAAATATGGAAAACCACATATTCTGGATTTTTCAGAGCAGACTTAGTGTAACATGTTGCAGCCTGTTGTCCCCAAAAGTACAAGTACATATGTCAAATCATGCTTTCCCAATTGTAGTCAGAGAATTTAATCATCCCACCTATGGTGGTTGAAAGTGCAGTTCTTGATCTGTATTCCAGACAGGGTCCAGGTGCTCTTTGAGGGAAAAAATAGGGTAGCAGGACACACCTGTCTCATAGCTGTGGAATTTGGTATGTGCTAAAGGGAATGTGAATACAGTGTAAACACTGATCATTCTCAACACCGTGTCCCCAGCTGTCTTCTAGTGTGACACTCAGACAGCTTGTGTACTTTGGAATGTTTGGTTGCCACTTGAAAGTATTTGGTTACACAGAAGGAGGTCTGGAAAAGTTCTGCCTGGTGTCTATAAGGGGAAATGGAGCTGCTTCTTTTGGGACACAGAAAAATCTCTTAAATTCCCACCTATATTCTTTGAATCTAAGAAATAAAAAGTTTGCTAATCAAATTCTAAAGATTGTCAGGTTGTATTTAGCCTATTTATGCAATTAGTTTAAAAGCATTCTCAGCAGTAGACAATTGCAAACAAATAATATGCTAATATGTTTATTCAGCAAACATTTTTTGGATGCCTACTGTGTGTCAGGTGATATTGGATGGAAGGGTAAATGATATGCTAATTTCTAGCAGAAACTGAAATGAATAAAACCTGGCTGTCATCGACAAGATGCCTACATCTGGTAAATAGAAATTACTCCCTTCCACTGATTATTCGTAGTCATCCCTATGAATCCTAAAGGGACCATATTGGTTAGTTTTTAGTTAGAATTACTGAGTTTTCTTTTTCTTTTTCCTTTTTTTCCTTTTTTTTAAATTTTATTATGTTATGTTAGTCACCATACAATACATCATTGGTTTTTGATGTGGTGATCCACGATCCATTGTTTTCGTATAACACCCAGTGCTCCATGCAGAACGTGCCCTCCTTAATACCCGTCACCGGGCTAACGAGTCCCCCCTCCCCCCTCCCCTCTAAAACCCTGTTTCTTTCTCAGAGTCCATAGTCTCTCATGGTTCATCTTTCCCTCCAATTCCGCCCCCCATTTTTCCCTTCCTTCTCCTAATGTCCTCCATGCTATTCCTTATGTTCCACAAATAAGTGAAACCATATGATAATTGACTTTCTCTGCTTGACTTATTTCACTTAGCATAATCTCCTCCAGTCCCATCCACATTGATGTAAAAGTTGGGTATTCATCCTTTCTGATGGCTGAGTAATATTCCATTGTATATATGGACCACATCTTCTTTATCCATTCATCTGTTGAAGGGCATCTCAGCTCTTTCCACAGTTTGGCTATTGCGGACATTGCTGCTATGAACATTGGGGTGCATATGGCCCTTCTTTTCACTACATCTGTGTCTTTGGGGTAAATACCCAGTAATGCAATTGCTGGGTCATAGGGTAGCTCTATTTTTAAATTTTTGAGGCACCTCCACACTGTTTTCCAAAGTGGCTGTACCAACTTGCATTCCCACCAACAGTGTAAGAGGGTTCCCCTTTCTCCACAACCTCTCCAACATTTGTTGTTTCTTTCCCTGTCCATTTTTGCCGTTCTAACTGGTGTAAGGTGGTATCTCAGTGTGGTTTTGATTTGGATTTCCCTGATGGCTAATGATGATGAACATTTTTTCATGTGTCTTTTAGCCATTTGTATGTCTTCTTCAGAGAAGTGTCTTTTCATATCTTCTGCCCACTTTTTGACGTGATTATTTGTTTTTTGGGTGTTGAGTTTGAGAAGTTCTTTATAGATCTTAGATACCAGCCCTTTATCTGTAGTGTCATTTGCAAATATCTTCTCCCATTCTGTGGGTTGCCTCTTTGTTTTGTTGACTGTTTCCTTTGCTGTGCAGGTTTTTATCTTGATGAAGTCCCAAAAGTTCATTTTTGCTTTTGTTTCACTAGCTTTTGGAGATGTATCTTGAAAGAAGTTGCTGTGGCCAATGTCAAAGAGGTTACTGCCTATGTTCTCCTCTACGATTTTGATGGATTCCTTTCTCACATGGAGGTCTTTCATCCACTTTGAGTTTATCTTTGTGAATGGTGTTAGAGAATGGTCGAGTTTCATTCTTCTGCATGTGGCTGTCCAATTTTCCCAGCACCATTTATTGAAGAGACTGTCTTTTTTCCATTGCATGTTTTTTCCTGCTTTGTCAAAGATTATTTGACCATAGAGTTGAGGGTCCATATCTGGGTTCTCTATTCTGTTCCGTTGGTCTATATGTCTGTTTTTGTGCCAGTACCATGCTGTCTTGGTGATCACTGCTTTGTAATAGAGTTTGAAATTGGGCAACGTGATGCCCCCAGCTTTGTTTTTCTTTTTCAACATTTCCTTGGCGATTTGGGGTCTTTTCTGATTCCATACAAATTTTAGGATTGTTTGTTCCAGCACTTTGAAAAATGTCATTGGAATTTTGATCGGGATGGCATTGAAGGTATAGATTGCTCTGGGTAGCATAGACATTTTAACAATGTTTATTCTTCCGATCCATGAGCATGGCATATTTTTCCATCTTTTTGTGTCTTCTTCAATTTCTTTCATGAGTGTTTTGTAGTTCCTAGAGTATAGATCCTTTACCTCTTTGGTTAGGTTTATTCCAAGGTATCTTATTGTCAACGTCTAGTGCGTTGGGGTCCCTGGGTAAGGGTCGCGAAA
>NW_022589742.1:14713577-14801064 GCF_004348235.1 Phoca vitulina
ACAAACAATCACGGCCACAGAGGGCTCACATACCTGTATTAGCCTCATCTTATGGTTTTTGGTGCTATTATAAATGGAATCGTTTCTCTAATTTTTCTTTCTGCAGTTGCGTTGTTAGTGTATAAGGAAGCAACTGATTTCGTGCATTGATTTTATATCCTGCCACATTATGAATTGCTGTATGAGTTCTAGTAATTTGGGGGTGGAGTCTTTGGGGTTTTCCACATAAAGTATCATGTCGTCTGCGAAAAGAGAGTTTGACTTCTTCTTTGCCAATTTGAATACCTTTTATTTCTTTTTGTTGTCTGATTGCTGTTGCTAGGACTTCTAGTACTATGTTGAACAACAGTGGTGAGAGTGGGCACCCTTGATGTGTTCCCTGATCTTAAGGGAAAGGCTCTCAGCTTTTCCCCATTGAGGATGATATTCGCTGTGGGTTTTTCAGAGATGGATTTTATGAACTTGAGGAATGTTCCCTCTATCCCTATACTCTGGAGAGTTTTAATCAGGAAAGGATGTTGTATTTTGTCAAATGCTTTTTCTGCATCAATTGAGAGGACCATATGGTTCTTCTCCCTCCTCTTATTAATGTGTTCTATCACATTGATTTGCGAATGTTGAACCACCCTTGCATCCCGGGGATAAATCCCACTTGGTCGTGGTGGATGATCCTTTTAATGTATTGTTGGATCCTATTAGCTAGGATTTTGTTGAGGATTTTGGAATCCATATTCATCAGGGATATCGGTCTGAAATTCTCCTTTTTGATGGGGTCTTTGCCTGGTTTGGGGATTAAGGTAATGCTGGCCTCATAGAATGAGTTTGGAAGTTTTCCTTCTGTTTCTATTTTTTGAACCAGCTTCAGGAGAATAGGTATTATTTCTTCTTTGAATGTTTGGTAGAATTCCCCAGGGAATCCATCAGGCCCTGGACTCTTGTTTTTTGGGAGGTTTTTGATCACTGCTTCAATCTTGTTACTGGTTCTTGGCCTATTCAGGTTGTCAATTTCTTCCTGTTTCAGTCTTGGCAGCTTATAGGTTTCCAGGAAGGCCTCCATTTCATCCAGATTGCTCAGTTTATTGGCATATAGTTGTTGATAATAATTTCTAATAAGTGTTTCTATTTCCTTGGTGTTAGTCGTGAGCTCTCCCCTTTCATTCATAATTTTATTAATTTGGGTCCTTTCTCTTTTCTTTTGGATAAGTCTGGCCAGTGGTTTATCGATCTTATTAATTCTTTCAAAGAACCAGTTTCTAGTTTCGTTGATCTGATCGACTGTGTTTCTGGTTTCTAATTCATTGATCTCTGCTCTAATCTTAATTGTTTCTCTTCTAATGCATGGCTTAGGTGTCGTTTGTTGCTTTTTCTCTAGTTCTTTAAGGTGTAGAGTTAGTTGGTGAATTCGGGATTTTTCTATTTTTTTGAGTGAGGCTTGGATGGCTATGTATTTCCCCCTTAGGACTGCCTTTGCAGTATCCCATAGGTTTTGGAATGATGTGTTTTCGTTCTCATTGATTTCCATGAATTGTTTAAGTTCTTCTTTGATTTCCTGGTTGACCCAAACATCCTTAAGCAGAGTGGTCTTCAGCTTCCAAGTGTTTGAATTTCTGCCAAATTTTTTCTTGTGATTGAGTTCCAGTTTTAAAGCATTGTGGCTTGAGAATATGCAGGGAATAAGCTCAGTCTTTTGGTATAGGTTGAGACCTGATTTGTGACCCAGTATGTGGTCTATTCTGGAGAAAGTTCCATGTGCGCTCAAGAAGAATGAGTATTCTGTTGTTTTAGGGTGGAATGTTCTGTAAATATCTATGAGGTCCATCTGGTCCAATGTATCATTCAAAGCTCTTGTTTCCTTGTTGATTTCCTGCTTAGATGATCTGTCCATTGCTGAGAGTGGAGTATTGAGGTCTCCTACAATTAACGTATTGTTATCAATATGACTCTTTATTTTGGTTAACAGTTGGCTTATGTATATGGCTGCTCCCATGTTGGGGGCATAGATATTTACAATTGTTAGTTCTTCTTGTTGGATAGACCCTTTAAGAATGATATAGTGTCCTTCTGTGTCTCTAATTACAGACTTTAGTTTAAAATCTAATTTGTCTGATATAAGAATTGCTACCCCAGCTTTCTTTCGAGGTCCGCTGGCATGGAAGATGGATCTCCATCCCTTCACTTTCAGTCTGGATGTATCTTTAGGTTCCAAATGAGTCTCTTGTAGGCAGCATATGGATGGGTCCTGTCTTTTTATCCAATCTGCAACCCTGTGCCGTTTTATGGGAGCGTTTAGGCCATTCACGTTGAGAGTGATTATTGAAAGATATGAATTAATTGTCATCATGTTGTCTGTGAAGACGTTGTTTTTATAGATTGTCCCTGTAAATTTCTGTTGTAGATCACTCTTGGGGTCTTTCTCCTTTTATAGAACCCCCCTTAATATTTCTTGCAGGGCTGGCTTAGTTGTCACATATTCTTTCAGTTTCTGCCGGTCGTGGAAGCTCTGCATCTCTCCATCCATCCTAAATGAAAGCGTTGCCAGATAAAGTATTCTTGGCTGCATGTTCTTCTCATTTAGTACCCTGAATATGTCTTGCCAGGCCTTTCTGGCTTGCCAGGTCTCTGTGGATAGGTCTGACGTTATTCTGATGTTCCTCCCTCTGTACGTAAGGAATCTCTTCCCCCTAACTGCCCTTAAGATGGTTTCCTTGGTTCTAAGATTTGTGAGTTTTACTATTACATGCCGGGGTGTTGGCTTGTTTTCCTTGATCTTGAGAGGGGTCCTCTCTGCCTCTAGGACTCAAATGTTTGTTTCATTCCCTGGATTAGGGAAGTTCTCAGCTACGATTTGCTCAAATACATCTTCTAGTCCTCTCTCTCTCTCCACTCCCTCCGGCATTCCAATTATTCTGACATTGGAACGCTTCATGGTGTCACTTATTTCTCTGATTCTATTTTCATGGATTCTGAGTTGTTTTTCCCTGGCCTCCTCTTTTCCCTTTTTATCTATTATATTGTCTTCCAGGTCGCTTATTTACTCTTCTGCCTCAGTTACCCTAGCTATTAGATTATCTAGATTGGATTGGATCTCATTGATAGCATTTTTAAGTCCTGCCAATTCACCTTTCATTTCTGCCCTTAGAGACTCTATGTTGCCATTAATTGATTTCTCCATTCTAACCATTGTCTTCACAATTGCTAGCCTGAATTCCATCTCCGACATCTTGGTTATATCTGCATCCATTTGTAAATCTGCAGCATAAGTCATAATCTCTGAGTCTTTTCTGTTTTGGGGGCTCCTCCTCCTAGTCATTCTGTTGATGGGTGTTTGAGGGAATGTATAGAGTCCAAATTATTGACCAGAACCCAAGCAAGATGCACCTGTTTTCTTGGGACCTTAGGGTTGCTGGCCTCTTGTTTTCCCAGCCTGTCTTCTGGGGGAGGGGCCTGCCACGCTGTTACTCAGGCAACCCTGTTTGGGCGGAGTTGCCCTGTGCCCCTGTGGCGGGGGATGGGCTCAGTGGGAATCAGTCTTTGGGGCTTTTGTTCTCTGGCGGCTTTCCCTGGCGGCTTTCTGTGTCTCTTCCGCGAGTCAGAGCAGAAGAGACCGTTTCCAACCCTCTGCCTCAGAGCAGAGAGATCGCAGTCTGTTCTTCAGTGAGCTCCCCAGGCCACACCGTCTCTGTTTCTGTCCATGCTGCTATAAACTGCAGCGGCCTGGGTTGTGCGCCCCTCCGCAGTGCCCCCAGTCCTGCCTCCAGGTCGGGGCACGTCTCTGCCCTTTGTGCTTCTAAAACCGCCAGCCGCTCCCAGTTCGCCCGACCCCGCTGCTCCGGGTTTCCGCCCCGGGGGCTGCCCTAAAGTCCTTTCCCCGCTGCTACCGGTCTGCGAGTCTGTGCCCCGTCCCCAGCGCAGGAGGCTGTCGCTCACCGGTGGTGTGGGATCCCCACAGCCAGGCAGCCTCCCGCTGCCGTTTATCCTCTGATATCTGCCCGCGGAATCATGGCTCCCCAATTCGTACCTCAAAACCAGCCGCCTGCGATATTCTGTTTGTAGAGATCCAGATCTTCTTACATCCCAGGCTGGTTTCATGGGTGCTCAGAGTGGTCTGGTAGATATCCAGCTCAATTCCGGGGACCAGTTGAAATAGGGTCCCCTACTCCTCCGCCATCTTTCCCCCCTCAGAATTACTGAGTTTTCTTGAAAGCAATAAAACTACATTCACCTTCATTTAATCAGTACCAGCACCTGTTTCCTGTATTTTTCTCTTAGGAACCCTGTTATCATACACTGTTTTCAGGAAAAGCTTGTATGAGCATTCAAGTAAGCAACACAAGATGCCTTGTCTTTTTCCAAAATTTCCTCTGTCCAAGTGTCAGTGACACCTTTAGGATAGATATGAAATGGTGAAAATAATTTTGGTTTGAACTGATGGGTATTTAGATAGTAGAAATAAGAGACAATGGTGAGTTCAGGGCTTTAAGCCTGTTTAAGCCTTAAGTGTCATAAGGAATAATACATTTTTCACTGAGAAATGTTCTGGGGTGATAATTGGCTTCCTGTTGCATACTGAACATGGCTTGAGAAGAAAATGCTTCCCCTCAATTATGAAATAGGCAGTGTTGGCATTGTATTTTTAAAATTAACTCAGTAAACATTTGTTCTGATAATTAGACCACATAGAGCTTCATGCTGAGGGTACATTTTCATTTGTGTATGCAATTTAAAAGTTTCTTAAGAGTAGGTCAGCTTTAAAAAATGATCATGAATATTGGACTGATCATCTTTTTCCCCCTTCTACCCTACCCTCTTATCTCCATCAAAGCTTTATTTGAGATTTAGACCCCATAGGGAAGTTCTAAAGCATCAGAATTTCAAGGATAGCTCTGCAATTTGGGATGCCATCTCTCTGTACGCTGCCCTCCTCACAACATACATACTCACATCATTTCTCACAATTGTTATTTAAACGGATCAGGGTGACTTTGCTTCCAGGGGAGCTCCTGAGTTATTTTTACAAGTTAGCAGCAGCCCAGTAATTCTATCCCCTTCCTTGTAGAACAGGTGTTCATGTCTTTCAGATTTCTTTGACCATTCTTGGCTAGTTTTCTTCCAAGACAAGAATTTGCAGCCCTGAGCATCTCCAGAAGGGCCAAACAACTCCCGTGGAGGGTTGGAGGTGGTCCACTGTTACACTGAAAGCTTAGTTGGGAATAAAAAGAGAATCAGAGCATGCAGTGGGGTATTGGGAAGAAGAGGTGGGGCTGTGTGGAAGAAGGGACACTTAGAGATCATCTAATCCAGTGATTCTCAACCAATACGCCTACGGGATGCATTCACATCTGTATCTGTTTCTCTTTGGCACTACAGCAGTAATCCTTGTGACAGGGTGGTGCTGGCTAAAAGCAGGTATTCCAATTGGAGTGGCTTCTAAGAAATATTTCCAGGGGAAAGAGCATATGTGTAGTTTTTAAAAAAGTGTCCTCTCCTCCCATTTTAATTGAATTAAGTTTCCAAACATCATGCAACAGTTCAGTGTCAGAACTGTGACTTAATCCCAGATCTCTGGACTCCCTATTCCCTTTTCTTTTTCACTGTGCTCTGCTATGAAAAGAAAAGAAAAGAAAAGAAAAGAAGAAAGGCAGCAGGTGAGCAAGGAAGGAAAGGAAAATAACAGTCTGTGATGGCCTATCTGCCTCCACTATCACTTAGTCCCTAAAAAGTTTCAAATGGCCTGAGCTCTTAATTTCAAATCCCAGCCACACTATCTTTCCAGCCTCATCTCCTACCAGTCACCCTTCCTAGAGCCTTGTTACAGCAACTCTGGACTTCTTGACAGAACATGCCCTGTGCTTTCAATCCATTCTCCCTGCCCAGAATATCCTTTCTCTTAGCCAGGCAAAGTCCAATTTGCTCCCCACAGTGAAAATTATTTATCATGGTGCTGGGTACTTTATGCCAAGATATCTGCAAGTAGTGGCTTTGGCTGAATAAATATGTACTAAACTTCCACAATTTTCACCTTCTTTGAAGGAAAACATTGTCAAGCCCAGCTCCACCATGGCCACGTGTAGCATTAAGCTTACCTTGATCTCCCAGTCTGAATTAAATTCTTTCTCCTGTGTTCAAATTAGCATTTTGTTCCTCTTGTAGCTACTTATAATTTCTTGTATTGTAGAAATTTATATACACACGTAGATTCTACTAGCTTGTAAGTTCATGAAGGCAAGGATTGTGTCTTACTCATCTTTATACTCTTCCCTTTATACAGTACACATCACAGTGCTACACACAAAGTAGGTACCCAGTAAATGTACTAAATGAATGAGTAAATTTTTCTTATTTTCATATTTTCATTGAACTAACATATTCCCTGCTAGATTGTCAACTCTTCAAAGACAGAAGCCTTTCTTATTCATTCATTCATTCATTCGTACATACATACATACATTCATTCCTTCCCTAAATATTTGTCTGTCACGTGCCTGCTATGTGCCAGGCATGTTTTAGGTGATAGACATATTGCAGTTAACAAAACAATGTTGGTTCCTGCCGTCATGGAGCAACATTCTTTTTTTTATTATGTTATGTTAGTCACCATACAGTACATCATTAGTTTTTTATATAGTGTTCCATGACTCATTTGTGGAGCATACATTCTAATGACTGAGTCAGATAATAAACAAATAAATAGATATATAAGTTCGGGTACTTAGTTACCTAAAACAATAATAATAAAGCAGTTTAATGGTTCAGAATGGACAAGGACTACAATTTGGATAGGGTGGTTAGGGAGAGACTCAGTAAGTGACATTTGAGCAGAGACTTTGTCTTTCCTTTATAACCTACTCCCAACCCTACCTCAAACCACTTTATAGCTACTATAGAGCTAACTATAGAGTTTACTGCCTGTGATATTTACTGATTTTCACTATATCCTTATGAGGTAGTAGGGTAAGAACCAGTATTAATTACTGCTTAAACCCATGGGCTCTGGAGTATTGGTGTTGGAGCTGCCACTAGTCTGTGATCTTGAATAAGTCACTAACATCTCTAAGCCATAGTTTCCTAAATCTGTAAAATAGAGAAAATAGCATCTACCTCCTGGGGTAATTTTATGGATTACATGAAGTAATTGATGTTAGATTGCTTCTTATGAAGACTGCATGAAATAAGGGGAATTTAAAATTTTTACAAATGTAATAGAAAACCCAGAAATAGACCTATCCATATATGGAGCTCTGATATATAACAGAGGTAGCATGTCAGATCAGTAGGAAATATAGAGGTTATTTAATAAATGAAGCTGGAATAATGGTTATCCATATGGAAAAAGATAAAAATAAATCCTATCTCATGGCATACATAGGATCAATTAAGAGTATAAATTTCAAAAACAAAATTTTAAAAACTCTTAGCAGAAATTGTCAGTGAATATCTTCCTAACTTTGAAATAAAAAAGATACCTTAAAGCACAAGAAGAATTGACTATAAAATAAAATATTGATAGATTTAACTATTTAAAATTTAAAATGTTCATCAAAATACACCTTAAAGAACGAGAAAATATAAGTTACAACTTGGGAGAAAATATTCGCAAAATATTCTGACAAATGATATCAAGAATGGATGAGGAAGTTTTAAAGAGTATTTTAAAAGCACAAGCAATCCCGTAGAAAAATGGACAAAAGACATGAACAGACATTTCACAGAATTGTAAACACTTATGGCCAATTAACTTATGAAAAGATTCAACGCCATTATTAACCAGGAAAATGCACATCAAATCATAATATGACACCATTTTATATCCAATTGGTTGGCAAAAAAGTATAAGATGACAATACCAAGCAGCCTTTCTCAACTGAGGGTACTGGAGAGAACAAAGTGCTAATGCCCTAAGGCATCGATTATAAGTAAAGAATCAACTTCTTTCCCATGCACTACCATGGTATCAGTTATGTACCATCCTTGAGAGAATTGAGATAGCCAAATAATTTTCAGTGTCCTGTGGTTCAGAAGATGAACTCTGGCTTAGAAAGTGAAGTAATTGGAAAAGATGCAGTCACATGATTTCTTATATATTATTGGTAGGAATGCAGTAGTCCCCCCTTATCCATGGTTTTGTTTTCCACGGTTTCAGTTACCCATGATCAACCACAGTCTAGAAGCAGATGATCTTCCTTCTGACTTATAATCAGAAGGTCAATAGTGGCCTAACACTGTATCACAATTGCCTAGGTCATTCAATCTCACTTCATCCCATCCCATGGGCATTTAATCATCTCACATCATCACAAGAAGAAGGGTGAGTACAGTACAATAAGGTATTTTGAGAGAGACCACATTCACACAACTTTTATTACAGTATATTGTTATAATTGTTCTGTTTTATTGTTAATCTTTTAGTGTGCTTAATTTATAAATTAAACTTTATCATAGGTATGTATGTATAGGAAAAAACATAGTATACATATAGAGTTCAGTACTATCCACCGTTTCAGGTATCCACTGAGGGTCTTGGAACAGATCCCCCATGGATAAGGGGGACTACTGTCTATATAAATTGCTGAGAGGACTTTGGAATGTATTTTGGCATGATCTCCTAAAGTTGAACATTCATATACCCTATGGACCCAAAAATTATACTCCTAGATCAATACCTAAGAGAAAACCTCTTATTCATGTATAACAGAAGATACATACAAATATGTCTATAACAACATAGCTCACAATACAAAAATCTAGAAACAACCTAAATTCCATCAACATTAATAATGGATTAATAAAGTATGATATATTCATGCACTGGAATATTATACAGCATTCAGAAAAAATGAACTACAGCCCCACATAAAAATATGAATGAATCTTAGCAATAGTATATTTGATGAAAAAGTCCTAAAATATTACAGAGCATGTTATATTTTGATAAAGTTAAAAATAAAATAAAAATATATAATTTTTATATTACATAGGTGTGATAAACCTAATTTTTAAAAAGCAAAGGGTTAAGAAACACAGAACTCAGGATGATGGCTGAAGGAGGCTTTCCTTGGTTGGGAAGTGGGGGGGGATATAAGATGCGGGTGAAGGAATCTTAGATTTAGATTATTGTCAAGGTCTTAGTTTTTGTTTTGGGTTGTGAGTTTGCAGGTGCTTATTACATTATGAAAAGGAACTAGCTAAATAAATAGGGGACCAGTGCTAAGAGCATGTCATCATGAAATGTTATGATTAATCCAATTGTATGCACCTGAAAGCCTAAAATAAATATATGAATAATAAAGTGCTTAGTCCAGTGCTTTTGATATAAAATAAAGTTGGGTATATAGCAGTTGTCATTGCTGGCATTTCTTCTTCCTCCTACTCCTCCTCATTTTGCCTCCTGTCAAGCAATCATTCTTTTCCTGTTGTGCCTGATAATTAATGATTAGAAATATTAATTTGCATGAAGTTACACCAAATGACTCAGAGAACTAGGTTCAAAATGTAACAGTTCCCGAGTTTTCAACCTTTTATAAATCCATGAGACCTCTTTCACTGAATTGTGCTTTAAAAAATTAAAGGTACTCTGCATATGTATTTTTAGGATGTTATCAACACCAAAAATCTTTAACCTCTGCATATTATGGCTTTGGTACTCAAAATCATAGTAGTAATCTAGTCTAATAGTGGCAGATGGTACTGAGTTAGGACACTATGCTAGAAGATTCTAGTGTGTGATGAATGCCTAGTTAGAGAAAAAAAAAATTGCACTCCCAGCCTGGATCTGTAAGTATGTTAGCTATGATTATTTATTTATTTATTAGACCTTACATAGTACCTTCTCTTCATTCACTGCCACAAATATTGCTTTGTTCCCACCATCAAAAGAGCTGAACTATAGCTTTTTAGGAGAACAAGTTTTCTTTTGTTTTACCATTTTATTTTCTTTAAAATTTATTTTAAACTTGAGTATAGTTGACTATGGAAGGCAATATGGAGGTTCCTCAAAGAGAAATACCATATGATCTAATAATTCTACTACTGGGTTTTTACCCAGAGGAAAAGAAAACTCTAATTTGAAAAGATATAAACATATATGCACCCCTATGTTTATTGCAGCATTATTTACAATAGCCAAGATATGGAAGCAACCTAAGTGCCCATCAGTAGACAACTGAATAAGGAAGATGTGGTACACACACACACACACACACACACACACACACAAGAATATTACACAGCCATGAAAAGGATGGGATCTTGCCGTTTGTGACAATATGGATGCACCTAGAGGGTATTATGCTAAGTAAAATTGGTCAAACCAAGAAAGACAAATACCATATGATTCCACTCCTGTGTAGAATCTAAAAACCTAAACAAATGAATAGGAGAACAAGTTTTTAATGTCACAGTGAAAAAATGGGGGAAAAATGACTTGGAGGCTGTGGTCTGATCTCAGTATCTTTTTGTGGTAGAGAATTCAGTGCATAACAGAAAAAAGAAGAATGCAAGTACCAGCAGAAGTTGTAATCCTATGAAAGATTACAGGGTAAAGGCAAGGAAGATGGAGTAGTACAGGGGGAGGGGGGAAGTACAAGAATGAGAAGCCAGAAGACCTGGATTTAGTCTAAGCTCTGCCCTCATATCATTATTTGAAATTAGGCAAGATACTTACCCTCTCTAAGTCTCCATTTGCTGGGATAAAATGAAGAGATTAGACTATGTCTCTTTAAGCATGACCATCTTTAAGTGTTGGACAAATAGGGAGACTTCTACTTCCAGGAAGATGGAGCAGACATACTTTTTCCTGTTCTTCCCACTAAGTACAACTAAAAACTCTGCATATTATATATTTTAAACATCATAAAAGACTGAAAGATACAGAGAAGACAGACTATCTAGGGACCTTGGAACCTGAAGAATGACATGGTGATGAGTTCCCTGGGTTTTCTTTTTGCCTCATATGTCTCACACTTGGAGCTGAAGAAACCAACAACCCAGAAACCACCAATGAGTGCAGATAAAAAAATAAACAAAGGCCCAATGAAAGCTTGTTCTCTCTAGCCAAAATATCAGGAAAGAGCAGCCTAGTAAGATGGAAAACTTGTAGACAATAACTAAGAGCTCTATGCTAGCCAAACAGCACAGAAAAATTGGCCCTATTCCCAACCATTCTCAGCCAAGAGGGAAACCTGGATTTCCATCTTCAAAAGGCTCTAGCAAGGCACTCCAATACCCCTATCAGAGACCCCTGCCAAGGTAGTATCAGAGAAGACAAGGTACCTAGCTGGAATTTTCATCCCCACTGGCCAGCAATGAACCACCCTTCCCCCACTGTCCCAGTGTATCAGGGGAAATCATCTGGGTTGCTTGGATTTGTACTCCTCTCCAAGAGTTGACAGTTGTAAAGCTGTCTCTCCCCACTGTTGTGGTGTCAGGGGAAGTATTAGAGATTCATAACGGTCATTATCACCCAGGAGTAACAAAGCCACCCCCCACCTGGTGTCAGTGGAGACTGTGGGTGGCTGGAACTCCTACACCTACCCATCAGTAATGAGGAGACCACCCCACGATGTCAATGGAGGCTGTGGAGAACTTGGACTTCTACCTCCATCTGGCAGTATAATGAGGCAGCACTCCCTTCCCCTGCTAGAATGATGTTAAATAATGCCCACTAAAACAGAAGGTTTAAATAAGATCCAGAATAATATCCAAAATATACAGGCTGCAGTTGAAAATCACTCATCATACCAAGAACCAGGACAATTTCAAACTGAATGAAAAATAATATTAATAGATGCAAACACTAAAATAGAGAGATTAGAATTGTCTGAAAAAGATTTCAAAGTAGCCATGATAAAAATCTTTCAATGAGCAGTTATGAACATGCTTGAAACAGTGAAAAAATAAAACAGAAAACATCAGCAAAGAAAGTCTTAGCAAAAATATAGAAGTTATAAAGAAGAACCAAATGGAAAAATTTAAACTGAAAGATACAGCAATGACCAAAATAAAAAGCTCCATGGATGAGAATAGCAGAGTGGGAAGAACAGAGGGAAAAAAATTGGTGAACTGGAAGATAAAACAATAGAAATTACCCAATCTGAACAACAGAGAGGTAATAGACAAAAAGTGAACAGAGATTCAGGGACCTCTATATAGTCTATAGTAAAAGATGTAACATTCATTTCTATATGGCACCATAGTAAAAGATGTAACATTCATTTCATCAAAGTTCAAGAAGGAAAGAAGAAAGAGGGTGGGGCTGAAAAAGGACCTGAAGAAATAATGTCTAAAAACTTCCCAAATTTGGCAAGAGATAGAAATTTACAAATTCAAGAAGGTGAGCAAACCCAAAGAAATCCATACCAAGACATATCATAATTAAATTTCTTTTTTTTAAAGATATATTTATTTATTTTAGGGAAAGAGAGTAGGGGGTAGGGGTAGAGGGGGAGGGAGAGAGAAACTCAAGCCGACTCTGTGCTGAGCCTAATGTGGAGCTCAATCTCACAAAGCTGAGATCACAATCTGAGCCAAAACCAAGAGTCAAATGCTCAACTGACTGCACCACCCAGGTGCCCCTAAATTTCTGAAAATGAAAGGAAAAGAAACAATCTTGAAAGAAGACAGAAAAACAACACCTTATCTACAGGAGAAAAAGAATTTAAATGACATATTTAACATCACAAACGATGGAGGCCAGAAGGAAGTAGCACAATATTTTTCAGGTGCCAAAAGAAGTATCAACCCAGAGTGCTATACCTGTGAAAATGTTCTTCAGGAATGAAAGGGGAATCAAGACTTTCTCAGTTGGAGGAAAACTAAGAGAATTGGTCATCAGTAGACCTCCTGTAAAAGAGTAGCTAAAGGAAGTTTCCTAAGTAGAAAAGAAATGATAAAAGAATCAACCTTGGAATATCGGTAAGAAAGAAACAAAACAGTAAGCAGAGGTATGGACAAACATTAATCACAGGAAAGCAAGAGTGGTTATATAAAAAAAGATGAAGTAGACTTCAGAGAAAAGAAAATTTCTAGGGATAAAGAGGGTGACTATATAATGATTAAAGTATCAATTCACCAAGAATATATAGTAATCTTAGATGCATATGCACCAAATTAAAGTGCTACAAAATGTTGCAACAGAAACTGATAGAACTGAAAAGGGAAAGAGACAAATCCATAATTATAGTTAGGTAGCTCACCACCCTTCTCTCAACAGTTGATAGAACAACTATACAGAAAATATGTATCGACATAGAATAATTCAACAATACTGTCAAACAGTAGGACCTGACATTGATAGTACACTCCACCCAACAACAGCAAAATACATATTCTTTTCAAGTGCTCTGAGAAGATATACCAGGATAGACTATATCCTGGGCCCTAAAACAAATCTCAACAAATTAAAAAGAGTTGCAGTCATGCAGTGTATGCTCTCCAACCACAATGGAATCAATAACAGAAAGGTAATAGAAAAGTCTTCCAACACTTGGAAACTAAACATCACACTGCTAAATAACCCATGGGTCAAGGTAGAAGTCCCAAGTAAATTTTTTTAAAGATTTTATTTATTCATTTGAGAAAGAGAGAGACAGAGCACAAACAGGAGAAGCAGAGGCAGAGGGAGAAGGAGAAGCAGACTACCCACTGAGCTGGGAGCCTGACGTGGGGCTTAATCCCAGGACCCTGAGATCATGACCTGAGCCGAAGGCAGACACTTAACCATCTGAGTCACCCAGGCGCCCCCCAAGTAGAATTTTTTTAAAAACACATTGAACTGAAGGAAATGAAAATCCAGCATATCAAAATGTGTGGAAAGCAGCTAAAGCAGTGCTGAAAGGGAAATTTATATCCCCAAATACATATATTAGAAAAGAGGATAAATCTCAAATCAGCAACCTAAGATCCCATCTTAAGAATATAGAAAAATAAAAGCAAATAAACCCAAATCAAGAGAAGGAGGAAATAATAAAGAACAGAAATCAACGGAATTGAAAACAGAAAGACAGTAAAGAAAATCACTGAAACTGAATCTTTGAAAAAAAAAAAAAACAGTAAAATTCACAACCCTTTAGCAGGACTGACAAAAGGGATAAAAGAGAAAAAAGAAAAAGGAGAAAAGAGAGAAGATACAAACTGCTTATATGAAAAATGAAACAGGGGACACCACTATAAACTGCAGATATCAAAAGGTTAATAAGGGAATACTGCAAACAATTCTACAGACCATGTAAGTTTTTTCCAGCTTTATTGAGATGTAATTGACATAGAACATTGTGTAAGTCTAAATTACACAATGTGATGATTTGATACATGCGTATGTTATGAAATATACACCACAATAAGGTTAGTTAACATATCCTTCACCTCACACACTTTCCATTTTGTTGTTGTTGATGTTGTTACAGTGAGAATATGAAAGCTCTACTCATAGCAACTTTCAAGTATATAATACAGTATTGATAACTATAGTCACTATGCTATATTAGATTCCTGCAACTTACTCATCTTATAACTGTAAGTTTTTACCCTTTGACCAATATCTCCCTATTTCCTCCATACCTCAGCCCCTGGCAACCAATATTCTACTCTCTATTTCAATGAATTTGGCTTTTATAGATTCCACATGTAAGTGAAATCATACAGTACTTGTCTTTCTTTGTCTGACTTATTTCACTTAGTGTAATACCCTCAAGGTCCATCCATGTCGTTTCAAATGCCAGGATTTCCTTCTTTTTTGTAGAAGAACAATATTCCAGTGTGTGTGTGTGTGTACACCACCAAAAGTGCACCAGAGTTGCCTGTTCTATACATCCTTACCAGCATATGTCATCTCTTGTCTTTTTGATAATAGCCATTCTAATAGGTGTGAGGTGATATCTCATGTGGTTTTGATTTCATTTTCTTGATGATTAGTGATGTTGAGAATCTTTTTATATACTTGATCATTTGCGTGTCTTCTTAGGGAAAATGTCAATTCAAGTTCTCTCTGCATTTTTTAATTGAATTGTTTGAGGCTTTTTTACTATTAAGTTATGAGTTCCTTATATATTTTGGATATTAATCCCTTACCAGATAGATGGCTTGTAAATATTTTTTCCTATGCCATAAGGTGCCTTTTCATTTTGCTGGTTGTTTCTTTTGCTGTGCAGAAGTTTTCTAGTTTGATGTAGTCTCATTTATTTTCGCTTTTGTTGCTTGTGCTTTTGGAGCCATATTCAAAAAATTGTTGCCAAGACCAAGGTGAAGGAGCTCTTTCCCTATGTTTACATCTAGTAGTTTTACAGTTTCAGGTCATACATCTTTAGTCCATTTTGAGTTAATTTTATGAGTGGTGTAAAATAGGGATCCAATTTAATTCTTTTGTGTATGGATACAGATTTATTGAAGAGCCTATCCTTTCCCCATTCAGTATCATTGGCTCCCTTGTCAAACATTAGTTAACTATATATGCATGGGTTTATTTCTGGGCCCTTGATTCTGTTCCATTGGTCTCTGTGTCTGTTTTTTGTGCCAGCACCATACCATTTTTATTACTATAGCTTTGTAATGTCGTTTGAAATCAGGAAATGTGCTACGTCCAGCTTTCTTTTTTCTCAAGATTGCTTTTGCTATTTGGGGTCTTCTGAGGTTCCATATGAATTTTAAAGCTGTGTATTCTATTTCTGTGAAAAATGCCATTGGAATTTTGATAGGGATTGCATGGAATCCATAGATGACTTTAGGTAGTAAGGACATTTAAAAAATATTAACTCTTCTGATCCACGAACACAAGGTATCTTTCCTTTTGTTTATGTTTTCTTCAGTTTCTTACATTAATGTCCATGTTTTTTGGTATTTCAACTTTCATTTCTTTGGTTCAGTTTATTCCTCAGTATTTTATTAATTTTGATGCTATTGTAAATTGGATTGTTTCCTTCATTTATTTTTCAGGTAGTTTATTAATGTATAGAAAGGCAACTAATTTTTGTATGTTAATGTTGTATCCTACAACTTTACTGAATTTGTCCATTAGTTCTAACAGTATTTTAGGAGAGTCTTTAGCATATATACGTAATATATATTGTCACTTTATATATTATACATATATATATATATATACATATACATATCATGTATATACACATATATATAATCATGTCATCAGCAAACGAAGACAATTTTATTTCTTCCTTTTGGATTTTGATGCCTTTTATTCCTTTCCTTGCCTGCTTGCCCTGGCTAGGACTTCCAGCACTATGTTGAATAGGAGTGGTAAGAGTAGGCACCCTTGTTTTGCTCCTGATCTTAGAGGGAAAGATTTCAACCTTTCATTGTTGAGTATGATGTTAGCTGTGGCCTTCTCATGTGACATTTATTGTGTTGAGGTATGTTCCTTCTATATCCAATTTGTTACTAGTTTTTATAATAAAAGGATGTTGGATTTTGTCAAATGCTATTTTTTAATCTATTGATTATATGATTTCATCTTTCATTCTCTTAATGTGAATTTATTAGCATTATTTATTACCATATACTGAACTATCCTTGTATCCCAGGGATAAATACCCTTTGATCACAGTATATGATTCCTTAAATGTGTGTTGAATTCAGTTTGCTAGTATTTTGTTGAGAATTTTTACATTTATATTCACTAGGGATCTTGGCCTGTAGTTTTCTTTTCTTGTAGTATCCTTACCTGACTTTGCTGTCAGGATAATGCTGACCTTGTAAAATGAGTTTGGAAGTATTCCCTCCTTTTTATTTTCTGGAAGAGTTTGAGAATAATTAGTATTAATTCTTATTTAAATGTTTGATAGAATCCACCTGTGAAGTCATTTGGTCTTGGGCTTTTCTTTGTTGAGAGGTTTTTGGTTACTGATTCAATCAACTTGTTATTGGTCTGTTCTGTTTTTCTTATTTCTTTATGACTCAGTCTTGGTAGGATGTATGTTTCTAGGAATTTATCTGTTTCTTCTAAATTGTACAATTTTTTGGCATATGATTGTTCACAATAGTCTCATGATCCTCTATATTTCTGTGGTATCAATTGTAATGTCTCCTCTTTCACATCTGATTTTATTTGACCCTCTCTTCTTTTTTCTTAGTCTAGCTAAAGGTTTGCCAATTTGGTTTATCTTTTCAAAAAATGAACTCTTAGTTTTATTGATCTTCTCTATTGTTTTTATATTCTATATTTCATTTACTTTAGCTCTGATCTTTGTCATGATCTTCCTTCTGCTAACATTAGGCTTTGTTTATTCTTGTTTTTCTAGCTCCTTGAAGTGTAAGATTAGGTTTTTTATTTATTGTCTTTTTTCTTAATGTAAACATTTATCACTATAGAATTCCCTGTTAGCACTGCTTTTGCTGCATCCCATAAGTTTTGGTATGTTCTATTTCCGTTTTGTTTGTTTCAAGATATTTTTTGATTTCCCTTTTGATTTCATCTTTGACTCATTGGTTGTTTAGGAGTGTGTTGTTTAGTTTCCACGTATTTGTGAATTTTCTGGTTTTCCTCCTGTTACTGATTTTATTTTCATTGCATTTTTGTGGGTGGAAAAGATATTTGGTATGATTTAAATCTTTTTAAATGTACTGAGACTTGTTTTATGACATAACATATGTTCTCTCCTGGAGAATGCTCCATGTGCACTTGAGAAGGATGTGTATTCCGGCGCCATTTGATGAAATGTTCTATATATTTCTGTTAGATACATTTGGTCCAAAGCATAGCTCAAATCCAGTGTTTCTTTGATAATTTTCTGTTTAGATGATCTATTAGTAGTTGGGAATGTGGTATTAAAGTCCCCTACTACTATCGTATTATTTTCTATTACTCTGTTCAAATCTGTTAGTATTTACTTTAATGTACTTAGGTGCTACAATGTTGAGTGCATATGTATTTATTAGTTGTTATATCCTCTTGGTGAATTAACCTCTTATCATTATGTAATGACTTTCTTTGTCTCTTGTTACAGTTTTAGACTTAAAGTCTATTTTATTTGATGTAAGTGTAGCTATATCTGTTCTCTTTGGGATTCCATTTATGTGGAATATCTTTTCCCATTCCCTCACTTTAAGTCTACATGATTCTTTGAAGCTGAAGTTAGTTTCTTGTAGGCAGCATATAGTTGGGTCTTGTTTTTTCATCCATTCAGCTGCTCTATGTCTTTTGATTGGCGAATTTACTCCATTTACATTGAAAGTAATTATTGGTAGGTAGGGACTTAGTCTTGCCATTTTGTTAATTGTTTCTTGGCTCTTTTATAATTTCTTTGTGCCTTTATTTCTCTCTTACTGTCTTCCTTTGTGAATTGATGATTTTCTGTAATGGTATATTTTGATTCCTTTCTCTTTATCTTGTTTGTATCTACTATTGTATTTTGTTTTGTGGTTACCCTGATGTTTACTTCAGACATCTTATAGATATAACAGTCTATTTTAAGCTGGTAACAACTTTTATCTCATACAAAAACAGTCCTTTTACTTCCCTCACACACATTTTATGTTCTTGACATAAAAACTTGCATGTTTTTATATTGTGAATCTATTAACAAATTATTGTAGCTTTATTTTAGCTGTATTTTTAACTAGCTTTAACTAGTTTAACTATAATTATTTTAACGATAAATAGTATTAATACTTTTGTCCTTTACTCTTTATACTAGAGTTAAGTGAATAACACAACACCACATTACAGTGTTAGAATATTCTGAGTCTGACTATATAATTACCTTTGCCAACATGTGGTATATTTTCATATATGTTTTCATGTTACTAGTTTGTGTACTTTTATTTTATCTTGAAGAACTCTTTTCAGCCTTTCTTGTAAGGCAGATCTAGTGGTGACAAACTCCCTCCGCTTTTCTTTATTTGGGAAACTCTTTATCTCTCCTTCATTTCTGAAGGACAGTTTTGCTCAGTAAAGTATTGTTGGTTAGAAGGGTTTTTGGTTTGTTTTTGTTTCTGTTTTTGCAGCACTTTGAATATATCATCCAATTCTCTCCGGGCCTGCAAAGTTTCTGCTAAGAAATCTGCTTATAGCCTTTCTCTTATATGATAGAATTTTTTTTCTTGTTGCTTTTAAAATTCTCTGTCTTCATTTTAGACAGTTTTTTTAATAATGTGTTTTAGAGAAGATCATTTTGGATGGAAATTTTGGGATGACCTAGTAACTTCATGAGCTTGGATATCCAAAGTTTTCCCCAGGTTTGAGAAGTTCTCAGTCATTATTTCTTTAAATAATCTTTGTATCCCTTTCTTCCTCTCTTCCAGGACTCCAATAATGTATAAATTATTTCTTTCAATGGTGTTCCAAATGTCCCATAGGTTTTCTTTATTCTTTTTTATTCTTTTTCTTTTTGCTTTTCTTACTGCATAATTTCAAATGACCTGTCTTCAATCTCACTGCTTCTTTCTTCTGCATGGTCCAGTCTACTGTTGAAACTCTTGATGAAATTCTTTACTTCAGTCATTGTATTCTTCAGATCCAAAATTTCTTTGGTTCTTTTTTATGTTTTCTATCTCTTTGTTGAACTTATTATTTTGTTCTTATATTGTTTTTCTGATTTCATTTAATCATTTTTCTGTTCATTTGTAGCTCTCTGAATATCTTTAGAACAATTTTAAGTTCTTTCTCAGGGAATTTATGTATCTCCATTTCTTTGGAGTTAGTTATTGAAAGTTTACTGTGTTCCTTTGGTGATGTTGTTTCCCTGATTTTTTGAGATCCTAGTGTCCTTGCACAGGTATCTGTGCATTTGAAGATGAGGATGGAAGGACCTTCACCTGTGTATGGGGGCATGCTGGAGTGTGATGTGACCCCGAGTCTAATGGTGCAGGGAACCATGTGTGGGAGCCTGTGGTGGTTCAGGGTCCAGAGGGGCATGATAACTCATCAATGCAGTTCAGTTGGGTCCACAGCATTGACGATTGTGTGGTCCTTGGCAAGTGCTCTAGAGGTCCGCAGAGGCTGAAAAGGGCTGTTTGGGGTCCTTAGTGACTCCTTCGGGTACAGCAGCCAGGGACCATGGGAGGCAGCAGTGGTGGCCAGAGCCAGTATACACACACTTGCCTACAGGGGCCAGCTACAGCTATGTGCCTGTGTCATAGTAGGGACTGGTTGCAGATGCACATATAGTGATGGGGGCCAGGGCAAGGAGCAACAGCCGGGGCCAACTGCATGCATACTGGCCCCTGGCTGTCAACATGTACTACTGTGGCTGCTGGGTCTCACCACAAGTACACAGCAGTAGAGGTTGGTGTCAGATGTTAGGTTGGGGGTATGGAGGTACACAGCTAGAGGGGCTAGTCCTGCATGCACATATGGTAATGGGGTGAGCCTTGGGGATCTAAGCTTGCATCTTGCTTTCTTGCAGCTGTAGATGTCTGGGCTGGTGATTGGTGCAGGTTTCAGCCTCCAACAGGGGAGGGAGGGCTCAGGGAGAAACTCAGGCAGCTGGCATATTTGAATGTGAATACCTAAGGGGTGAAAAACAATGAAATCTGCAGGAGATCCACAGCAACTATGCTGGCCATTGGTTTCTTCAGTGGCAAAAACTGTCTGGGTTGTCTACAGAGCAGGTCACTGGAACCACAGTTGTTCCTGCTTTATGGCTGGTATTGGTAGCCCCTGCATTTTTCCCTTTTTCCTAGCTATCTCTGTACATCTCTGCTTTGCCAGTCTCTGGGTGGAATGAAACCAGAGGGTCCTTCATGTGGTGCCCTGCAAGGCAAGGGTAGCTGGCTGCTCATCCCACTATTTCTTTCCCAGCAAGGGGAGCTCTTTCTAGCTGGGGTGTTCCCTCTTGGCACTAAAGAATGCTGGCTTAGTGCAGGCAAAATGAAGCTGTTCTATGTTCCCTTGTTGCATGGTTATTCTCAGGTTTTTTGTTATTGTTGTTGTTCCACTGTGTTGCTGAAGTTTCTTAAATGGACTCCAGAGCTCTCCCAGAGCTGTTTTTGATTGTGGATAGCTACACAGTCTCTTCCAGGAAATAGAAGAGAGAACAATTTCCAATTGATTTTATGAAGCTAACATTATCCTGCTATCAATGTGAGACAAAGACAGTACAAAACAGAAAACTGTAGACCAATATCCCTCATGAATATAGATGTAAAATCCTTAACAAAATATTTGCATAGCAAATTCAACAATATATAAAAATAATTATACACCATGGATCAAATGAAGTTTATTTTAGGGCTGCAAGTGTTGTTCAATATTTGAAAATCAAGCAATGTAATCTACCTTATTAACAAGCTAAAGATGAGAAAACTTAAAATTGTATCAATCAATGCAGAAAAAATTTTAAAAATTAAATATAAGTCATGAATCACAGACCTGTACCTCTGAAACAAATAATACATTATATGTTTAAAAAAAAAAAAAAGATAGCAGGAGGGGAAGAATGAAGGGGGGAAATCAGAGGGGGAGACGAACCATGGGATACTATGGACTCTGAAAAACAAACTAAGGGTTCTAGAGGGGAGGGGTGGGGGGATGGGTTAGCCTGGTGATGGGTATTAAAGAGGGCATGTTCTGCATGGAGCACTGGGTGTTATACGCAAACAATGAATCATGGAACACTACATCAAAAACTAATGATGTAGTGTATGGTGATTAACATAACATAATAAAAAAAACTATAGGAGATAGAATTTAAATATAAAATTTAAGAATTTGTATTGAATTTCATGTTGCTCTAGATTAAAAACAAATAAAAAACTTAAAACCAAAAAAAAAAACTTTGAAAAAATAGGAATAGAGGGTAATTTCCTCAACTTGATAAATAACATGTACTAAGAACCTACACCTAACACTGTGCTTTCTGATGAAAGACTGAATTGCTTTTCCCTTAAGACTAGGAAAAAGGTTGGGGCACCTGGGTGGCTCAGTTGGTTAAGCGACTGCCTTCGGCTCAGGTCATGATCCTGGAGTCCCAGGATCGAGTCCCGCATCGGGCTCCCTGCTCAGCGGGGAGTCTGCTTCTCCCTCTGACCCTCCTCCCTCTCATGCTCTCTGTCTCTCATTCTCTCTCAAATAAATAAATAAATAAATCTTTAAAAAAAAAAAAGACTAGGAAAAAGGCAAGGATGTCTACTCTCTCTACTCTTATTCAACAAAATGTTAGTACATTTAGCCAATGAAATAAGGCAGGTAAAGGAAATAAAAGGCATATAGATCAGAATGATAACACTGTCTTTCTTAGTAGATGACATGATCATCAACATAGAAAATTCCAAAGAATCTACAAAGAAAAAATATGTCCTAGAATACATGAGTCCAGCAAGTTTGCAAGATACAAGATAAGCATACAAAAATAAACTTTATTTTTATTGAATCACTATATTATATACCTGAAACTAATATGACACTGTATGTTAACAATACTGGAATTAAAAATAAATAAATAAATAAATAAATAATAAATAAACTGTATTTTTATATATTAGCAATGAGCACATAGACACTGAAATTAAAAACACAGCCATTTAAAATAATCCAAATAAAATGAAATACTTAAATACAAATTTACCAAAACATGTACAAAATCTATATGCTGAAATTTATAAAACACTAATGGAAGAAATCAAATAAGACCTAAATAAAGGGAGAAACACACTGTGTTCATTTATTAGAAGGCATGACAGAGTACAGATGTTGGTACTCTCCAATTTGATCTTTAGGTTCAATTCAATTCCTATCATAATTCCAGCAAGGTATTCTCAGAGACATAGACAAACTTATCCAAACATGTATATGGAAAGGTACAGGCCCTACAAGAACTAAGTCAATCTTGGAAAAAGAATATATTTGGAAGAATCAATCTACCCAATATTGTCTTGCTGTATAGTTACAATTATCAAGACTGTGTGGTATTGATGGAACAATAGTTACATAGATCAGTAGAACAGAATAGAAAACAGAAAAATAGACCCACATAAATGTACTCTACTGGTTTTTAAAGGTACAAAATTAGCTCAATGGAAGGAGAATAATCTCTTCAACCAATGGTGCTGGAGCAATTAGACATCCATAGGCTAAAATAACCTAGATCTAAACCCCATTCCTTATATAAAAATTAATTCAAAATATGATAGACTTAATTTTAAAATATAGTATTATAAAACTTCTAGGGCAAAAATAGAAAATCTTCGGGACCTAGGGCTAAGCAAAAAGTTTACTTAGATGACACCAAAGGCAATCCATGAAAGCATACACTGATAAATTAGACTTCATCAAAATTATGCTTTTATTCTGTGAAAAACCTTATGGATAAGATGAAAAGAAGCTATAGACCATGAGAAAACTTTTGCAAACCACATATCCAACAAAGGATAAATAACTAAGAACTCTCAAAGCCAGCTATAAAAAGAGAAATAATCCAATGAGAAAATGGGCAAAGGACATAAACAGATATTTCATTGAAGAGTATATACCGATGGGAAATAAGTACTTGAAAAAATGCTCAATAGCATTAGCCATTAAAGAAATACAAATTAAAATCATGAGATATCACTTATCAGAATGGCTAAAATTAAAAATGACAACACCAGATTCTGGCCAGGATGTGGAGAAACTGAATCACTAATACATTGCTGATGGGAATGTAAAATGGTACAGGCACTGTGAAAAAGTTTGTTCTTTCTTAAAAAAAAACTAAACATGCAACTATCATACAATCCAGCAATTGCACTCTTGGACATTGACTCCAGAAATATGAAGACTTATGTTCACATAAAAACCTATACGTGAATGTTTACAGCAGCTTTATTCATAATAGCCAAAAACTACAAACAACCCAAATGTCCTGCAGTGGGTGAATTGTTAAGCAAATTTTGGTATATCCATACCATGGAGTACTAATCAGCAATAAAGAGAATGGAAGTATTGATACATGCAACAACATGGATGAATCTTTAGAGAATTATGCTGAGTGGGCAAAAAAGCACCAGTCCTGAAAGGTTACATACTATATATGATTCCATTTATATAACATTCTTGAAACTACAAAATTATAGAAACAGAGAATAGATTGGTGGTTGCCAGGGGTTAAGAAGGGAGTTGGTGAGAGATGGAAGTAGGTATGACTATAAAAGGGCAACATGATGGATCCAGCCCCGTGTCAGGCTCTGTGCTCAACACAGAGTCTGCTTGAGATTCTCTCTCCCTCTGCCCTTCCCACTCATATTCATTCTCTCTCTCTCATCTCTCTCTCTCTCTCTCAAATAAATAAATAAATCTTTTTTAAAAGTCCCTAAATTGGAAGATGATTTAACCACAAATTACATCTGAAGTAAAGTACACTATCCACACACAGTATTCCAAAACAAAAAGCAACATCAATGGACAGCATTCCTAGGGAAGGCAGAACATTCATTGGCAGCATCCCAAGAAAGATACAGCATCCATGAATACCATTCCCAGGAAAAGTACAACATCCACACATAGCAATTTAAAGCCAAGTATAACATCCCTCCCTACCAAAAAGTATGACACTAGCTAATAAGGAATCTATGTCTTTGTCTCATTATGCAAATGTCCACTACCCCAACTGTTTAATATGGGCAACATTGGAGAAAGAATTAGCATGAAAATTGGTCCAGAATTTATGTTTTTTCTTGTAATCCTGTGAGAAGTAAATAAGTCAATGAGAAAACAGAGGTTTGTAGATGTCAGATTGGCTTTAGAAATATTTGAAAATCAAAAGCTTAACCTTTTGGATTATTTCTTTCCTTTGTAACTGACAGATGTGACAAAACTTTGAGGAAAAAAATTATATCATGGAGCCTGATCTAAGATACGACCCCATGTGCTCAGTACTCAGACACACATGGAATTCTAGATCCATAGAACTATAAATGATCTTAGAGGTACATCTTCATTTTTTAGATAAGGAAACTGCCCAGAAAGCAGACTTGCTGTTAGATGTTTATATAATAATAAAAATGGCAACAATTATAATAAAAACAATAGAAGTAATAATAACTAACATTTTTTTGGAGGTCCTACTATGCCAGGCACTGTTCTAAGAGCTTTACATGGATTATTTCATTTATTCCTCCTAACAACCTTTGAGGTCATTTATGATCATAAGCCCCATTTTATAGACAAAGATACTGAGACTCAGAGAGGTTTAATGACAGTGTTCCATGATGACTCTAAATATTTCCATATGATTGGGGCTTTTTCACCAACCTAGACTGTCAGGCAAAAATCAAGTGATTGTTCTGATATAATACAGTCTGCAGAATTCTGGGTTGCTCTATGTTTCAGTGAAGATCTAGTTTTCAAAGACAATCTATTCAGGGTCTATATTTTATGTCATCAGTTCCTTAACTCCTATTCTCATTAGAATAGATTTTTCTCAACATTCTTGACTTCTGGAAGCTTACTTAAGTTGTAAACTCAGTGAAAGATTTACAAGACATGCTTTAAGCACACAGATTTTGTTATATTTTTCAGTAATGGACAAATAAGTAATGGTGCTTGAAAGATATCACAGTTAGTGTATACCTGTGTTTTAAAGGTACCAAATTGACATATGAGACTTACATTTCAGAAAATCTGTATAATCCATGCATTTTTGGCAAGCCAGGTACTGTATGTAAGTCCTTTCTCTGAGATATGTGTGTTCAACTGGCAGAGGTTAGAAAGAGATTTACAGTTTAGCTCTTATAAAAGATTAGTGCCATTAATATCAACCTCCATAGCAGCTTCAAAGGGGAAACAGAGATGGACAGATGGCCAGGGAGAGATAGACAGTCATAGAAATAGGAATGGACAGAGTTGGACAGAGGCAAGAATAGGCAGACATGGAAGGAAGACCAAGAAAGAGACATAGAAACAGACAGGTGGAAAAAAAGAAAGGCAAAGAGAAAGACAGATAGTTATAGAGATCAACAGACAAATTAGAAGGAAGAATATCAAGAGAGATGAATAGACACATGCAAAGAGGCAGACAAACTGTAAGATAGGGACATAGGAAAAGAAGGGGAAAAAGGAAAGAGGGACAGAGACAGCAGTAAGGAACAGGAAGAGAGGTGGAGATAGAAACATGGAAAAGATAGATGAAGGAGAGAGTCAAAGAAAGAGAAAGGAGTACAGAGAGAGAGACTCAAAACAGAGGAAATTAAAGAACTAGAGGGAAATGGACAGAAACTGAGGGAGGAAGAGAGAATCAAGCAAAGAGAGAATAAAACTGACAGAAAGAAGAAGAGAGTCACACTCATAAAGAAATACAGCCTGAGTCACAGAAAAATGGGGAGGGGGAGTTGCAGAGAGAAAGGAAAATAGACTGGGGACAGGAAGACAGAGAGAGAAGCAGAGAATATATGGACTAAGTGAGAGAGAAAGAGCAAGGGAGAGAGGGAAGGGGGGCTGTACACAGAGCCAGAGCCAGACCAACATAGAAAGAGCCACTACAAGAGACAGAAAAAACCAGACAGACAGGGAGTAAGAGAGGGAAACAAATAGTGAGAGAGCCAGTGAAACAGACAGAGATAGTTGGCCAGAAATATATTGGAGGAGCAGGGAAGAGAGACGATGAGACAGACTGAGAGACAGACTAAGAGGCTGACAAGAGAGAAATCGGAAAAGAGACAGGCAAGGAGAGAAATAGGAAGAGACAAAAAAACTGTTGCAGAGAAACAGATACAGAAAGAAAAAGCAGGAGAGTCAGAAAGAACATGACAGAGAGACTGAGAGGCATGCTGAGACAGACACTTACGGAGACAGAGACCGAGGGAAAGGCAAACACACAGAGAGATGCAGATGTACAGAGACGGGTTGAGAGAATGACCAACCAACTGACACAGAGAGAAACCAACAGAGATCAGAAAGACACAGAGCAATACAAAAAAGTGGATGGAGAGAGATAAAAAGAGCCAACTAAGTGAACAGAGAGACAGATTAGCTAGGGCTGGGGGAGAGAGAAATAGTGAGAAAGAGGGAGTTGTTGACAAACAGAGAGACTGGCAGGAAGGCAGGGAAACTAACAGGAAGGGGAGAGGAAACAGCAGGGAAGGGGAAGGAGAGGGAGAAAGAACAAACAGACATGATAGAGACAGATTGATGCAAAAAGACCAACAAAAAAGTAGAAACAAACAGAAAGACTCAATCTGTCAGAAAGAGAGAGAAATAAAAAGAAAAAGAGATGGATATTACCTAGATTTATTGTGGTGGTTATTTCACAATATATACAAATATCAAATCATACTGTACACCTGAAACTAATGTTATAGGTCAATTATATATCTCAGTATTTTTTTGAGAGAATGCATGAGTGGGGATAGGGGGAGGGGGGAGGAAGAGAGAGAATCTTAAGCAGGCTCCATTCCCAGCACAGAGCCCAACATGGGGCTCAATCTCACAACCCTGAGATCATGACCTGAGCCAAAATCAGGAGTCAGATGCTTAACCAACTGAGCCACCCCAGCACCCCTATATCTCAGTTTTTAAAAGTATGAAAAGCAAAGGTTAGGGGGGTTAACAGACTGGGAGGAAATATTTGCAAACTATATATCTGGTAAGGGTCTAGCAAGCAGAACATATAAAGAACTTTTACAACTCAACAACAAAAAGACTCAAACAAAAAAAAGGGTTAAGGACTTGAATAGGCATTTCTTCAAAGAAGATATGCAAAGGGCCCCTAAGCACGTGAAAAAATGCTCAACACCATTAGTCATTAGGGAAATACAAATCAAAACCACAAGATACCACTTTGTATCCATTAGGATGGCTGGAATCTAAAAAATGGAAAATATCAACTGTTTTCAATGATGTGGGAAATTGGGACCCTCCTAAATTTCTAGGGAGGTTATAAAATAGTTCAGCTGTTGTGAAAAAGTTTGGTGGTTCCTCAAAAAGTTAAACATAGAATTATGATAGGACCTAACAATTTCACTTCTAGATATATACACAAGAGAATTGAAAAGGTACTCAAACAACATGTACATGCATGTTCATAACAGTAATATTCACTATAACAGGCAGAAATAGCCCAAATGTCCATCAATGGATAAATGGATAAATGAATTGTGATGTATCTCTGCAATGGACTATTATTCAGCCATAAAAATAAGTGAAGTAGGACTGCCAGTGTCCAGTTCTACATGTAAGGAGCTTGTAAATCACCACTCCATCCTAACAATAAGTTAGATGTTTACAACAGTTTTATGTGATTGCCAAAACTTGGAAGCAACCACAATGTCCTTCAGTTGGTGAATGAATAAACTATGGTACATTCCAGTAATATTCCAATGGAATATTACTCAGCACCAAAAAGAAATGAGTTATCGAGCCATGAAAAGACATGAAAGAAATTTAAATGCATCCTACTAAGTGAAACAAGCCAATCTGACAAGGCTACATACTATATGATTCTAACTATATGACATTCTGGAAAAGGCAAAACTGGAGATGGTAAAAAGATCAGTGGTTGCCAGGGGTTGAGAGGCAGCTAAGGATGAATAGGCAGAGTACAGAGGATTTTTAGGGCAGTGAAAATACTTTGTATGATAGCATAATGATAGATACATGTCATTATACATTTTGTCCAAATCTATAGAATGTACAACATGAAAAGTGAACCTTAATGAAGACTATGGACTTTGGATGATTATGATGTGTCAGCATAGGTTCATCAGTTGTAACAAATTATCCCACTCTGGTTGTGCAACTCTGATGAGGGATGTTGATAATGGGAGAGCCTATGCATGTGTGGGGGCAGGGAGTACATGGAAAATCTTTGTCTCTTTCTCTCAACTTTGCTATGAACCTTAAACTTTTCTAAAAAAAAATAGTCTGCATAAAAGAAAAGGGAAAAAAGAAATGAAATAGTGATACATGTAACAACGTGGATGAACCTTGAAAGCATTCTGCTAAATGGAAGAAGCCAGATTCACAGTTTCACAGGTCATGTGATTCCATTTATATGTAATATCCCAGAATAGGCAAACCTATACAGACAGAAAGCAGACTGGTGGTTGATGGGCTAGGGAGGAGGGAATGGGGAGCAACTGCTTAAGGCTGCTTTCCTTTTAAGGTGATGAAAATATTTTGGAATTAAATAGAAGTGATGGTTGTAAAACATTCTGAATGTATTAAGTGCTACTAAATTTTTCACTTTAAAATGATTAATTTTATGTTACATGAATCTCATGTCAGTAAAAAGAGACAGAGAAATAGAGAAGAAAAAGTGAGACCAAGAGAGTGAGACAGGAAGATACAGAGAAAAAAAGACAAAGACAATGACAGACAAAGTGACAGAAAAAAAGACAGGAAGACAGTCTGAGAGACAGAGAGCCAGCCAGGCAGACAGACTATTAAAGGGAAAGGTAAACACAGACAGACAGATACATAGGCAGGCAGGCAGGCAGAGACAGGGACACATACAGATGGGAGTGAGATATTGACAAAAACTAAGAGGGACAAAGAGTCAAAAGGGAGTTAGAGACAGAACATGTAGATGCAGGGAGAGAAGAATGCAGAGAGAGGGACTAGTGCGGTGAGATACACAGAGTATGACACAGGCAGAGCGAAACAGAGACAGAGAAGGAGAGAGAAAAGAAAAGCAACAGAGACAGACTGACAGAGAAAAAAGCAAGGAAACCAAGAGACAGACCATGAAACAGACAGACTATTAGGAAAGAGGGAGAGGGAGCAATAGACAGAGACATAGGGAGACTGACAGAGACAGCATGATAGACTAAAAGACAAGAAACAGAGGAGCTGAGAAAGAAACAGCAAAACAGACCAAAAGAGAGAGAAACAACAACAAAACAAGGCAGAGAGATTGATACAGAGGGAGGAAGAGAGAGAAAAACAATATAAAGATAGCTAGACAAAGAGACAAACAGAAGTTCAGACTGATATAAATATCTGCAGACAATAAAAGAAACAAGCAGAGACAGGGTGACAGAGAGACAGGCTGACAGATTGGACAGATCGCCAGAGCACTGACAGACCGCCAGAGCACAGACAGACAGACATGTGTAGAAAGAAACTGACAAAGAGGGAAACAAAAACAGACATATACAGAGATAGAATGACAGAAATAGTTGACAGAGAAATAAAGAAGCAAATGAATAGAAAAAAAAAGGCAGAGTAGCAGAGAAACTGACAAAGAGACAGGAAGGCAGACATACAGCACCAGACAGACCAAAAGATGGATAGACTGAGACAGACATGGGCAGTTGAACAGAGACTGGTGTTCAGAGAGAGAGAGAAAGAAATAGAGATAGTCTGAGGTCATTGGTCAGAGACAGATACAGAGAAACAGACCAGAAGGCAGGCAGGCAAAGACAGAAACACAGATGGATAGAGTGAGATGAAGACAGGCAGAGAAAGGGAGAGATGGGAGGGGAAGGGAGAGGGAGAAGAGAGATTGGGAGAGAAAGAATGCACAATGGAAACCCACAAAGCAGCAGGCGGACAAAGACAGATTAACAGAGAGACAGAACCTGAGAGACAGACAGAGACAGGAATCAAGAAGGTAGGCAGACAGTGTCAAGACAGACAAGGACAGACAGGAAGAGGTGTGGACAGACTGGGAGACTAACAGAGAAACAGGGAAATAGAACAAAACAACAGTCAGAAACAGACATACTGACAGAGAGACAGATGGACAAAAATGCAGGCAGAGCAACAAATTGCAAAATAAGCAGAGAGGCACCCTCTCATACCTCACCCCCACTCTCCCTGCCATCACCACCACAAATGCCCCTCACTGTTTAGCCTTAGATGGGGGACAACAGGGAGAAATTCTAGCAGGGTCCCTGGAACATGGTAGAGATTTGGAGGAAGGTGGTGTCTAACAAAAATCATTCAAATCATGCTGGGAAGGGGTTAGAGTCTGAACTTTGCCTTTTGGAAATACCCCAGGGCCATGTGCTATTAGGTAGGAAAGCACTTGTGCCATGTCAATACCGTGAGCATTTGTCCCTTATCAATACCATAGAGTTTGGGTTGTTGTTATTTTTGTTTTTAAGAAAACACGTGAAATTTCTCGGAAGTCCATTGTTTGCAGATTTACCATCATGCTTCCTTCCTCCCTGGAGGAAAATGCTTTGTTTCTTTGATAAAGCAAACTTACCACTTTTCTCTTTTACAGTTTTCTATTGAGTGTCTTGTTTTCATAGTTTAGAATTCATATAGCTCTCAGGCAAGTTTCTCTAAGATGTTTCTGTTTAATATTCAGCTGCAGCTCCAAGGAGTTTAACATTATTTTTAAATAAAATTTTCATTTTTTTAAATGAAAAATCTAGGGAACCTTCTCTTCTTCCTGCAGGCATTTCACATTAAAAGTCTTAAAGGGACTTCTGGCTTTTTCTTAATTATGACTGGCATCTGATATTTGTTGCCCCCAACTATATAAATAATGTGTAAATAAATAAGATGGGCTTTATGGGTGGCCTTTTGTTGCTCCAGACTCTCAGCTGATCTTAGTCAGCCCAGCTCCTGCCCAGAAGGAGAAAGGTATGGAAAAGTGAGCTAGATACTGAGGACCAGCTCAGCCTTCCTCCTAGAACAACTGGGCATTCGTCATTTGGCCTGAGGGAACTAGAGAGTAAGAGAGAAACTGTATGCTTTCTGCTTTGCTAAGGTGGGGTGCAGAGATCAGAAGTGGCCTTGTCTCCTGGAAAGTTCCCCAGTCTGCTTTGTGGAGGACACTCACCCTATAGAGAGATGAACAGGAAAGTCAGTCCTCCAGGGCATCACCTAGTGTGGCCAGGAGAAAAAGTCACACAGCATACGATTTAAGATCCAAACTGGAGTGTTGTCTACTGACACTGCATCCACACTTGGCTGAAAGAAGGATAGCTTTTTTTCTCTCACTTTCTATGAAATTACTGGATTTTTAGAATTAGGAGGGTTCTAAGACCAGCCAGTTCATAAGTCCCACTTCTAAGTGAGGAAACAAAGGAAGAGTGGTGCTAAGTAAGCAGTCAGTGTAGCCTAGTAAGTAGGAAGCTTAGTGTGGAAGACAGGCAGTGATACAAAGAAGTTAGCATCAGACTAACCTGGGCTCTGTATACCCTGTGTTATGTTCAGCAAATGTTTGACTTCTCTATGCTTCCTGTAAAGTGAGGAGATAATAGGACTCACAGGGTGGTTGCAAAGAAATAAATGAGATAATGTAAGTAAGAAGTAATGTTCCCCCACAGTTTCTGGCACATAATAGGTGATTGATATGTTCGCTTTTATTAGCTTAGAAAGAAATGACTCAATAGAATTAAGGCTTCTTGATTCCTGCTCCGGTTCTCTGAAAACTGGGATGTAAGTAGTACTGCTGAATATGTAGCAATGTACTTAATATGCACCCTACCTTTGCAGCACCAACTTCCTGTGCCCTTTGCTGTTGTTATTCTGAATTTTCACAACTTTGGGGCAAATGAGAGCCTAATGAGCATTTTCCTCTAGCTACATCACTCCACATTTACTTCTAATCTTTAGTTACTGTCTGCAGGCCTTCTTAAATAGTGGCTACAGCCTGAGCTAGAATCCAAATTGTCCACAGGTCTCCACATGTTGAATAAATACATCAGTCCAAAGACACTGAAGATTCCAAACTCAATCAGAGCCACTTCCCCAAATTGGGGACTTGGTAGATCTGAGTAATATTCCAAGTCTGGTGCACATTGCTGCAAATCTCTATTATTGGAAGACACATCAGATGGGGAATAGTTTGTCTGCTGGTTGAGCCTAATTGCAGTGTGCAAAAAGCTTGCTCAGCAGAGAAGCTCTTTGAAAAGCCCTGCTTCAGGGGCAGTAGGCTCACAGCTCAGAGCTGCTTTGTGTCTTAAAACAGGTCATCTGTACACAGTATCAGGAGTCACCTGAGGGGTATAACTCCAAAGTAAATTCAGGGAGATAGTGATCGATATTCTGCTGAAACCAGGAGGCACTTGGGTTCCTTTTATCTGCATGGACTATTACAAAGTTGAACAGAGGAATTAAATTCTGAAAGTAAGCTGAAACTCTTGGTATTAACAGGGTCTTAAGCTAGGAATTGATTCCAGTTTCTTTTATAGTTCAGCCTTTTTCATTTGAAAGGCCATTGCCCATATAAACAGGTTTAAGGAAATTCAGACTTTCTGCTAAGTGCTAATTGCTGTCTTAAGTATACTGGAAAAAAATAGAGACTTGGTAGATGTCTCCTGTCTGCTAGGAGAGTACAATCTAAGACTACATGTCATTTATAAGTGCTTCACTTAAAGTACTGGTGCTTCCCTGCCTCCCTGGCCAAGGAAAATGCCTCAAATCACCCTTCTACCCAAACTTAAAAGCTTGGATTTGATGGTTCTAGTTGCCACCATCAGACAATTTTGATCAACTCCATTGGCACCACTCTCCATCTTCATGTTGCAGTTAATATTTAAGAGTGGGAGATAAGCATGGTTAGCATTCCTTTTACATTTTCACCGTCACCAGCCTATGTTGTACTCTTAAGAGCCTCTTAACTGGTGCCTTGGCCTTCAGATGTTTACTCATATCTGGCTTGCACACAGCTGTCCTATTGTGATGGAGAGAGAAGACCTTCATTGGAGCCCTGGTTCTGTCTGTGCCAGTGCCCACCCTGCGTGGACACAACCACCCAGCTCAGTTTGGGGTTGGGGCTAAGGGACAAAAATGTAATCAACTTCCCTTGAATAGACCCTAGTCTCACTTTCACATTCCTCATTAGCTAGTTGGAAATGGGTTTGCTTTGTGCTTAGGGACTAGCTTAATTGTTCTTTCCCTTGTGGTAGGGAGTTTCGGCAATAGAAAATCCTTGTTGGAGGGAAAGGGGAATCTTAGGCCCATATCAAATTGGAGATGATGGCAGGGATATTTAAAAGCAGTGCTAATTAAGGCAGGAAGAAATCTGGCCTCTAGGAGACACTGATTTGCGGCTGTTGTATTACTATCCTCAGTACCTATAACAAGGAGGGTTTCTCAAGTAAAACATAAGAGAAGGCAAAAAGCAAGGTCCCAAGATAAAGAGAGAGGACTCATGTGTTGGCAGTGAAGCAGTTACACATTAGTCCACTAGGGAAATGAAGCTATGTCGGGCTACGGATATGGCTCAAGTTCATGATTCTGTAATTGTTTCTGGACTGTCCTGTCTGGATGGGAAAAAATGGTGAGTACAGTGTCTGCTGGCAAGCGCATTGACTCTCATTAACGGGAAGCTTAAGAGGCATGTGTAAGCTGGGAAATGCACTGGCCTTTCACCAATTGCTTGAACTGTCACAGTAGCAATTTCTCTTCACACCACTGATGCCTTCTCGGAAGTGAGAACTTGAGGTCTGTTTGATTCAGGGGTTTTAATTCATCACAGGCTGTGGAGAACAAATGACAGGTTCTGAAAAGGAGCTTAAAGTTGGAGCTGGTCAACCAAATCTTTCCTGGCAGTCGTTAGTACTTCATTGCCATCTTTTGTCTCTACTTTTTAAATCCTCACTTAAGAACAAGTTGAGCTCAGGACTTTCTCTAAACTTTATTCATTTAGACTAATGGTGGAGGTAGGGCGAGCATGACACTCCATCAAAAGGATGACTGCCTTTGCAGCAAAAGATCTTAGACTGATCAGGAAATGTCCAGCATTGCTTTAGAACCTTCATCAATGGCACCCTTCAACTGGGAACTCCCCCATGGAGGAAAATCAGTCCTTCTTCTTCCTCTGGATCTTCATATAATAGACATTGCAGGATTCTGCATGTAGTGAACAAGCAGTAAGTGATATCATATGGACCCTTTGGTTTCCCATCTTTCTCATCTCTCAGCAATTTCGAATCTAGATTGCAGGAAGTAGAGGAGCACCTTTCACTGGGCCTTCTTCTTCCAATAATTCTTCAAGCACGTTCTCTTTCTCTTAAAATCAGATCTATAGAACAGGCCAGGAATCTCCAAATTTCTTCCCATTTGTGCTAAAGAGACCAAATTTTATGCTAAAATGTAAAGTTTTTTTGAGGCAGAGATCATGTGAATCTGGATGTTGGATGTTATAGTTGTTTATCAATGGCAGGCATTACCATTTGTGCTACACTTTGCATTTTCAAAGTGCTTTGGTTAACAGAGGAAAGAAAAGGGAAGGAGGGCTTTGATTTAGTGTAGTAGACAGTATGAAATCAGAAATACCTGTGTTCAAATCCTGGTACTGCTGTGTCCTAACTGAGATCTTGGATTCGTTGCTTCTTTTTGGGACTGTTTCCTCAACTTTAATAGAAATAACATCTTCATACCAACCTTGTCAGGTTGTTGCAAAGATTAAATAAGGTAATACAATGAAATCCTCTAGCACAGTGATGGATACAAAGCCAAAGTTAGGGCTTTGTAAATTATTATCTTTATGCTCCACAAAGACAGAGCAAGAGAATCATCTTGTGATTCAACCATTGAGATGAAATCATTTTTAAATTTATATTTTCTAAATTTTTGTCATTGTCTGTTTTTGAAAATGTGATGTATATTTCAATTTCTTCCCAACATAAATACAACATATGTTCTTTTCTCACTTTATTTCATAGGCTTATTTAATAGATTGAATGTTGTAGGATTCTAAGTTAATAGAAGCTTCTGTATATTCAGATATTATCCTTAAGCTTTCTCCTTAAGCCCTGGTCTTTGATTTAAACAATAAATGTATATGTGTGTGCACATATAGACACATAGCAATCTTATGAAGGGTTCAGAATGCTGTATTTGGACTGTGGTATTACAGTGTTTAATGTTATAAAGTTGAAAGCAGATAAAGTAGATTTACTGAGTCTTAGATTAGACAAGGCTTCACACGGACACTTAATTCAACTCCTACCTCCTACCCCACCACCTCAATACAAAATTAAATATGATACATTCCTGCCAGGCATTCATCTAACTTGTGACAAATACTCCAAGTGACATTAAGATCCCTACTTTACGATATAGCCATTCCCCTCTCCATGGACCTCATGGGTTCTATGTCAGCAGTAGACCATAGTGCCTAAATGTTACCTATTGTTTTTATTAAGCAATTCTTTCTTATACTGAACATTAAGCTGTCTCCTGTGTCTTAGGTTTGTCCTATAAAACATATCAGACCAAGTATAATCTTTTTTCCACATGACAGTTCTTCACATATTTGAATATAGCTCCCAAGTTTTCTCTTCACTAAGTTAAATATTCTGGTTACCACAAAATGTCCCTCATAGGAGATGGTTTCCAGTGCTTTACGCCAGTCACTTTCCTCTGGGGATGTTCAATATTGCTCTTAATACCTTCCTATCACAAGAGAACACAGTGGCCAGAACAAAAGATAGTGTGCCTGTTATTCCTTAGGCTCTAGAGTCCACTTAGGTCTTCCATTAATACAACCTGAGTTATATCTGCTTTTCTAGAAGCTAGTTCATATTATTATCTCATGTAAAAGTTGCAAAGTAAATGCCCTAATTGTTTGTAATATGAGATACACAGAGGTCATATTTCCTCCATTCTGTTCTTCTATGGCTTTTTTTTTCCTATATTACATTCCATTTTCATAGTTTTGGGCTTGTCATTCCAGCCACTTTTCCTCATACAAATAAAGATGATATAATAACAAAGCCAGGAAATAGTGACATTCACTGTCTTCTAACTCAGAATATTCTCAGCAGATGACATGTCTAAGTGCTGGTTTTCACCATCACTTTAGCACCACTCTGGTCCTTCATGAAAGCCATGGTAAATCTATATGGTCTGATTCTTTCTTGTTTCCCAGAGCTTTCAGCCTCTGCTCAGTTCTGTAGTATCTTCAAGAGAAATCATATTCTAGGCTAGTTTGTCAAGACAATGTAGAGTAGTGGCTGGCAGTATAGTATATGAGAAAGTATGTGAGAAAGAGCATGAGCTTTAATAGCAGACAGGTTTGGGTTTAAATCCTGGGAGTGTCACTTACTAGCTGTGTAGCTTTGGACAAGCTATTTAAAACCTAAGACTTAGTTTTCTGTGGTTTTAGGATATCAATGAGACAGCTTATGTACAGTAGTGTCTAGAAGATACTCAATAATTTGCAGTGACAATTACTTTTGAAACTCAATTCTGTCATCAAGTAAGTTAAGTATACTCTCCAGCTTTGTCTTATCTACAGCTGTAACAAGCAAGCCTATTATACTTTCATCCAAAAATCATAGATTAAAATATTGAACAAGACAGGGGCAAATAGAGAGCTCTGTAGCCCTCCAAATTGTTGTCAATCCATTCATCGCCACCCTTTGAGTACAGTTCTTCAACTAGGAATCTAGCCAACTAAGCTGTCATCTGATCCATATTTCTCCATCTTTTTTATAAGGCAATTGTGAAAGATTTGCTGTAAAGCTGTCATTCTAGTATCCTTTTCAAAGAAAAAAAGTAAATAAAATTACCTTACTTAACCAGACATGTTCTTACTCCTGCTTCTCTGGTCACCACTTACTTTCCTAAGTGCTTGTGTATCATCTATTTAGTAAACCATTCTGTAACAGTGACAGCCAATAAACTCAGTCATTTTTAGAAGGTATGTTTCCCCTCCCTTTGAAAAAGAAAGGGGAGAAAAACATAAGAAAGATGGTATATGTGGTCATAGAGGGTGGCTTCCAAGATTTCTTTACTTCAAAAGCAACATTGCAGTTCACCCTGGACCGAAGAAAACTATATACGAAGACTATTTGAAAACATGTAATTACTTGAAAACACTTAATTTGGCATAGGTTTCTAAGATGTGGTTAAAGCTACCTGGAGTTAACAGGGTAATTTTGTCAGAAATAGCTAGTTTCACTCTCTTGAGTTCCTCACATTTAAATATTACATTGTTCTCTGTCTCTCCCTCTCTTTCCCCCTTTAATTAGTGTATCCATCTGTTTTCCTGGTACTAAGGGGAGGCTTATTGGCTGGTAATTACAGCAATGTCCCTGGGCTCCTATTTTGGAAAATGTGCTCCACATTCATGACCTTCCAGGCTCAGGTAACAGTTGCTCTTTCCTGGGATTCTGTCGCTTATTGTTGTTGGCACCTGTTATTTCTTCCTGCTACACTCAAGCCAGGAATTTACTTCCCTAGAGTTTCTCAGACAATTCCTCAGTAAATCTGACCCTTTGCTTAGATGACCCTAATGTCTTATTAGAAAGTGATTATACCCAGGGCCTGCAGGACAAAAATGCTGATCCAAACTTCCCATCTATCAGAAAGTATATATATGAGGAACACAAATGTGCCCAGCATACCATACCTTTAAGAAATGCTCCTTAGAGAGAAAATGAAAGGATCCCAGAGTGTCAAACAGATGAGTGGATGGAGGTAAGGATGAACAGTTTGCAAGCTTGGGACACTTTTGCCAGCAGTTGGCTAAATGTCCTTGAGCTGATTCCTCTGGCTCCTTCTCCTTTGTCAGAAGGCATATATATTCCCTACAGGGCAATCTCCTCAAACCAACCATGAAGGTCCTGCAGGATCTGATCTTAACTTTTCTATTCAACACCATCTCCTGAACTCAGTCCTCACTACTATGGTTATCATGTTTTTGAATCAAAATCTGAATAAAAAATCAAAACAAGTGATTAGAGCAAAAACACTTTTTGCTTTTTAATGTATCCATATGAAAACCTTCACAAAGGTATAGAAATAAATTCTTATTCAATGGATCACCTATATTAGAGTTCACATTTAGTGAGGCTTACTGTGTGCCAGGACTTTGCTAAGTACTTGATGAGCATTATGTCATAGGCTCTGCATTACAGCCCCATTTTATAGGGGAGGAAACTAAACCCCAAGAGGTTAATTAATTAACGCAAGGTCCTACAGCAAGTAAGTTGTAATCCTGGGACTCAAACCCAGGTCTGTCTGACTCCAGAGCTGATCTTTTAAAAATCATTATGTCTGCCTTCCATGTCATTTTATTCATGAGTGAATAGAATGCTATGAAAAGCAGACAACCCTGTGCCTGAACACATAAGATGAATTGCAGCTTTACCAGACCCCTCCTCCACTGTTCTCTGTTCAGATCAGTGTCCTCACAGATATCCAATCTCATGTATGCCTGCCCCTTTTGCCTTAGCTCATGCAATTCTCTTCCCACACCCTTCATTCACCCTTCAACCTAGAATTGTCTTCTTCCTCCTCTCTGCCAGTGAAATTCTACCTATCCTTTAACTGCTTAATTCAATTCCATTTCTTCCACGAACACTTCCCTCACAATCTCTCCCTTTCGCACACCCCTACAGCACTTACTATGGCAACTATAATATTTAGCACTTTACTATACACTATTTAGTATTTATGAATCCCTTTTAGGTCAGGAATCGTGTTTTATATTTCTGTTTATCTCCATATGATCTTGTGCAGGATCAGTTATATAGATGTTCAATAAATATTTGCTTTGACTCTAGTAGCTATAGATAATGATCCACTGAATTCATTGTGTCATATGTACTTTCTCAGAGTTCTCCTAGCCACTGATCCCATAATGAGAAATTAAACCTATGTCAGAAGTCTTCAAATGAGTGTAAAATTACTTTGCAATATCTAGACACAGTACTAAAATCTCTGATCTTTAACCTGCACTCCTGATAACACCTAACAATTAGTATAACAAGACAGTTAAAAAAGTGTATTGGTGAATTAGCTGAACCAGCCAAGATACGATTCTACTTTCAGCTCTGCCACTTATTATGAGACCTGGGATAAATCCTTAACTTCTCTGAGCCCTGGTTTCCTTATCTGGTAAATGGGGAATAATGATTTTCCTCACCTCAGTGGGTTGTTAGGAAAATGTGAAATGAAAAAATACATTAATTGGCATGTGTTGTAAAATGTAAAGCATTATGCAAAAATGGGTCATTATTATTACTATTATATTTTCTAAGCATTTTTAATTATCTAGGAAAGAGAACCACAGTTATCAATTATTTAGAAGTAATTCCATCACTTCCTGTGGAAAGGACTCCAGCTTAGTCCTCAAAGCAAGTGTTAGACTTGGCACAGGGTTTCTGTGAGTTGGCTGGGATTCCTTCAGTGATAGAATCATATGTTCCTGATCTAAAAATTGACCCGTGTGGGTGCAAATAGGAAACCACTTTGTTTTCACTGGGTAATAGGGCAGCTCTCTCTGGCTGCACAGTTGAGGCCTTTTATGATAGTACTTGCCTGCTGTGCTGCCCATGGGGTGAGTTAATGAACCACTAGAGAGCTGCTCTGAATTAAAAAGGTCATACCTGACATGAGCCATTTCAGCACAAACATCCTGTTCTTTTCCCCTCTTCAAGGGGGAGATTTTATTTAAGATCATCCACGATTTACTGAAAACTTAAATTGTGTAGATGGCAGAATGGCCCTTGCAAATAAATGTCAGGGGGAAAAAAACCCACCAGGAATCACAGAATCATAAAAGGTGAGAGGCAAAAGAGCCTTTAGAGAGTATGGAGTCCAACCTTTTGATCTCACAGGTGAGGAAACTAACATTCAGAGAGAGAAAGTGACTTAGTCAAGATCACACAGTAAACTTAGTGACAGAGCTGACACTGGAAGCCAAGTTTCCCCAAGTGTCATACTTCCTATTCACTGTGCTTGCATCTACATGAGTTCATTTAAGTTAAACATTTGAAACTTTTTAAGTAGTGATAGCAATTTTAGTGTCATTCTCCAAATTGGAAAACTGCCTCCAATCTACTAGCTGGGATCAGCTGGAATGACCCATCCCCATTTATTCAGAATCTGGCACTTAGGCATTTTAAAGCAGTTTGCACACCTTAAAAATTTCTGCCATTTCCACAAGAGTCAAGCAACCATTTTATACCTACATACTACATGGTATTTTTCTTAAGTTTTTTAAATCTTAGGGAAAATGAATAAGCACCAGCTTCATGAGCAGCAGGGTGGCATGATGGGATATAACATAAGAGTAGAAATGGAAAGAGTAAATTTACATTTCAAGGCAACTGACCTGGTACCTTGAACAAGTCACTTAACCTGCCTCTGTCAAATGTCAGCTACAGTACTAGCAGCATGTCTGTGTTTGCTCTCTGCTCCTCCCTTTTCACACTTACCTCAACCAACAGCTTGACTCCATCCCCCACTCCCTTTTGAATCTTCCAAACACTGTTGAATTTTCTTGGTTCTCTTGAAGACCTTTTCCTGCTTCTGATTCCTTTTTCCCACCTGAGCCAACTCCCCATTCTTCTGAAAGGCCTGTTGTGGTAGGCTGGTCCACAAGTGCCCTGGGCTGCCTGCAAGTCTTGAGATTCTCTATCAGTAAATTTTGGGTGCTATATGCCCAATTTTCCCAGGTTAGGAATTTAGGACATCTAGGTCTGCTGTAACCCAGAATCTGATTATCTGCCTCTGGTTCCCTGGATCCTGTACCTAATACATTCAATTCTTATGTGACTTCCTTTGAGTGGCTAGACTATTAAATATGATCGAACAATATTTTAGATAGAAGGTTAGGGGTGATCTGGAAGCTGTGTTTTTGGAAGCATTTCAGGGGTGTGTGTGTGTGTGTGTGTGTGTGTGTGTGTAAGCAATAATTTAATCTTCCTTACTTTGAAGAAAAAAGAAGAGGTAGAAAATACTCTATACAGATTGGATATGTCAAGTAAACTGCTTTAATAAACTGCAACACTGATTGTAACTGAAGGCAAAGGCAAACACATGAACTAAATCCTCCTTGTACTGCTCTTCTGGGAATCAGGGGGGCTGTCAGTGACTAAAAGTGCCTGGCCATCTTAGCTAAAACTTCCCTTTTTTTTCCACATGTGTATTGTGACCCAGCTATGTAAGTCTTTTAAACTCCTAAATTAGGCTGTTGTTGAACATTTTAAGATTCCTTGCAAGTTTTCCTGTGGACAGATGTAATTATCCACCTCCTCAGAAAACTGGTTTATGAAGTGTGTTAATACTTGTGGGCTATAGAAAACCCTGATTCTTTTAGGCTTTCTGGGTTTAGCTAAAGTCACTCAGTTAGCGATTGCAAGTTCTTCAACCAAATTGAGTTCCTTAGGGGGCTTCTATAACCATGGCTTTATCTACAGCAGATCTAGGGTTCACTCTGGTGGGCAGAGTAGCCTAGATAAAGCATGGCCCAAGTATGGAATAAGAAAATTCTCAAACCGAGAAGCAAAAAATAGGAAGTTCCAGTGATGTCTCCAAGCCATTTTGGCCTCAACTTTGGAGAGCAGCAACCTCTCCCTTGCATGGACCCAGGAGAACAGAGCAAAACAGATTAATTCTCAAGGCACATGGAACTTCAGCCTCCTCTATTTAGCACTCTGGAACAGGGTTTTTGATAAACTACAGCCTGTGGTTGAAATCCAGCCCACTGCCTGCTTCTATAAATAAAGTTTTATTGAAACATAGCCATGCCAATTGTTTACATATTGTCTCTGGCGGCTTTAGCACTCCATGAGCAGAGTGGAGTAGTTATGACAGAGGCAACATGGTGCACAAAGCCTAAAATATTTACAATCTGGCCCTTTACAGAAGAATTTGCCAGCTTCTGCTCTAGATTAACAACTAGGGCTTGGATGGAAATATAGAGGTTGCTCGGACTGTGATTTCAAGTAAAAGTAGTTTATCAATTGTATAGCTACAATCCCATAATGTTTTTTCAACAAAACAACTTTGCTGTGTATATTTTTTAAATATTTTTAAATTTTTTTAAATTTTTAAAAAATATCTTTTAAATATTTAACATAGCATTTAAATATTTAACATAAATTTTTTTTAAAAAAATAGACACACTAAAGAAAGATGTAAAGAACAATGTGAGAATCATTTGCAGCCACACACCTAAAGAAAACATTTTGGTGTATACCTTTTCTGGCTTTCTTGGCCAGTGTGTCTATTCTTTTAATAAAAACAATTTAATCATATTGTACATACTGGTTTTTAGCCTGACTTTTCACTTATTAATGTATCTTGGCATCTTTCCATGTCAGTAAACATAGATCTACATCATCATTCCTACTGGCTACAAAGTATTCCATTATATAAATATATATCATTTAATTTATTTAACCAATCCTCTATTATTGGATAGTTGGGTTATTCCTAATTTATTTTCTTCTTATAGCAATGTTGTAAGAGACATTCATCATATGTACATCTTTTCATACTTGTATTTCTTATATTCTTTTACAATTTTTTAGAAATCATCCATTACTTTTATGATGTCAGAAAAAAACCTACAGTCCTCTCTTCTAGAGTGAATGGATGCTTTCATAAATGGAAGAGGTTTCGGTTATATTAATGTAGACACAAAGCCAGAGAGACTAGGAGGTCACCTTTCCTCACGGGGTAGGTTGAATTAGTGTATCCACCCGAGATCATTAAATAGCAGCTTTGCCACTTAAAGCATGTGCATCTCAATGGGTTTTTGTGAAAGCTTCTAGTCACATTAAATATTAATGACTGACGGCAGAGCATTGCTTCAGGAGAACATAATGGCCCAAAGGAAACTAGAGGCTCTATTAAAAACAAAATAGACACACACACACAAAAAACCCCACAGCACTTCTAGCAGGATCAAATTTCTGATGGAGATAACAGAGCTGGCAGCCAGAAGAGAAGGTGGGAAAGACAGGAAGGTGCTATGCCCTGTGGAAATGGGCTGAACACAAAATGCACTGGGAAGCCCAAGAAGCCCCTGTCTGCCCCTGGAGCATCAGGGAAGGTGGAAAATGGGCACAGAGGTGGAGCTATCCCTGCGCTGCTCCCATGAGACAGCCACATCCCTATTGCTGTAGCAGGCATTTACATGAATGGAGTTCTTAGTTCACCTAAGAATGCCTTAATTCAGACACGTTTAATATTCACCTGACCCCAAGAAATTCTGCTGTTTGTAGGTAGACCACCTGGGCTAGGCATTTTCAGTGGATTTGGTAAACAGAGAACCTGTGTATGGGGAGGTCTTAAAGTCAGTGTTAATCAATTCAGATAGTTTAATGACATCACAGAAAAGAAGAGAAGAGCAGAAAGACTATTGTGTTTGTTTGAAAATACTCAGCCAGTGTATAAATGTGTTCTCCCAGTAGTGATCCATCATCCAGATGGAAAAGCAAACTGGTCTTTACTATTTTGTGCAACCATTCACCTGTGAACAGTTAACCTTTAGAAATGAGATGTCAAGGGGCACCTGGGTGGCTCAGTCGTTAAGCGCCTGCCTTTGGCTCAGGTCATGATCCTGGGGTCCTGGGATGGAGCCCCGCGTCGGGCTCCCTGCTTGGCAGGAAGCTTGCTTCTCCCTCTCCCTCTGCCTGCCGCTCCCCCTGCTTGTGCTCTCTCGCTCGCTCGCTCTCTCTCTCTCTCTCTCTCTCTCTGTCAAATAAATAAAAATAAAAATCTTAAAAAAAAAAAGAAGAAATGAGATGTCAACACTCAGTTGGTCTTTACTCAACACTTTCCTTCCAACTTGCCTGAAGTACTGCATGGCACCCATGATAGGTAAAGAGATGCCCAATTACCCAGACACATGGAGGCAGAGAAATTTCTGCTGTCTTCCTTGTCAAGCCTGTAATCCTCAGTCTTTTCTCCTTGACCACTCTCAGGTTTCTCTTTCCCTTCTCCATGGTGTCTTCAAGAAGAGAGCTGTCCTGTGGCTGCTCTCTGTTGTTTCTTCTCTTCAGAAGCCAAGCAGAAAAGTACTATTGTGCTCAGACAACCCCTTTGCTTAAAGGATCTCAGAGGAGGTTTTGGTACCAGCAACAGAGCTGCTTACAGGACTTTTAGGAACTTTGCTACTGACTTGAACCCAGAGCTTCTTAACCTTCATTAATTGTGTTATATACCCCCAGTGTCCAAATTTGTAAGAGCAATAGCTAATATCCCACAAGAGGAGCAAGTACTGTCTCTGCAGGAAAAGCCTGCCTTGATTTCCTACACTGGGGGGATCTCTGTACTACACTGGATTAGCCTGCCAAGCTGGAAATCCTGCTATAATCTGGGACACATATCTGAACTGTATTAAAGACAGGAGGATCTATCTCTATTCTGCTTCTTCTGTCTTTCCACATCTTTTTTTCCCTACCTTTTTTGAAAAGTTAAACTTTTTTATTTTGAGATAATTGAAGATTCACATGCAGTTGTAAGAGATAGAGAGATCCCATATACGTTTTACCCAGTAACATCTTGCAGGACTATAATACAATAGCATAACCAAGATATTGTCATTGGTACAGTCAAGATGCAGAACAGTTCAATCACAAGGATCCCTCATGTTGCCCCCCCTACTGCCTTGTACCGGCCACTAATATATTCTCCGTTTCTGTAACTTTAGCTTTTATATAAATGGAACCATGCAGTATGTAACCTTTCTAGATTGTCTTTTTTCACTCAGCATAATCCCCTCAAGATTTATTCAGGTAATTGTGTGTATCAATAGTTGATTGTGTAGTATTCCTTTGTATGGATGTGCCATAGTTTAGCATTCACCTGTTGAGAACATCTTGGTTTTTTCCACTTTTTTTGCTATTTTGAATAAATCTACTATTTACATTCATGTACATGTTTTTATGTGAATGTAAGTCTTCATTTCTCTGGGATAAATGCCCAGATTACAATGTCGGAGTCATTTGGTAGTTGCATGTTCAATTTTTAAAAGAAACAGCCAAACTTTTCCAAAGTGATTGTACCATTTTACATTTCCACCGGTAATATATGAATGGTCCAGACTCTTCACATCCTTGCATATTTGGTGTAGTCCTTTTTTCCCAGCTTTACTGAGGTAAAATTGACAAAACCACAAGATATTGAAAGTGTACATGATGATTTGATATACATATACACTGTGGAAGGATTCATCCCATCAAATTAACATATCCATTACCTCATATATTTACCTTTTTTTGTGAGAACATTGAAGTCCTACTCTCTTAGCAAATTTCAGTTATACAATACAGCATTATCAACTATAATCACCATGTTATTCATTAGATCCTCAGACCTTATTCATTTTATAACTGAACATTTGTACCCTTTTATCAGCCTTTCCCTATTTCCCCTATCCCATAGCCACTGGCAACCACTTTTCTACTCTGTTTCTGTAAGTTTGACTTTTTTTTTAGACTCTACATATAAGTGATACCATTAGGTATTTGTCTTTCTTTGTCTGGCTTATTTCACTTGGTATAATATCCTCCATGTTCATCCATGTTGTTGTAAATGACAGGATTTCCTTCTTTTTAAGGTTGTATAATATTCCTTTGTCTGTATATACCACATTTCCTTTATCCATTCATCTGTCCACAGACACTTAGGTTGTTTCCATACCTTGGCTATTGTGAATAATGCTACTATGAACATGGGAATACAGAAATCTCTTCAAGATAATGATTTTATTTCCTTTAGATATATACCCAGAGGTGGAATTGCTGGATCATGTGGCAGTTCTGTTGTTAATTTCCTGAGGAGCCTCCATACTGTTTCCAATAGTGGCTATACCAGTTTACGTTTCCACCAACAGTGTACAAGAGTCCCCTTTTCTCCATACCCTCGCCAACATTTATTATCTCATCATTTTTATTATTATTAGAGACATCCTAACAGGTGTAAACTGATATTTCATTATGGCTTTGATTTTCATTTCCCTAATGATTAGTGACATTGAGCATCTTTTCATGTACCATTTGTATGTCTTCTTTGGAAAAATGTCTACATAGGTCTTTTTTCCATTTTTGATTGCGTTATTTGTTTTTTAATATTGAGTTGTGTGAGTCCCTTGTATATTTTGGATATAAACCCCTTATTGGATATGTGGTTTACAAACATATAATTTTTCAAATTTTAGCCATTATGGCAGGTGTGTAATGATCTCTCACTGTGGATTTAATTTGCATTTCCCTAATGGCTTATGATGTTGAACATCTCTTTGTGTGCTAATTTGCCATTTGTATATCCTCTTTGGTGAAATGTCTCTTCATATCTTTTGCCCAATTTCTAATTGAATCATTTGGGTTTTTTTCTATTGAGTTTTGAGAGTTCTTTATATATTGTAGATACTAGTTTTTTGTCAAATGTGTGGCTTGCAAATATTTTCTCCCACTTTGTAGCCTGTCTTTTCATCCTCTTAACAGTGTTTTTCACAGATCAGTAGTTTTTAATTTTGGTGAGATCTAGTTTATCAATTTTTCCTTTTAGAGGTCATGCTTTTGGTATCAAGCACTCTTTGTAGCACTAGATCCCAAAGATTTTTTCCCTAAGGTTTTACATTTAACATTTAAGTCCCGGTTTCATTTTGAGTTAAGTTTTGTATAAGATATCTATGACTTAGTCAAGCTTCTTTTTCCTATTTTTTTTTTCCTATAGATTTCCAATTGCCGCAGCAGCATTTGCTGAAAATCATTGAATTGGTTTTGTACCTTTGTCAAAAGTCAATTATGAACATATGTGTGGGTGACATCTTCTTACCCCCCAGCAACACCACCTCCATCCACACCTCCAAAACTGGCAAAAGAGAGGAAGGCAACTGAGGATATTATGACAATGTGCTTTTTAAATAAATAATAGTATAGAAATAATAGTAACTAACATATATAGAGTTTTTGCTGTTTGCTAGAAACATTATTTCTTACAACATCCTATAATGCACATACTACTATTTCCATTTTGTAAATGAGAAGACTGACTCAGAGAGGTTAAGTACCTTGCTTATGGTTAGTGGTGAATCTGAGAGTCAAATCCAGGTCTTGATCTTAGGACCCATCTTAAGTATTAGGCTACTCCTCCTCTCAATACCACTTCTTCGTGTGGCAGACCATCCAACCACCCTGGCTAAAAACCAATTCTCTAATCTATAATCATTATAATGATAGCAACAGAGGACTGATTCCTGTTTCGAAAGTGAAGGCAAGTCTGCACTGGTTTACGGCAACCCTTGGTTTATATCAGTGTCCTGACTCTTCAGGGGGAAGTTCTCACTGGGTCAACAAACCCCTGTATATCACCTATTCTACCTCTCCCTACAAGCTGCTACAGTACAAACCATCAAACTGCTCTGAGGCAGTGCTCCTTTTCTTATTCCGTTCTTAGCAATGTGATCCCTCTGTGTGTATATGTGTGCATATATGTGGGGGATGGAGGGAAAAAAGGAAGGCTAGTGAAGCTTTACAGGGACTTGGGCCTAGGCCAAAATTGGAAGGAGCAAAACAAGAAGGGAAGCAGAGACTACAGTTGGACTGATTTTCTGAAACTGCAGTTGGTTAGTTTTCTAGCAGGAGAATCATACTATATAAAATGGCTCAAACTTCTCTCTTTTCATTTATGCTGATTGGGATCTTCACCTGGAACATGAACATATATATGGTGCTCTGGATGATTCAGAAGACAACCAGGAAGCCTGTCAAAGACCATAGGCATTATAGGCAACCCTGGCTAAATGCCCTTTATTGAAAGCTGCTATGGCTCCAAATGTAATTATTATTACTGTGAGGCCTCTAACACATGGGAAGTATATATTGGAAACTTCCTAGTGATTGAGCAGGCTGGCTGATTAACTATGATGCTTTTAGTGTCTCTGAATTTGATCTGGACCAGTGCTTCCTAAATTCTCCAAAGACGATCTTGTATCATGTATAGGGAGCATTTTAGTTGACTCTCAGACCTTGAGATTTACATTTCCTTATTCCTACTTAACTGCTTGCCTTCCATTTTGCATTCATTGAGCTTTGGAGAGGGAGTATTGTAGTTTGAGGTGGTGGGAGGGGTGGGGATGCATAAAGGCATAAAGAGAACAAAATTAGAAAGGTAGTGGTTAATTACCAACACGTGTTTACGAAAATGTTTTATTGAAATTCAAAAAGAACTCAGCTGTACAAATCCATGAGTAATACAAAAATTATGATGATGTTCTGTCACTGTTGAAAACCATTTCTCCTTGTGGCACTTGGAAAACATCATGACATACCAACTCCAAACACCTAACTTCTATCAGAAGTTTTTACAGAATTCATAACATTGCAAGCTGTCTGGAAATTTCTATAAATGTGTCCACAGGAAAGCCAGGTCAAAAAAAAAAAGAAAATATTTTCTCTCTGGCAGTGGAGGAGACAACCCTGAACTTTGAATGAAAGATTCTGTGGGCAATCATAGAGATTTTGAATTTAGTATTCATCATTTTTGTAAAGAGGGTGGTCATTTTGAGATCGTCTTCCCAGATACCCACTTCTCCTTTGGAACACCTGAACTATGGAACTTCAAGTACAGTTTGGGCTAGGAATTATCATAAACCCTTTAAGTCTCATGTCCCAAGCAGTCTTCAGACTCCACTCGCCTTTCCTATCTAGCAGATTCTTTCCTCTTCATTGAAAGAATTCTAACAGCTAAGAGGCCACAGGTGTTCTAAGTCATTTTTTTTTTAGTGGAAAGTAAGACAGAGAAGACATCTACTGCCTCCTGAAAAATTAAGATGTTCTTTTCTCTTTTGACCTTGTTTCTGGGACAAGGCCATCCTTTTTACCTACACTCCCTTCCTTTGCCCTATGAATCACCTTACTTTGAGATCTGGAAGGAGGGAGTTAACCATATTTGTCTGGGAAAAATCAGGAAAGAGAACACACTAATTTGAACAGTGTAATTTGAATATAAGTATTAACTATAATACGGGATGGCTAGTAAGAAGTAAAGAGAACTGTAAAAATATAGGAATAGCAGATATAAGGAGCATCCACTGTACCTACTGCTAATTTAGAGCAACCAAGGTACAACCCTTACCCCAGTAGTGAGATGGAGACCTTGTAGTAAAGGGCACAGTTGTGGCTCACTGGATTTAGCAGAGAAATTTCTGTGGTGCTGTGCCAGCAGAACTTGTTAGAATTTTGCCTCCTGGAACTTTGTAGAAATCTGACCTATGGGACTTCTGGGAAATCTTCTCCACAGTGCCAGGGAAAGCTGCTCACAGGGAGGTATCTTAGCATAGGCACTCTACTACAAAACCAGTCAAGCAAGGGGTACTGGGAGACGCTGCTGGATGCTGCTGATTACCATGTACTACAGGAACTGCATGCTGGGAAAGCTGCAGGCACTGCAGAAGCCTGGGGCTGGGGAAGCTGTGTGTGCGGCTGGAGTGAGGCACTGGGAAGGTGGGTGTTTGCACTGCAGGAGCCTGCAAGGCAAGCACACCAGCAAATGGGTACCAGGAAGAAAACTCCCTTCCTTCTGAAATGTTTCTCTTGCGCCCCTTACTGACAAAGCTTAACATTGTGCCAACTGGCAAAGGAAAGATGTTTAAAAGGCCCAGAACCCTTTTCAGAGAATGAGCAACAAGGGTGAATTTGGAGCTAAAAAGTAATATATCGATAACTGGCACACCAGGCCAGCTCAGGTAATAGTCACTCTCTAATAGTGTTAGCTCCTAGATCCAGCTCATGTTCTGAGTGGTGTCTCTTCCTCTTATAATTAGGGAATGAAGGGATAGAAATCAGTTACCCTCTGTCTCCCTATGTCTTTAATCGCCGCCCCCCCACATCCTGTGTGAAACCAGCCCCCAGGGAAAATGGCAGCTATAGCTCTAGCTCCACTACTCAACCTCTCCTGCTCTGACTCCAAAATTCAAGTTACCTTCAACCCTTTGTTCTTCACCTACCTTCACTGTACCAGTTGGAATGGGGACAAACATTTACCAAATGTCTGACATGTAGAGGTGGTAGAGTTCAGTGCTTTGGAGTCAGGCTTAGAGTAGAATCCTCTGCCACTTACTGCCTCTGTGATCCTGGGCAAGTTGCTTAACTTCTGTGAGCCACCATTTCTTCAAATGTGAATAAAGATAGTCATACCTGCAACTCAAGAAGGTTGTGAAGACTAAGCATAAGCAATATACTAAATATAATGTCCAACACCTAGGGTCAAAGGATAGAAACCTGCGTTCAAATCTTGGCCCATCTTTTACTAGTTGTGAAACCTTTGAGCAAGTTACTTAAACTTTCAAGACTCAGTTTACTCTTCCATAAAATGGGAATCAAAATACCTGCCTCATAAGGTTGACATAAGGATTAAATGCATATAAAACACTTTGTGCAGTAATTTGCACAGAGAAGGTGCTCACCCACTGGACATTGTGCTATATACATCTGTTAATTTGTTTACTGCCTATTTCCACTGTTGTCCCCACATTCACCCTAACCTCTCTACTCCAGTGCTTCTGCCTACAGAAGGAGCACAAACAATATTCTTGACCAGCTGACTGCCTGTCGCTCTAGTGAACAACCCTAGACCACCAGACAGACATTCCTCTTAGCCCAGAGGCCCTCTTGAGATAGAGAAGGGCCTAGTTATTCATTCTGGCTTATAACAAAAGGTCTTATCTCTTGGCAAAGAACGAATTTCCTTAGTAGTTACACAATTGCTTCTTTGAAGTTGGTCACACACCAAGGGAAGAAAGAGCCAACTCACAGACCTCTAAGTCATCCTAAAATCGAAGTCTCATTCTACTTCCAGTCATTAGAGAGAGACTGGGAATAAAAGGGAAATGAGACTAAATCTTTTTGAAAAGAGCATGTTTTTCTAATGTCAGTGCGATATACCCCTGGCAGAGTGCAGACCAAATGACACATACAAACTCCTCCTTTATTGAAAAAACTTCAGGTGCTTCACAAGCAGTCATTTATACTCACGTATACATATTTGGTTGGTCTATTGCATAAGTGAAATCCCTGGGTAAGCCATCTTAACCTGTGTGTTAGAAGCTCACACAACTTAGCAGGAGGCAGGGATAGGCGTGAAAATTGGAGGAATCTAACAGTCCAATCAGTGTCTCCCACTGGACATGCTTGTCAGAGCTCTTCTATGCTGTCAGCCCCCAGCCATTATTTTCAGTATGTATTCCATAGGCATTAATCCTACCCGAGGAACCTGTGCTTCACAGGGAAATCTCCTACACAAGGGAAAGGGCTTTGCTTTATTGGAGATCTCCTCATATTACAGTTGATGAGGACTAAAGGCACTATTTGGGGGATATTTCCTTGGAACTCACAAATAAAGACTTGTAGCAAGTTGTCTGCCTCTGAGCTAGTATGTGACATGCCATTTGAAACTGTTTATTAGTGTGTATCCCAACTTTTTTTGTCTGTTCAGCTTGTAATCTAAGAGGTGTCCCAGAAAGTAAGACATACATGATGCTCCTGTGATTTTTTTTTTTTACATAAATTTGTGAGAATGCCTACTTTCTCATTTGATGCTATTACTAAGTGAAAATCTCAGGCTTGACTCCTCAGCGCTAGAGCTAGCGCTGAACACCCCATGTCCAATATTATTGCTTAGACATTCCCTCCAGGCAGAAATTGTGATTCTGAGCAAGCCTGTACCTAAGGAACTTACAACTGGCATTTACTCACAGTAGATAGTATAGCTACAGCCATCACCTCTAGAGAAACAGGAATTAGTCACCTTGCCAATTTCCCACATGTCCTGTCCAACTTTCTGAGCAATTTCACTAGCATTCCTACAAAGTAAACTTAACACTAAATGGCAAAGACAAGGTTACCCAAACCAAGACCTTGGAACCCAGGTGGTCTTCTGGCAAAGAAGCAATTGTGGCTCATGGCGACCCAGCTCCAGCAAGTGGACATGTACAGGTGGGAATGGGTGACACAAGGTACCTCAGCAGCTATTGAGTGTCAAGGTGGGATATGTCTACCACCCAGAGATGAGGATGTTGTTGGATTAGGATAAAAATGATTTTAAAAGAGCATAAAAATGTGACACTTTTATTTCCGTTGATTCTGATGGTCTGAAGGGAGAGCTCTTTGTTATTCAGCCCCTGCCCTTGTTTTAAAAATGTTTTTGCTTTCTCCACTCAAGCAGGAAACAGCAAGGACAGCTACTCAGTCTCCCACCATATGTCTCTGCTTCTTGGCTACCCCTACCTGACTCACCTATTGCAGGGGGTGGAAAAGCTGTAGATGTTAGGATTTGTTTTTCTTTGTAGGCTCAAGAAAAACAATTTTAAATAATAATTCCTTTAAAGGGAAAAAACATGTTTAACAGATAAAGAGTGATTAACCGTTCATCCCCTGGGAAGACAGAATAAGAGAAGATAGATTACTATTTCTGTAGGAAAGGTTTTTTTCATGTGGGCTTAATATAAGGAATAACTTTTATCTCAAAGGTTTCCATGAGGATTAAGACAGAATACTTAAAGAGACTACAGCTGTGGGTAGGAGTATCTGCTTACTTATGCTGCATGTTTGGGTGAAAATAGGTCCCCTTCCTCCAGGCTGATATTCAGACAGTGTGCACTGAATGGCCATATCAGTTTAATAATACTGAAAAAAACTCCTGTACCAGTTGGTAAATAGGTACTGCCAAGAACGCCCTAAGTCATCACTGGCTACCCTGGCCAATAAATAATCACTGTCCAGATCCCCCTAAATGTCACCCAGGCCACCCTGGTCCTCCTGGTATTCCCCCAGGCTTCCCCATGGCCTAGCAATAATGGATTGACCCCTGGCACAGCCAAGGGGTCTCCCTGGGCTCTGCTCCACTGCTAAGGTTCAGTGTCCAATTCTGTTTGCTCGTGTCATGCTGGTGTTTAAATATCATCTCTGGTTCCCTGATTTTATTCCCATGACTTGAGATTTTGGTAGATAGAACCAAGCTAAGATTAGTTAGTGAAAGAAAAAATTAATGTGGAAAATATAGCAAGATTAACTTGGGAAACATTTTTAGAAAAGTTAAGAAAAGCATTTCTATTTAATAAAATAACCAACAAGTAATGTGAGCCACAATTATTATCAGGCATTACAATGCTCTCAGCAGATTGAAGTAGGTAAAAACTGATAGCACTATACTGACTATTTGTTCATTCACTCTGCCATATCCTGGGGATAAATTAAAAGTATATGAGGTACCATTCCTGCCCCCAAAGTTCTTACAATCCCATGGGGGAAATTTTGCAGGCACCCAGTTAACTATTCATATGAAGTAAAATGCTAATAACCATTTAGAGAATCACATTAGTGCTAAGTATCTCCTCAGGTACAAGGTCAGCATACTTTCTGTGGTACAAGAGAACCCCCAGACTGGAAAATGTTCAGTTCCTGTGAAACAAAATAAGGGGGTTCACTTAGACAAAACCAGATTATCTGTGATATTAAATTAGTACTGACTTTGCAATGATGAGTAATATTTAATGCTACAAATCCTATTAAAAACTTATTGAAATCAGTAGAATGATGCAAAACAAAGCATTGAAGGATTCCTTCTCCCATAATGGAAACATATTGGATAATTTTGATTCACTTATCATCTTCTATGAAATTATATTTGCTAATAGAATGCAAACATCATTGGTAAAGAAAGAGCAGAGATGAATCATTATAATGAATGTTCGAATAAAGAACATCAGATTCAGAAAGTTACATTATTATATTGCCTAAATAAAACCAACCAGGATTTTCCACTGCAGACAATCTTAGGCCTTCATATACAACACACTTGTTAAAGTGCAGCAACTGGAACACTGACTCCCTCTGGGTAATGCTGGGGTTGGTACTGCTGGTGTGGAGGCTTTCTGGAAACCCAACATTGTTCTCCTGTGTGAGGCTCTCTTAGCCCTCTTGGGGAAGATGCATTCTTCTTAATTCATTGGTATCTATTTGGCTTTCTCCATTTCTGATTAGCAATCTCCTGCCCCAGATTTCCTACCACCAGCAGGAATGGGAAGGGGAATACAGAAAGATGGCATGTCTTGTACCAGCTTCCAACACACTCACCTTCCCAGCCTTACCCTGGGATCTCTGGCACTTGCCATATGGCTTCCCTATATGAGAAGCTCAAAAGGATTGAAGTTGCATGTGTGTGTATGGTGGGGAAGAAGTTCTCTGGGTGTCAGACATGAGATTTGTCTTACTCTTTTGCCTCATTCACTGAATCAGTTCTCATTGAGTCTCTACTGTGCACCAAGTGGAGCTTCTTCCACTTTATTCCTAGAAGTCTATCTGCCTTTCTTTTCCCACATGGGTTTGGCCCATTCGTTGGTGTCCTGAAATGTATCAACCTCAGTTCTCCTCTCTGATGAGCTTAAGTGGAATTTAATAATCCCTGCTAAATTGTCCTGTGACTCTGTCACATGAATAAAGTCCACGGACTCTAGGTTAGATTGTAAGCATCAAATTAATTTTACTGCAAAGGTCAGGCTGCTCTCCTGGCTTTCTGTTTTGCTTGAAGGTTAGTCACTGCATGCTTTACCAAAACCTTCCTGTCTGGGTTGTATTCAAAACAGATTTCAAGATACAGCCAGATTGAAAAACAGACATTTGGAGATAAAAGACTGTGTACTCTGACCCCCTGGAAATAGCAAGCAGCTGTAGTGATTTTATGTGTATATACAATACATCATCATCTCCAGGAGATGATGGGCATTAAGCTCAGCACCTCTTGCTCCCAAAGCAAATGTCTGCTCATCTTTTCTACCTAGCTGCTCATGTCAGAGGAAAGAAATATTTCTTCCCAAATGATTTTTAAGCTTGCTTGCCCGAGAAGTTCTGCCCCTAGGGAAGCAGGACCTATCAGTGGAGTTTGGCTCAAAAAAGACATAATTGTATTCAGATCATGGCAGACACCTCCATCCTGGTTCCCTTTAACCTTCATCTGTCTTCCTAATCTACCACGGGCTCTCTCTTTCCAGCTCACCTCCTTTGGCCAACCCTGTTGTGAGTTCATGCACTCCTGATGTATGTGTCTAATATACTTGTCAGTTCAAGTTCTACAAGTAACATTCATGTAGTAACTTGCCATTCATACTCCTGGAAAAATCCAAAGATTGGCTCTGAGGCTATAAAGTTGCATCCAGTCTATTGTCAGAACTACAAGACCTTGAAGCTGCAGGGGCTAGAGTCACAAACTTCTTATAGCATGATAGTTCCTTTGGGCATAATTGTGGTCTCTTTCAAATTTCCCACAAAGATATAGTAGTGGTAAAGGATAGGTCCTATAGAGGGAGATACAGTCAGGTTGCAATTCTGAATGTAATTCTTCTCAATGAGAAATTTACAAGTAGATCTGGGGAAGCTTTTTAGCCTGTTGCTCCTTGCAGTGTTCAGCTTTCACCTGTGATGGTCACACTGTTTGCCACTGTAAGGAGGACAATGTGTGTGTTCAGTGGTTGAGTTTTCTAGAACAATCTACAGCCCTTGCCCAACTCTCCTACAGCCAGTTGTGTTTGCAAGACAAGGCAAGGTGAGGTGTGTAGCCTGAGGCTGTGGATAGAGGAAAGTGGAAAGTGAAATGGCTCAGGAAGGTATTATCTGGAATACTGATGAATATCAGCTAAGTCACTAAAACAGATCCAAAATGCTTTTTTCAGGAAAATTCAGTCTCTCCTTGCAGATACCCTATGAGTGGACTAACACTCTACTTGCACAGGCACACAAGTCGAACACCTTCATTTCTGAAATAGAATGACAACTTGGCCACTTTGTATGTCTAACAGCTAAAACCTGTGGGCCGCTCTTCAGCCCACAACACAGACTATCTGCCTTCCATGTGCTCACCAGAGCACTATACCTCAAACTATCTGCCCTCTAGTTCTTAGCTGTACATAGCAACATGCCGACCAGATGTACTTGCCTGAGTAGCACTGTCCCCAATGAATCAGGCCATATCAAAGGAGTTTGATTCAAAAACGACATGAAGTGTGTCGGGGCGGCACAGTTAAGTGTCCCACTCCTGGTTTCCGCTTAGGTCATGAGGACTCTTTCTCTCTCTCTCTCTCTCTCTCTCTCTCTGCCCCCCTCTGCCGTGCTCTCATTCTCTCTCTCTCCCTCTCTCTAAAATAAATAAATCTTTTTTTAAAAAAACAATGTGATCATATTCAAATAAGGCAGACACCTCCATCCTGGTTCCCTAACCTCATCTGTCCATCTAATTTACCTCATGCTCTCTCCTGTTCATCTCCTTTGGCCACCCCTCTTGTGAGTACATTCATTATTGATGGAAGTGTCTAATATGCTTATCAGCTTAAGTTCTTCTGGTAACATTCATGTAGGAATGTACCAACACCCTACCTTTAAGGTTTTCTTGCTTTTTTCCTCTAATGAGTAGGACAAACAGGACTGTCACTTTATACTTAGGCCTTTTATGAGTTTTCCTTTCCTTTCCATTTTGTGTGTGAATTTGCCCACCTCCACCCTGAAGTAGATCACAAGCTGTCCGAGAGAAGTAACTGTCTTTTACTTCTCTTACATCCCTTTCAGCCACTAACAAAAAGCCTAAGAGGGCCTCAATAAATACTGTTCGTTCATTCATTCATTCATTCATTCATGCCACTAGGAAATACTATTCAGATGGATTATACTAATTTCTGAATTCAAGTGTACTCTTTTTTTTTCTTCTCAGAAGTAAAATTTTGGGGAGCACCTGGGTGGCTCAGTCAGTTGAGCATCTGACTCTTGGTTCTGTCTTGGGTCGTGATCTCATGAGTCATGGGATCGAGCCCCGCAGCGGGCACAGAGTCTGCTTGAGATTCTCTCTCTCTCTCTCCCTCTGCCCCTCACCCCCCCTTCTCTCTCTCTTTAAAATAAATAAATCTTTTTTTAAAAAAAAAGAAGTAAAATTTTACTCTGGGCTTGTATTGTACTATACCAGAGTTAAAAGATATTCTGTGGTACTGTGCTTTGTGCTACAACCAGACATTCCAACTGTAGTGGCTTAAGGAATCTATGCTTTTCACTGTGGCTGAGAAAGTGATTGGAAGACTGGAAACTGATCCACCACATTCAGTAGGCACTGCCATCATTGAAAGAACAGCCAAAGCCCTTTGCTTCTGTACCTTGGCTGCCTTTATAACCCAAATTCTGTTATGGAATGGTGGTGCTGCCTCTGCTAATTTTCACTTAACCTCTCCATGCCTCCCTGTTTTGTTCAAAAAAGCCCATCAATGTTGACCTGCCTTCCAGGGATGTTTTGAGGACATAATGCTGATAAAAAAAAATCCTCTATGAGAGAATATTGATGACAGTTGTTTTGTAGCCACAAAAGGAGAGGGCACTCAGCAGTAATTGGGGGCCATGTTTAGCCACCCAACCACCCATTATCATTGGTACTCAGATTGATTCTAATGCATCATAATAATGCAATTTGTAATCCACATGTAGGGGGGAAATTTATTGTCAGGTGGTGATTGTTAGTAACAACAAGCTGTTTGAACATATTCAGACCATAGTTGTACACATCTCTTTTCTTCCTTCCTTTGTTTGCAAGTCTAATTATATACCCTTTTGCCCAGCCTACTTTTTCCTTTTACACTGCATATAGCATTGCTTTTATTCTTTAAATAAGTTTAGTATCTCAATGAACAGCTAGAACACAGGAGACTGATTTGGAAAAGCAGTTTAAGTAGCCAAGTCCAATTTAAGAATGGTGGTGGATTTTATCACTTAGCTTTATTAATGGACCTCATTCCCACTGTATCGCGTTTCTTTCCCTAATGCATTTGTATAAAAGCCCTTGCCTCTCTCATTAACCCCTTTGGTTGGTGTTAACTCGTTCCTGGGCATTTGTTGCCATAGCTGCAGCCATCCCTCAGCTGGAGCCCTCCTGTTAGCCCCTGCTGTGGTCATGAGGGATTGGCCTGCTTGTTCCAGGCGTCAGCTGTTAGGCGGAGGGCAAGAGCCTTGCAACCTCAGAGGTCAAACTGCCTGTCCCATGTACTTAAGCCCTGTCTATATTTTTTTCTTAGCAGCAGATGGGCATGTGGCTGTCCAGCCTCAAGGGTGGGAAACGTGTGTGGGAATATTACCAGCACTCTTCTTCTCTCACCCTCTCCTGGGCACCCAAGCAGGTAGCCTAGCTCCGTATTCAAAAAGATGATCGATATTCCCCCCTCTGTTGTTTGAATCTCTTCCTTCAACGCCTGCAGCAGCTGTGGGGAATCATGCACAACTTTCGTCTGTTCACTGAAATAATTGCCAGCAGTTTTATGGAACGTCTCTTGTGTGTATTTTTACCCATTTACAGATTTGATTATATCGTTTGCAGAATGGAAACGTGGCTTTTCACTGCTTACTGTCATTCTCACAGATCTTCAAGGAGAGACCCTTTTAAAAACAAAATGGAAATAACATGCAAATGGTTATGTTAATATTGCACAGGCAAAAGTCAGGACCTTCAGAAGGTTCCTTAGGCACAAACTGATCAGATGATGAGCACATCCTGCATACATTTCTGTTCGAGTTACCAGCCAGAACTGTCCTATGAGAAATGACTAAGAAGAGAAAATGTTAGATGCCTGTAATGTGTGACTACTTTCTGCCCTAGGCTCCAGTGCTGACGTAGGCCAGAGCGAACACAACTCCCACACATGCAGATTGGGCAGGTACAGTGGGATTTGAAGAAGGTGTTTGAAGGTGGAAAGTTCCCATGTAGACGGGTAATAGCGTTAGAAAAGAAAATTTAATTTTGTCTGCGCCATGCCAGCTTTGCCAGACAGCTGGCAAGGGTAAATCTGTGGATTAGCTCCAGACTTAGAAAATTCAAACTATCTAGTCTTTCACCTTGACTTTAACAGAACTGATATTAGAGCATCAACAACAGCAGCAGAATAGCAGCATCATTAACAACTAACTTTTATAGAGTATCTCACAGCTTTCAAAAACACTTTTACAATTAATAGCTCTTGTCTAACCATCTCACCAACCCTCTAAGATCAGTATTATAGTTGTCTGCATTTTTGCAATGAGGGAGCCAAATCTCAGAGACTGTAAGTAACTTGCCCAAGGTCACACAGCCAGTAAATAGCATAGTCTTCTGACTCCAAAACCATGCTAGGCAATACACACAGCCCTGTCACCCTGCTCTTTAGCCCACTGCCATCTTCATGTCCCCAAACCTCCGGGTAAACAAATTAAGGCCCGTGCAGTGATATGCTCGAAAAAACAAAAGGAAATTAGCCATATTACAAAAGAATTACTGTCTTTCCCTATGGGTTCACCATTAAATGATATCTTTAACACTCATGTTCTTTCACGGATCACAGACTACTGGACAAGCTGCACGGGACAGGCAGAGAAGCAAGGGAAAGGGGAGAAATGTGAGAGAGAACAGCACAACGCAAAGCTCTTGGCAACTAAAGAATCCTTCAGAAATTCAGATAAAATATTTCTGAAGAGATAGCATCATCATATGTAGTAGTACTGTAAGTATATACAAGTAATGATTAACACAAAATTCAGAATAGTGGTTACTTCTGAGGGGAGATGGAAGGAATTAGGGAGGAACACATGAGGCCTTTAAAGGTAATAATTATATTCTTTTTCTTAAACTGCACGTTGGGTACATAATTTTGTTATGTTGTGTTAAAGATTTCCTGTCCTTTTCACAACTGAAGGAATTATAATACTCCCCTTTTTTCCCCACCCCAAATGCACCATTTTTTTAATACTTTACACTTGTCTCTTATAAATTCCCCTTTGTACCTACTCAATAATTAATTTAAAAATATTAGAGAAAGACAGTGTGAGTGGCAAATAGGATTTGACATATAGAAATTAGCTTTACATTTTTTAAAAAGGTAGCCACTCTTGAAAGCTAGTTTCACTTTAATTAAAAAAAAAAAAAAAGTAGCCACTTTGCTCTGACAATATCTCCCAGTGACATACCAGTTGGTTTCTCAAGAAGTTGTGATGAATGGGGAGGGCCTGCTTTCCCATAATTTTCCCAGGGTCTTTGAGCATTTCAGCTGCCTTATATCTCCCCTCTCCTTTCTGACAGTGAACTTCTAGCTTCTGGGAGAAGAAAGAACAGTGGCACGGTCATTTGGAAATTTGAAGTTAAGTGCTTGAACTGTAACCACGGATTTATGGGTTGTTACCCAAAGACTTATTATCTTTTGGCTTTCCTTGGTGTTGAACCTGACAGCAAATGCAGTGAACGGGTGGGCTTGTGTATTTATGTTTGTCACCAGTTGGCTTCCCTCTGACCAATCTAGGCACGCTATAAGCACAGGCTGACAGGAATTATGGCTTTTCTTCCATGTGGAAATAAGTGGATAAGCAAATACTCCCAGCCTGATTTTCTTTCCAATTCATTATTTACAGGGAATTCACCCTCTGTAACCATTTTCAAATCAAATTTGCTCTACCAATCCCTGTAAGGTTTGCTCTGGAGATCATCCCCAACGTAGACATCTTTTATTTTTTAGCTGCTTATGTCCCGTCCATGTTAAAGCCAATTTAAAAAAAAACATGAATGGATTAAAGGTGATGTCACTAGTGGCCTGGAGATTCACTCAGGAAGAAAATTTAAGTTACAGCAGAAATGGATAAAAGGAAGGAAAGTCAATAACTCATTCTTGTTTGCTATTTGGACTACTATTGCTGTATTAAAATATTCAGGAGAACTATTGAATTAAATGGGGAAAAATATATCATGTGTAAGATAGATTCTGGGAAAGGTACTATTATTAATATTGTCCCAGAATCACAAAGTGCTGACCAAGTCACTTGCATATGAATTGTTCCTGGAGTAGGCCAATACAGTGGGTGTCCTCTGCCCAGCTGTCAGAGGTCACAGCTATGGGCATAACCTCTCTTTGTCTTAATGGAAAGATGGCCATGAAAAGCAAGTTTTCCTGCTTACCCCATTGCCTCCCATCCTTATCATGGAAATGAAGAAGTGATACTAAGTAATTCTAGCTTTCCTCCACCACAGATGGGGTGATCACAAGTGAGAGCATGGATGTAAATGCCATCCATGCTTTTGGGAAAAAAGCAAATAGGTTTTGGCAGCAAGTCTGATGGGTTTGGGGTATATATGGTGGAGGAGGATGGTTAACACTGGAAAATATTTTGAGGGTTTTATTAGCAGTACCACTTTTAAAAATGTAGCAGATGAAAAGCATATAAATTAGTCCCACTGTTCTTTCTGGCAGTGCTCTTGGTAAAGAACTGGTTAGAGAGAAGCCATATTATTCTTTTCTGTTTAAATACATACCCCAGTATTATTAATGGCTAGTTCCCCTACTGGTATTTTCCTGTCCTTTTCACAACTGAAGGAATTATAATACTCCCCTTTTTTCCCCACCCCAAATGGCCCCTGTTTTCTATAAGATATCAGAGTTAATGCCCACTATTGTTAGTATATTAATAATAATTACTAGTATTTTACTACCACTTCCTGAGCTAGCCACTGCAATGGACTTTTTTTTTCACATATTTTCTCCTTTAAGCCTTACCACAGCCCCATGAGATAGATGCTATTGTTGTCCTTATGATTCAGATGTGGAAAATGAAGACCAGAGACATTAAGTTACTTCCCTAGCATCACACAACTAGTAAATGGCAGGCCAGGATTAGAACTAATACAAAAACCGTGATCTTAACTAGTTATAATCTCATTTTTTCTTTATTCAGGGTCACACAGCATTAAAGATTGAGAGTTTATCATGCTTGGTCTGGCCAAAGGCATGATGGAGATTGGTGAAAGTGTGTTGCAATTTTGAAAAAAAAATCAGTTACTTTGAAACATGACATTGGGGGGAGGCAGTATGAAGTTCTATATGGTACAAGCTATTGTTTTCTGATTATTTGTTAAATTGAGGTGGAGTTTGAAAACTCGGCTTAGGCTGCTTGTCAAGGTAAAGAAGCTAGAAAGGAGCCAGAGCTGCTGGCGCAAGGCAGAGCCATTAGTCACTGCCTCCTGTGGCTGTGTATATATAGCATCACCCTTAATATTTGAGGATGACTCTGCTGAGGCAGCCAGTTCTCAAGCCAAAGTTCCCATTATCAGTAGGATTTAACACTTGACTTGTTTATAGTGGTCATGGCCAGTGTCCCACCCCTCTGACTTAGACCATGGCCTTGTAGTTAGTGACTCGCAAAGCAACTCAACAATATAGTCTAATACCCATCCTCTCAAAGTCCAACCAACTGGAGAATACAAAATGACTCCAGTTTTTTAATATTCTACTTTTAGGAGAGAGGAGTGATAAGTAAACTGATATGGGAAATATTCTCTGCTCACGCCCATTCCCCCCAAACAAAGGCAATTTCTTTTTTATTATTATTTTTTTATTAACATAATGTATTATTTGTTTCAGGGGTACAGGTCTGTGATTCATCAGTCTTACACAATTCACAGAGCTCATCATAACACATACCCTCCCCAATGTCCATCACCCAGACACCCCATCCCTCCGACCTCCCTCCACTCCAGCAACCCTCAGTTTGTTTCCTGAGATTAAGAGTCTCTTATGGTTTGTCTCCACCTCTGGTTTCTATTCTAGTTTTTAGACCTAGCACAAATACAGCCTTATTTCCTATACCTTTTTAAGATATCCACAGTACCATCATAATTGGTTTATCCTTTGAAACTCACTTCAAAGTGACTTCTTCAGTTTAACATCACTTCCTCCATGCTCCCCCTTCCTCTCTACCACCACCTCTCCTCCCAGCAGAGTAACTGCCTCCCCTTCAATCTCTGTTTAGCCAGTATCAAGCTATGCAGTAGTTTGTGTGTCTCTCCCACTAGTCTATGAGCCCCTCAAAGGGCAGGGAAACATGAATTTTTCACTCTGGTACCACCAAATAGTGCATGGATTTAACATGTTTGTTAAATTAATATTCAGAATGGATCCTGAAGCCCTGCCATAATCTCACTCAATGATTCAGGTATAGGTAGCACGTATCGACCACCTGTGTTTTCACCACAACCTTGTGAAAGGAGCGGCATCATTCTTATTTATACATGAGGAGACCAAAGCTCTGTGTTTCTCAAATTTGTAGTAGGCCTAAGAGTTATCTTGGGTGGTTGCTCAACAGGCAGATTCCCCAGCACCACCCAGATGGAAACCTCAGCTGTGGACCCTGGAACTTGGCTAGTTAGCAATCACCCCAGGCGATTGTGATGCAAATGATTGGACCGCACGCTGACAAACACAGGTGTGAGTGATTGCTACACAGCAAGAAAAGAGTCAAGCCAGAGTTGAAACTCAGCCCTCCTAATTCCAGATCTAGTTTATATTTATCTTTGTTGTACTCCATCTCCTATGGCAAGGAAGTGGACTGAAACATGTTGGAAAGATTTTCAGCAACAAGGGCTAAAGTAAAATGGCTTGTGGATTAACCCCAGGACTATTTTTTTTTTCCTCCAAGAGATCTTTCCAGACTTCCAACAGCATAGCAGCAGGGGTGCCAAGTTACCTCTTACGCAACTTACCTCAGGAAAGTATAGACCACAGAGCTTTGGGAACTTAAAGAATTTATGCTTCTCTTTTTTTTCTTTCACTGTTCCCCCTCCACCACCAGTCACACCATTAACTTAAAGAGCATGCTCAGTACCTGATTTGTTAAATATTAAGATTTCTAATTGAAAAGCAATACCTACAGCATTTGGGATCCTGACAGTAATATTAATGTGTTTGTTTCAAAACCAGGAAAAGAAATGTGTGGTTTAACAGGCAGTTAGCACAGACATTAAAAGAGTTGGGGTAAGGTAGCATTTTTGCAGCCCATTTATGCTTTTGGTGTTTTTTGTCTAAATATTAGGTAAGGAAATATGGAATGAATGCAATGATGCAGTCTCAAAACTAGACCACCATTGTCGACCATTCAACCTAGACCAGGGTAACATGAGTTCACTGGGATCTCAGAAGCCCAAGAAACCAGGGATGGGAATGACAGACTTAGTCCAGAAAAGCCCAAGAGAGCCTCTCTAGTGTGGCTAGCCCCTGCTTTTACTGACTGAGGAAGCTTCCAAGGTCCTAATGGTGGAGCCTATTGGACTTCCAGGACCCCTGCATCCAACCTCAACCTATTCTCTTGGCTCACATACAGCTGATAACCTTGAAGTGACAAGGACTATTACTGAGATTCTTCAATCTGTGCCAGTCCACCTTGAAATAGCAAAGGAGGCCCCCAGCTCCAGCTCTGAGAAGTGGGAGAAGAGACCCCCACAGGGCAACTGAATGGTTTCTTTCTTAATGGAACTAAAACAAGGGAAAGATAAAGGAAGTGGGGTTAAGATCATGATTGAATATTTGCTCAGCATTTTCTATAGTGTAGTGAGAATATATAGCTCAGGGGTTAAAAGTATGGGCTCTGAAGCTATACTGCCTGAATTTGAATTTCAAGTCCAGCATTAACTCCACCTATGACCTTGGGCAACTTCCTAACTTCTTTGTCTTTCATTTTCCTTATCTGTAGAATGGGTATGATAAAATTACCAATTTTATAGGCTTGTTGTGAGGATTAGATTACATAGTACATATAAAGCCTTAAAACAGTGTTTGGCACATAATAAGCATTTAATCAATACTAGGAATCAACATCATTATTGTTAGGTGAATAATACAGGTGAGTAAACAGTCTAAAAAGTATGTGGAACTTGCCTAAAGTCACACAGCTAGTAAATAGTAGAGCCAAGATTTGATTTTCGTCTATCTGGCTCAAAATCTATATTTCTTCCACTATATCTTGTTGCCTTTATAAATGCAGGATATATGCTGTGAGTTCCTTGGAGAGGTGCATGCTAAGACCTGTGTCCTTCTTCTTCCTTGCTACACCCCACCCCCACAGCAACTGCTATCTGGAGGGGTGGCTTGGCACTCTAGCTTCATGTAGATCTAGTTAAGAACCTTGAATATCCATGGGGCACCTGGGTGGCTCAGGTGGTTAAGCGTCTGACTCTTGATTTCGGCTCACGTCGTGATCTCAGGGTCGTGAGATCAAGCCCCACATCGGGCTCCGTGCTGGGTGTGGAGCCTGCTTAAGATTCTCTCTATCCCTCTGCCTCTGCCCCTCCTCCCTCAAAAAAACCATCTTGAATATCCTTGTAACTGCTCCAACATAGAGGTGCTTGTGTCCAGGACCCTCCAGCTTATAGACTAAACCAATGAATCTTCCAGGATGAGGGTTAGTTTGAGAAAGCACTCTCTACCCCAAGGTTCTCATCTGTATACCTTGAGGATCAAGCTATTATCTCCCCCCCTCCACCCTGCCACTCAGCCCTTGTGAAAATGATTACCTATAATATAGGCTAGCATAAAACCTTTCCCTTTTCCCTCCCCCACCATTCCCCTCCTCTTCTCCAAGGAAGAATATGTTGTGACACCCTGATCCTCTTGAGTGGCTCTTTGATCCGTTCTTGGAAACACTCATAAGGAAATAAAGCCCTTGCTTGTCTAATAGTATCATCTCTCTCAAGCCACCTAGGAGCCGTGTCTTACAAAAGCCCCTATCAGTTCCCTCACACTGCATAGCCATGATGCAAGCTGTTGTGTGACTGCTGGTGACGTCTGTGATCGGAGAGAGAGGGATGTGCCTGGGGCTTCAGCGCATTGTTCACAAATAATGATGGATTGTTAATTTTCAAAGAAAATGAAGAGGGATTCAAAATAGCACCTGCAACGCACAATATATTGCTTCATGAGCAATAAATACCAAACAGAAGATAAAACCTTGAGCCCTAGGCTTAATGCAGAACCAAAACATGATTTATCCTGCTGTTTCCTTTCCCTTAGCCAGAGAACAGAAAGCACAATGTTATTCTGTTCTAGGACACCCAACCCTGCCCTTGTGCCACAGCCTTTTACAACATGTACTTCTTGAGTGCCTACTGTATGTCAGGTCCTGTGTGGTGTGCTAGAGATGGTGTTTTCTTCTGTGTTCCGTGAAGTATTTTCTAAACTTCCTTTCTCTTTGTTACTGTATTCCTAGTGCTATTTGCAGAACTTCCGAGGCACCTAGACTCTCCACCCTGAGGATCATTTCTTTGGTGTGAAGCATAAAAGTAACCATGCTAAAAATGTTAGTAGATTCTTGATGGGGGAGGTGGTCTGATTTGTTTTAGTACAGTGGCATAAGGGAGTAGTTCATAAACTACAGAAGGTAGAATTGGCTGCACATGTGATAGATTGGAAGGGATTGTGAAGAAGCCAAGGGTATGGGATGCCTGGGTGGCTCAGTCGGTTAAGCATCTGCCTTCGGCTCAGGTCATGATACCAGGCCCCTGGGATTGAGTCCCACTGAGCAGGGAGCCTACTTCTCCCTCTGCCTGCCCTCCTCCTGCTTGTGCTCGTGTGCATTCTCTCTCTCTCTCTCTGACAAGTAAATAAATAAATAAATCTTAAAAAAAAGAAGCCAAGGGTATAATGCACTCTCCAGTAAGAACACATGAAAATTGCTGCAGTAAGGCAAGGTTTCTCAGCCTTAGCACTATTGACACTTTGGGTCAGATAATTGTTTGCTGTGGGGGGCTGTCCTGTACATTGTAGAATGTTTAGCAGTATCCCTGGCCTCTACCCACTAGATTCCAGTAGCACCTCTTACCTCCAGTTGTGACAACCAAAGGTGTCTCCAAATATTGCCAAATGTTCCCTGGTTGGGGAGTGGGCAACTTAGCCCCAGTTAAGAATCCCTGCAATAGAGGACTTAGGGAACACCCATCTGTGTAATGATGAGCTCGACAGCCCTCCCAGCTCAAATATTTTATAACTTTATGATTTCCCTAGTTTAATATAGTATAGTGGTTAAGAGCATGAATTGTGGAGTCAGATTGCCTGGGTTTGAATCCCAGCTTCACTGCGAGCTAACTGTATGACCATTGACAGGTTGCTTAACCTCTCTGTTCCTGTTACCTCATCAGTAAAATGGGGATAGTGAGAGGTCTTACTTCATAGGGTTGTTGTGAGTTTTAAATTAATGTACATAAAGTGCCTAGAACAGTGCCTGGCACATAGTAAGTATTAAATAAGTGTTAACTATCTTTAGTCTTGTTATAATTACTATCATTAACACTATTATTCACCATTTATCTAAGTCCTGGTATGTTCCAGAGGTCTGTTTCACCCAGCTTTGGACCACTATCTTCCTTCTGCAGAAATGACTAGAGGGCTAAGTCCACGGTGCAGTACTACACAATGCAAAGAGATTTTATTTGGCTGTGGGTCTATGAAATAGGCTTTGCAGGTAAGCCCCACTTTATACAATTGCTGAGTTCTTCCAGAGTTCACTTATTTAAAAGCACACTAATTGGCACCTACTTTGAGCTAATCACTATGGAATATAATAAAAGTAAATGAGATTTATATCCCCTGCCCTCAAGGAGCTAAAAAATATGGCTGCTACATGCAGATTTATTTTAGTAAATTTAATTACCTTTAAATTTTCAAAGAAATTCTAGTCGGTTCCTTTTTACCCAGGAGGAATTTATGTGATGAAAAATACCTTCCCATCTACAGATTTATCTTCCTTAAAGTTTGTATTTATGTAATTGTTATTTTCTTATATTATCAGCATGTTAAGATTATAATACCTCAAATTATCACCATTTATCTTCCCCTCTCCATTTAAAATTTTTAGTATTTAGTCCTCAGAAGAAACCCACCAAAACAGGTTTTATCTAACACAACAACAGAGTGGTATCCCATTCTGAGTAGCTTGGCACGTGCTATATGCCTACCTTCTTCCAGGAAGCAGAATGTCTATGCAGGACTCTCCTACATAAGTTCATATATTTCCTGATTCATTTATTTAAAATCATTTATTAAACATCTGCTTTGTGTCAGACACAGTGTCTAGGCACTAGGAATAACAAAGAGGAATAAGGGAATCCAGAGTCTAGGAGGAGAGGCAGACATAGAAAGAGGTGATAAAAAATATAATGTGATAAAGGCTATCATAGTAATGTGTTCAATGAGCTAGGGGAACACAGAAAATAAAGGGCTCTTTGGGAGGGAGTTTAGTGTGATGGATAAAACTATGGGCATTGGTACCAGAGTCGCCTGGGTTCATTTCCCTGTTTTACCACTTACTAGCTGTGCAATATTGAGCTGATTACTTAAACTGCCTGTGCCTCTGTTTCATCATCTGTATAATGTATTGTTGTAATTCCTATATATGCTGTATCTCTCAGTAGACTTTGAACCCTTCAAGGGCTGGGTTCATCATCATCATCTTAATTATTACATGTTATTATTACCACTTACCAAGTACTTACTATGAGCCAGAAACCATGCTAAATTTTTTTACCCACATTATCTAATTTAATCTTCAACAAACCTATAAGGTCGATACTATCACTTTCCTAAATTTGTAACTTGCCATTTTTATCATCAAACCCAGTTCTTTATTCAAAAAACTTATCACAATATGTAATTATTTTATGTTTATCTGTATTTTAGTATCTCCCTCCTGCACTAGAGAGCTTCCTAAAAACAAGGTTGAGGCCTGTTTGACTCACCATAATGTATTCAACGTCTAGGATGGAGCCTGACACATAGAAAATGTTCGGTGAATGTACAGCAACTATAAAAGGAAGTCTGGAAGGCAGACCAGCAAGAAGAGGAGTAAAGAGAGAAACAGAATGAGCACATTACAGTTACTTAGTACAGCTAGACTCTAGTCCCAAACCATCTGACTCCCAAACCCATACTCTTGGTCACTAGGCAGGATTGCTTCCTACTCTTAACAAACTTTCAATAGATGTTTGTTGACAAAATCCTCTCCTCAACTCTGCACGATACTGTGTAATAAAATTACAGCAAGCATAAAAGCCAATGGATATAGACCTGGACATAAGAAAGAGAATTACAGGAGAGTAAATTGCCAGAGAAGGACAGCTTTTGTCTTAATAAAAAGAGTATGGTTGATGAGACGACACCAACATACTGAACTTGTTTCAAAGGAAATAAAGGAAACATATGAAATAATTAAGTCTACTACAGGATGGGTGTATCACAGAATATGTGTGTGTGTGTGTGTGTGTGTGTGTGTGTGTGTGTGTGTTGTCTTCAAGATCAAATAACTGACAATAATTGACTAATCAAGTGAAGTATAATATAAAAATAAACAGATGGCAATGACTTGATAGTTATGGAGCAATACCAAGTTAAAATCGATAATTACTTCCAAATCTTTTATTTTTTTGGCACTAATGAACTCTGGCTCCAAAGTGCCATAAACTCAATCAACTTACCTAGAAGACATTCATTCACAATTACTGTACAACCTGTGATCTCTTGAGGAGTCGCCACACAAGGCAGAACGGAAAACCAGCATAGCAGGACATGTTCTTCAGATGGGTGAGGCATTTTGAAGACTATTTGATAGCACTTGATATTTGCCTTCTGAATATTCTTGGCCACTGCCAGTGAATGTAGGACTTATGGGAAAATGAGCAATCTCTTTCTTTAGTGACATGGGACTACTTTTATAACACACTTAAAGAAATTGCTAGATGTCCATTTTTAGTCTAGAAAGTGAATCAGGCCTGGACTTAACTTTTCTACCATTAAGTGATGATTCTAAACAGATGTTCAGCACAACATATTTTGTTACTGCAGACCTTAAATCCAGATTGCTGCCAGACAGAGACGATCATCTGGGATTTCTCTTTGAAAGTAAAAATTTACAAGCTTGCTTATATGTATGACTGTGCCTATATGGGAGAAAGATTATAGCTAATGCTATCAAACTGAATTATTAGTTGGGTTCATCTATCTCTGGTTGTAACTCTAAGTAAATTGCTACATGTCAATTCAGTTGTCCTGGAGAGAAAATTAGTTTAGCAACTATGCTATCCCTTTTAAGACAATTTATCATTCTGAAAAGGTATATAAATAATCAGTGAGTGTCACTGCATGGATTGCTTATTGTGCCCAAAATCAATGTAAGTTGATTTTATTTATTCATTCATCCAAATATTTCTTGAATACCTACTTTATACCAGACACTGAACTAAGAAACAGAGAAACAAAGATGCCTAAAACCAAGTCCCTGACGTAAAGGAGCATGCAGGCTAGCTAGCAGAAGAGAGACATGTATTCAACAACTATAATTCAAGGCAGTCAATGGTAATGTCCAGTTGTTCTTGCTTGCTGGAATGCTCTTAAACCCAAATCCTCCATTCAGTACCTGGAGGAAAATCCTATCCCTCCTTAAAGACTCATTTCAAATTATTCTTTCCCAGAGAAGCCTTCCCTAGTATTCCTCTTGCTCTCTGTGCCCAAACACATACAACCAAAGCCATTCCAGCATATTTAATTACTCCTTCTCTGTTCTCATAGCACTTTCCTCATAGTTTTACTGCAGTACTTATTATAATAATTTATATTTAGTTGTTTATATGTCATGCTCTCATTGTATTGTGAGTTCTTCCAGAGCAGTAATGAATTTTGTTCATCTCCATATTCCTAGTCACTAACACATGACCTGGCATATAGTAAGACTCGATAAAAGTTTGGTTTAGGGAAAAGGAATGAGAGAATAAGCAAACATACGAAAATCAAATTCTAGATAAAATGTTATGATAACACACTAGGAGGGAGTAATTCATTCCAGGGAGGTGGCTTCACAGACAACGTAACATTTGAGATGACCCTTGCAAAATGAGTAGTATTTGACAGATGTAGATGGGTGTTGGGAGAGTGGAGGGAAATGAAAAGGCAGAGCTCCTTAAGAATTTAAGAACTGAATTTATCATAGCAAAATAATGCTGTTAATTACACATGGTCTTTATCTAAACCAACTGGTTCATGTAAACAAGCCTAGCAGGAACTCTACTTGCTAACATTTTAACAGGCACTTTGAATTAATATATATTTTGAAAATAGTAATACTGTACTGTCCTTTAAAAAAAAACTGATAATTTAGATAATTCTCTCCCCTCCCCAAAAATTAGTCCAGAGTTTGGCTAGGTTGATACATTGTAAATTCTCATTTTTTGATCTCAGAATTCTTTATTAAGAATAATTCCTGATTCTCTTATGTTTCCCAGGACTGTAGAGCCAACGAGTAACCAAACTGTTGCAAGAAATTATTTTTGGCATGGGGGCCCACTCCTTCTAAACCTAGATGTTTCCTCTTGAAGTCATTCTGCAGCCATTAGAGAAAATCAGGGTGCAGATTCAATAATCTCAACAGGGGGTCCCTTCCAGCTATAACATTCCCTAAAACTTGTCTCACCTGGACTGGAGATTGGGAGTTCAGATGAACCAAATAATCAATATGCAAACTCCTGACCTGAAGGATATTTGATGCCCCATGTTTGTTTCCTTAGTAACATTTACAAGGAGGCTATTTCTAGCCATAATATGCCTTCATGGGAGAGCACTGAAAACTGGGTGTGAGGGCTAGAGTTTCTATCCATGGAGAAATCACCAGTTCTGAAATGTGACTTCTGACTATAGTAACAATTGCTTAAGGCCATTAGTCACTCTGTGTGGGGGGGGGGGGGGCGGAGTGGTTTTTGGATAAGATACATAGGCAGCATAGAAGAATGATACAAACTAATATTTCAGAAATAATGTTTTTGGACATTTGCATTTTCTTATTCTGACCATTTAGTTTCCAAAATAGCACTTTTATAAATAACCAGGCCAGGAATTATCCCTGATGTTCCCAGGGTAGAAGGATGTGATAGATGTTAACAAATAGCAAGCTACAATTAGAACAGAGTTGCCTTCAGGTAATTGGCAGGAGTGTACATGAGAGGTAGGAGAAAAGCCATGGAAAGATTTTTCTATGGAAATCAGTAATCAGAGGGAAATTTCCCAAAATAAGTCTTTCTGTGCTCCAATGACTTATGATTATATATCTCCCAACTATGCAGTATATACATGCACATGCACATGGTTATAACCCACTTCATTGTCTGCTTATGTCATCACTGCTCCTGGAATGTCTTTTCCCCTCTTTCTTCTTTATCTAATAACTACCCATCACTCAAGACATGTTATGTCGAAATCTGGCCCATTTGTTCAAATCCTATCTTCTCCATTACTCAAGCCACAGTAGCTTTTCATTCCTTTTTTTTTTTTTTTAAGATTTTATTTATTTATTTGACAGAGAGAGACACAGCAAGAGAGGGAACACAAGCAGGGGGAGTGGGAGAGGGAGAAGCAGGCTCCCTGCAGAGCAGGGAGCCCGATGTGGGGCTCGATCCCAGGACCCTGGGATCATGACCTGAGCCGAAGGCAGATGCTTAATGACGGAGCCACCCAGGCGCCCATCATTCCTTAAACTTCAGTAACATTTCTGGTCAATTCCATTTAATTCTTTGATTGTTTCTTAATTGTTTCACTGTAGATAATAAAGCATAGTGGCTAACAGTATATAACCTGGGTGACCTCGGACAATATATGTGATCTTTAAGTCTCTCATCTATTAGGGGTGCGTGGGTGGCTCAGTGAGTTAAACATCCGACTCTTGGTTTCAGTTCAGGTCATGATCTCATGGGTCATGGGATCCAGCCCCAAGTCAGGCTCCCGCTCAGTGGGGAGTCTGCTAAAAGATTCTCTCCCTCTGCCCCTCCCCCACTCTCACATGCGCACACTCTCTCTCTAAAATAAACAGATCTTTAAAAATAAAGTAAAAGCCTCTAATCTATTAAATGGAGATATAAATAGTCCCTCTCATTAGGTTGTTTTGAAAGTTAGAATAATGCATGCCAAGTGCTTTACCTAGCATATAGTGAGTGTTCAATAATTAGTGGTAGTAATGGATGGAGGTGGTGAGAGTAGTGATAATAGTAGTAATCAGTACCACCATCACTGGTCTCTTAAATTAGATTGGATAACCTTTGAAGGCAGGGACTATGTATTCTATCTGCTTATTCTCTGGTGTCTCCCTAATTCCCAAAATATTCAATTGGCTAATTTGATATCTGTTGATTGTATGTCTATTTCTATTCAATGTTACTGCCTCAAAGATATGAAATTACATCAAAAATATAACTTTTCATTTCTTATTGCTACTATGAAAGCCCTTGGATGATTTTTCTTGGTTTGCATGCATGGGTAGTTTGGATGGAAGCTGCTGAAGTAATTGTATGCAACTAGACTATGAGAAGAATAGGAAACATCCCAAGCTCCTATGGTATATACAGTTGGGAAAAAAACCCAGAAAACTATAAAACTCTGATGAATGAAATCAAAGAACTAAATAAATGGAGAGATATTTCATGTCCATGGATAGGAAGACACAATATTGCCAAGATGTCAGTTCTTCTCAACTTGATTTAATGCAATCCCCATCAAAATCCAAACAAGTTATTCTGTGGTATCAACAAACCGATGCTAAAATTTACATGGAGAGGCAAAAGGCTCAGAATACCCAACACAATATTGAAGAAGAACAAAGTTGGAAGGCTGATGCTACCCAACTTCAAGGTTTACTATAAAGCTACAGCAATCAAGCCAGTGTGGTATTGGCGAAATAATCGACAAATAGATGGGTAGAGTAGAATAGAGAACCCAGAAATAGACTACACAAATAGAGTCAACTGATCTTTGGCAGAGGAGTAAATGTAATACAATGGAGCAAAGACGGTCTCTTCAACAAATGTGCCAGAACAACTGGAAATCCACATGCAAAAAAAAAAAAAAATCTAGACACAGATTTTATACACATCACAAAAATTAACTCAAAATGGATCATAGACCTAAATGTGAAATGCAAAACTATAAAACTCCTAGAAGATAACATAAGAGAAAACCTAAAGGACCTTGGATATGGCGATGACTTTAAATACAACACCAAAGGCATGATCCATGACAGAAATTATTGATAAGCTGGAGTTCATTAAAATTAAAATCTTCTATTCTGCAAAAGACAATGTAAAGAGAATGAGAATACAAGCCACAGACTGGGAGAAAATATTTGCAAAATACATATCTGATAAAGGACTTTTATCTAAAATATACAAAGAACTCTTAAAACACAATAAGAAAAAAACCCAATTTAAAAACGGGTCAAAAAACTTTGATACCTCATTAAAGAAGATATACAGATGGTAAATACGCTTATGGAAAGATGCTCCACATTATGTATCATCAGGAAAATGCAAAGTAAAACAACAAATACCACTAGACACTTATTAGAGTGGCCGGAATCCAGAATACTGACAACACTAAATACTGGTGATGGTATGGAGTAACAGGAAATCTCATTTATTGCTGGTGGGAATGCAAAAATGGTACAGCCACTTTAGAAGACAGGTTGACAGTTTCTTATAAAACTAAACATGTTCTTACTGTACAATCCACTGATTGTACTGTTTGGCATTTACCCAAAGGAGGTGAAAACTTATGTCCACACAAAAATGTGCACATGGATGTTTATAGTAGTTTTATTCATAATTGTCAAAACTTGGAAACAACTGCAATGTCCTGCAGTAGGTAAATGGATAAATAAACTGTGGTGCATCCATATGATGGAATATTATTCAGGACTAAAAGGAAATGAGCTATCAAGCCATGAAAAGACATGGAGGAACATTAAATGCATACTACTGAGAGAAGCCAGTCTGAAAAGGCTACATGTTGTATGATTCCAACTATATGACATTATAGAAAAGGTGAAACTATGGAGATGGAATAAGATCAGTAATGGCCAGGGGTTGGGGGGCAGGGAGGGATGAATAAGCAAGCACAGAGGACTTTTAGGGCAGTGAAAATATTCTGAATGATGTATACATGTTATTATATATTTGTCCAAACCCATAGAACGTACAACACCAAGAGTGAACCCTAATGTAAACTATGGCTTTTGAGTGATTATGATGCATCAGTGTAGATCCATCAGTTGTAGCAAATGTGCCGCTCTGGTGCAGAATGTTGATAATGGGGGGCTGTGCATGTATGGAGGCAGGGGGCACATGTGAAATCTCTGTACCTTCTTAATTTTGCTGTGAACCTAAAATTGCTGTAAAAAAATAAAGTCTTCATTAAAAAAAAAAAAACGAGGGAAGGAAGGAACAGAGGGAGCAGAGAGAGAAAGAAAGAAACACACTAAAATGCCATCTGGTAAACTGCTTTCAAATTCTATGACTTCCTGCCAATTCAAGCCATATTGTTTTAACCCTTGTAAAGAGCTGGAATTAAGGCCCTATCTACCATTTGTCCATCAGTCCATTTCTGTAAAGAGTTTGCCAGTTTATGTTAAGCAAACTATATACTGAAACCTTAATACAACAAATTTTACTTGTCATTTCTCTTTAGCTGATAATAGTAGAACTCTGAATGTGGATTCCACTGCAATGACACTACCTATGTCTGATCCAACTGCATGGGCCACAGCAATGAATAATCTTGGAATGGCACCACTGGGAATCGCTGGACAACCAATTTTACCTGGTATGCTATTTTTAATCACGTCACAAGTGTTTCTTTTTATTGACCATGTGGTAATAAATATAACAGTATGACACAACTTATTTTGAAGTTGACATTTACCAGATTCTGCCTAGACTGTGCATTTTTGTAATATGAGCTTTATAGGCTGGGTGGCCAGTAGTTGCTAGTATACTCCCTGTTGCACTATGGGCAAGGTAGGGATATATCTGATGCAAGATATGGTCATTAAATATTTAAATAGCTCATTGAAATAAAAGACAACAGGATTTGGAAAGGAATTACAAAGTTTATCTAATTTTATAGATTTAGAGGAGACAGATAAACATGGAGCAGAAATGAGAATGGACTTAGACACCTCAAAAATCATGGATTCCTAAAGTGGGGGAAAGAAGATGGTGGGAACCATCCCAAAGTTGTTCACATTGAATAACTGTTCATATTTTTTTTTAAAGATTTTATTTATTTATTTGACACACAGAGAGAGACAGCTAGAGAGGGAACACAAGCAGAAGGAGTGGGAGAGGGAGAAGCAGGCTCCCGGCTGAGCAGGGAGCCCGATGTGGGGCTCGATCCCAGGACCCTGGGATCATGACCTGAGCCGAAGGCAGACGCTTAACGACTGAGCCACCCAGGCGCCCCTGTTCATATTTTTTTAAACATAGTAACCATTAAGAGAATGGACATGGTGTACTGATTCCATCTCCACTAAGGATAAAATCAGAAGAAAAATGCCACAGCATCTGAAGCATTTGGTTTAAACACAAAAAAAGTCTTCTGTGCTGTCAGAACTATTATTAACCATTAAAATGGATTTGTGAAGACATTAGGGAATTGCCGTTTCAGTGCTTTTAAAATATCCTAAACGTTAATATCTCCAGGTTCATTTAATTGTGATGCTACTTAAAAGAATGACAGAACCAAGCTGATCAAGTACCTTGCTACTCAAAGTATAATCTGCAAAACCTGGGAGCTGTTAAGAAGCCCAGAATCTGGGCGCCTGGGTGGCTCAGTCAGTTAAGTGTCTGCCTTCGGCTCAGGTCATGATCTCAGAGTCCTAGGATCGAATCCCACGTCGGGCTCCCTGCTCAGCAGGGAGCCTGCTTCACCCTCTGCTGCTCCCCCTGCTTGTGCTCTCTCTCTCTCACACTCCCTCTCTCTCTCAAATAAATGAACAAACTCTTAAAAAAAAAAAAAAAAAAAAAAAGCCCAGAATCTTAGGCCCCAGCCCAGACCTACTGAATCAGAAGCTGCATTTTAACATGATCCCCAGGTTATTCACAAACACAGTAAAGTTGAGAAATGGATCTAGAGTGATGCCACTTTGTTGTGCCATTTGTTTATATAGTTAGTGACCCCCACTCCCCAAAAAATAATTTCATAATTCCAGTTCAGATTTTGAATCCTTATAAGTTATAATGGGGACATGGTAGGGTAGGAAATGATGCTTAATAATCTTAATAATAAATTAAGAAATTTGGTTACATAGAAACTAGGAAACAAGCATAAAAGTAGCCAAATGTAAAGAAAAAAAATATGTGAATTAGAAATGGGTGGAGGGCAAAGGAGCTTGGATTCTATATATGGCAGAGGCAAAGAACTGTCCCACCAAACTATAATTCATGCTCTGGACTATCATTGACTAGATTGCATCCTACTCCATTAGACCAACCATGATTGAAATGAGCAACCAGGGATCCTTTGAGGGCCGAATGATTGGACCATAGATCTCCTTGGGTTTTGAATGACTAGTGGGGCCAATCTGGAATCAGCAGGTGCTATGACAGGAGCCAGTATTGCATAATAGTTAAGTGCTCAGACCCTAGAGTCAATCTGCCTGACTTCCAAGCCTGTTTCTTTCACTGCTTTATCTTGAGTAGTTAAATATCTTCTAGGAGACTCAATTCCTTCATTCATAAAATCAGACTAATAATACGTAACCCTTAGGGGTTTTGTGACAATTGTGCTTAGGACAATGCCTGGCACATTGTTAGTGCTCAAACATGTTGGCTATTAAAATACTTTAAAATCATTGTTAATATATTTTTTACAGATATTTCTAAAGGGTATAATAGGTCTTTAAATTTAGTTCTTCTTCGTTATTTCACTGTAATACAATTTAAACTAAAACATTATATATTATTTTATAGCTCCATATGGAGTGGTCCTGAGTCACAATCTCTTATAGTCTAGAGAGATTAGACAATCTGATTTGCCTTCCATTATTACCAGTTTATAGAAATCTGAACTGTGTGGGTATATGTCCTGGGAAAAATGTTGAGGCCAGATCTGCTCTGATGCCAAGGGAACTCTATGTTATTTATATCAGATAATTTGTAAATTACCACATCTAAACATAAATCTATGCTCACACAGTAATCTTTGATGCTTAGCTACCCATCTATAATGTGAAGGAAGAAAGGCTTAGCATAGAGAGTAAAAAAATCATCCAAACCATCATTATAGGCCCAAAGCCTATGCTGGGGACAATAACAGGCCTAAAAAACTAGGTAGGTTTTCTTAACAGTAACTCAGAGGGCTATTCCTACAGAGAGGGTATCTTGCTTAGTATTTAACAGCATAGGCCTCAAAGACAGACTGCTTGGGTTTGGATCCTTGCTGTGCCACTTCCTAGCTATATGACCTCTCACCAGTTACTTGACCTGTCTGTACCTCAGTTCCCTCATCTGTAAAATGGGAATAACTATAGTATCTACTTCATAGGATTGCTGTGAAGATTAAATAATATGCTTATCCCAATGTTTGGCATATAATAAGCACTCCATAAAGGTTAACCATCATCATTATTATTACTATTAGTAGTACTATATGCTCTTTAAGATAAAGGAAATACTAACATACTTCCTTCAAATGGCTGCTAAGCTGCCACTTAAATTGAAAGCATTTGGGTGCCATGCAGCCACTGTCAGCTCTAATGAGTATTCCTCACATCCACCTCCAACCAGACATTTGAAAAGTCAAGAGTAATTTTAATTTCTACTTCTAGCCCTCTTTATCTATATCCTATTTTCTTAAGCACTATGAAGAAATAGATTCTCAGGGTCCCCTTCAACTTTGTGTTTCAATGATCTTTAGCTATGCTCTACGGAAAGTTATTTGACTTTTTGGAAACCAGATCTTAGAAATGCAGATATATTTTTAAGATTTATATATCTATTTATTTGAGAGAGAGACAGAGCACATGAGAAGGGGGAGGGGCAGGGGGAGGAAGAGAGAAGCAGACTTCCCGCGGAGCACAGAGCCCCACACCAGGCTCTATCCCACCACCCTGCGATCATGACCTAAGCTGAAATCAGGAGTTGGATGCTTAACTGACTGAGCCATCCAGATATACTGATATTTAGTTTAGTAGTGCCCTTCTTGTCTTAAACAAGGCAGAGGATCATGGGGGAAGAAAGGAAAAAATGAAATGGGACGAAACCAGAGAGGGAGACAAACCATCAGAAACTCTTAATCTAAGGAAACAAACTGAGGGTTGCTGGAGTGGAGGGGGTTGGGGGGATGGAGTAGCTGGGTGATGGACATTGGGGAGGGTATGTGGTATGGTGAGCGCTGTGAATTGTGTAAGACTGATGAATCACAGACCTGTACCCCTGAAACAAATAATACATTATATGTTAATAAAAAAAAGACCTGGAACACAATAGGTGCATAATAAATATAAAAAAAAATACATGGGACAATAGTATTGGGCTGAGACATACTTTGTGAAGCTATCTGTAAAATCACTTGAGTTTTGGGTGAACTAATTTTTTCTCCTCTGTATTATTTTAAGAAGTCAGTTTAACCATGAGGTTAGAACATCGGTTCTGGATCTGGATTGCCTAGGTTCAAATAAATCTGTGTTCTACCATTAAGTAGCTGTGTAAACATTAGCAAGTTACCTAACCTCTCTAGGCCTCAGTTTCTTCATCTGTAAAACAAAGATATAATAGCACCTATGTCATAGGGTTGTTGTGAAGATTAATGAGTTAATACATTAAAGTCCTAGAATGATGCCTGGTTCACAGTAATCTCTCAGTGAACTTAGCTACTATTATTGTCTCAAGTTCACATCTGATACATGGCTCACAAAAAATTGAATTATGGCTCATTTGTATTCTTAGCAACGGTGAAGGGTAACAAATGCAGAAATGAAATCTTCCCCAGGAGAGGTGCTGGACAATGGCGCCACTGACTGCTCCCTGTAAATCTGAGGGGGTGTCCACAGAAATGGAAGGTTGGCACCACACTCCAATGCTGCGTACCCTTCTTCTTGCCCAGGTTTTGGGAAAGGGTGCCTGTTATCTTTATTATGTAATGTTTTAACCGAATGGGCTAAAACATCCCCAATCCTCTCTCGGCCCCTCGAGATTCCTTAAAATGGAAATGGCAGACAGCCACGTGGAACTGTTCCCCAAGGTCACCCACTGATGGCTCAGTAATCAACTACTTTTCTGCCCCTTAGGTTTCCTACCAAGACAGCAGACCTTTTTTTGTGTGCTGTTTCATCTGGCCTGTGACAATAGAAAAGGCTTTTGGCATTGATGAAAAACAAATGATACATAAGCTTCCTTGACTTGCCCTAGAGAGCTCAAATCCATACTGTCATGGAAGCTGAGTCTCTTGGACACATACTTGTCATCAGGGCAGTGTCTGGCTTATTATGTTCATTAAGTGGGGAGCAGAGACAGGCCATCTCTGGGTTTTGGTTTGGAGCTCCCTTTCATCTAACATGGTGTTTTGTACAGCTGCTATTCAATAAAGTTAATCCACAATGATGGCAGATTAGAAGGTCCCCTCTGGCTGGCAGTTGTCTTTCCTGCAAGAGTATTTGCTTTTCCAAGCTGGTCAAATAAGACTAATGTTAGTTTTCACATGAAGAGAGGGACCAAAAAGAGTCAGGCCTTCTGTTTAAGGAGCATCATTCAGCCCATCATTGCAGATGAATCCAAGGATGGACAGATTAAGGAGTACTCATTGAATACTGTGTGCTGCTTCCTTTATTTTCCCCTCAGTTAAAATATCCTTAGCATCCAAATGTGGAGCCTGTGAAGTCCCAAAGGAGAAGTGTCTCTCCTTATGGTGTCTCCACTTTATTGACTATGTCACTTCCATAATAGGAGATGTTGGAAAGTATGGACTTATGGACCTTATTCCCAGAGCAAGACACTGCCCATCCACGGGCGTTGTCATTTTTAAGAAGGCAGTTCTCAGGGTGCCTGGGTGGCTCAGTCAGTTAAGCATATGCCTTTGGCTCAGGTTGTGATCCTGGGGTCCTGGGATTGAGTCCCCCATCAGGCTCCCTGCTCAGCGGGGAGTCTGCTTCTCCCTCTATTTCTGCCACCCCCACTCATGCTCGCTCTCTCTTGCTCTTTCTCGCTCTCTCTCAAATAAATAAATTCTTTTTTTTTTTTTTTAAAAAGGCAGTTCTCACTGAACCCAGAAGGCCAACTCTGATGGGAACAGAAAGAAAGAATGAGGATGTGTGACACATGACAGGCCACTGCTCTACAAGCTCCCCAAGGAGAGCCAGACTTGTGCTTTCATTATATTTAATATCTTCCACAAAAAGAATATGCCTTCAGTGGCAGATAAGGTTGAAATCCTGAGAAAGGAGAGCACTGTTCATCAGCATGGTGGACACTTCACTGAAAGCCAATGATATATAAAACACTATAACAAATAGAATTAGTACCTCCGTAAAACAAGCTTAACACTTACCCAGTGATGGTACTCTCAAGACTCCCCATGGAAATTATTACAAAGAGTGGCCAAGTGAGATCATTTGCACATTCATTCATACAAGAAATATTTACTGAGGTCTGCTATATGCAAGGTACTGTGAGAAGCCCTGCGGATAAAGCAATGAACAAAAAAAGATAAGATGGGGTGCCTGGGTGGCTCAGTCGTTAAGCGTCTGCCTTCAGCTCAGATCATGGTCCCAGGGTCCTGGGATCAAGCCCCACATCGGGCTCCCTGCTCAGCCAGGAGCCTGCTTCTCCCTCTCCCACTCCCCCTGCTTGTGTTCCCTCTCTCGCTGTGTCTCTCTCTGTCAAATAAATAAATAAAATCTTTAAAAAAAAAAAAAAAGATAAGATTCCTGCCCACATACTGCCTTCAGTACTTTTAGAACCCCCATATTTTCTCCCTAATGCAGCTCATACATCTCATGTATGAGATGCCTCTTGAATGACAACTCAGAGGCTTCCTATCTATTTTGTTCATTTGTGCTTTTATTCAGCCATCCATTCATTAAAAATATATTGAACTAGGGTCCAGGGGATCAAAATGGGCATGGCTCAATCCTTGCCTTCAAGCTCAAAGTCCAGTAACAGAGGCAGGCAAGTCAATATCACAACACTACAGTGTAACAAATGTCTTAGTTAGAAACATGTACAAAAGTACTGTTTTAGCTAGAGTGGGATGAGAGAGAGTGATAGGTAGGTGGTCATGGTCTGGGAATGTTCACAGAAGTGGTAATATTTGAGCTCAGTGACCAGGGATATATAGAAATGTGGCAGGTGGGAAAAAAAGAGCTAAGAATGATCCAGGAAGAGGAAATAATGCATCAATGACTGGAAAGTATGCAAGAGTATATGGTATGGGGGCAATGGTTAAATGTTGAGTGGAATTACATCACCCCATTCCATAAAGACTTTAAGGCAGCTTATAAGTAAGGTTACAATAAAAGAGAAAAATTACAAGTAAAATAAACCAGCATCTAAGAAAATATAAACGAATATCAAAGGTGAAGACCAGGTAGGGAGGTTAATTAGAATTCATATGTATAGGTCATAGGATCCTACTCAATTTCTAAAGTTGAGCTGTACCTGTGACCAGGTAGCCAAAACAAAAAGGGAAACCTAATTAGCTACATAATTTGCATTTTCCATGAAGAAAAAAATATACCAAACCTCAGAGAAGTCAAACTTTTCATACCCCTTCACAATTTTGTGTGTGTTGGACATTTTTGTTCTGAAAGAATCTTTTCATACAGAGCTTCATATATAGGAATGGACACTAGTGAGGAGCTTGAGTGATTTCTGAAGCCCAAAGATGGGTGTGTAGCCCAGGACTAGTCAATATTACTTTTCCTAGTTTGCTGCAAAATATAAGAACTAAAAATATAGTGATTTTTACCTAAAGCTAAATTTGCTCAATTGAAAGAACTGTTCTTTATTCTGAGATTATAGACTTTCTGCATTTTTGGTTTTAAAATGTTCTATCTTTTTTTTTTAATTTAATTTAATTTTATTATGTTATGTTAGTCACCATAAAATACATCATTAGTTTTTGATGTAGTGATCCATGATCCATTGTTTTCATATAACACACAGTGCTCCATGCAGTATTATGCCTTCCATAATACCCATCACCGGGCCAACCCATCCCCCCAGCCCCCTCCCTCTAAAACCCTCAGTTTGTTTCTCGGAGCCCATAGTCTCTCATGGTTCGTCTCCCCTTCCAATTCCGCCCCCCTTCATTTTTCCCTTCCTTCTCCTAATGTCCTCCATGCTATTCCTTATGTTCCACAAATAAGTAAAACCATGTGATAATTGACTTTCTCTGCTTGACTTATTTCACTTAGCATAATCTCCTCCAGTCCCATCCATGTTGATGTAAAAGTTGGGTATTCATCCTTTCTGATGGCTGAGTAATATTCCATTGTATATATGGACCATATCTTCTTTATCCATTCATCTGTTGAATGGCATCATGGCTCTTTCCACGGTTTGGCTATTGTGGACATTGCTGCTATGAACATTGGGGTGCATATGGCCCCTCTTTTCACTACATCTGTGTCTTTGGGGTAAATACCCAGTAATGCAACTGCTGGGTCATAGGGTAGCTCTATTTTTAATTTTTTGAGGCACCTCCACACTGTTTTCCAAAGTGGCTGTACCAACTTGCATTCCCACCAACGGTATAAGAGAGTTCCCCTTTCTTCACAACCTCTCCAACATTTGTTGTTTCTTGCCTTGTCAGCTTTTGCCATTCTAACTGTTGTGACGTGGTATCTCAATGTGGTTTTGATTTGAATGTCCCTGATGGCTAATGATGATGAACATGTTTTCATGTGTCTGTTAGCCATTTGTATGTCTTCTTTTGAGAAGTCTCTGTTCGTGTCTTCTGCCCATTTTTTGACTTGATTATTTGTTTTTTGGGTGTTAAGTTTGAGATCTTTATAGATCTTGGAAATCAGTGCTTTGTCTATAGTGTCATTTGCAAATATCTTCTGCCGTTCTGTGGGTTGCCTCTTTGTTTTGTTGACTGTTTGCCTTGTTGTGCAGTTTTTTATCTTGATGAAGTCCCAGAAGTTCATTTTTGCTTTTGTTTCACTAGCCTTTGGAGATGTATCTTGAAAGAAATTGATGGATTCCTGTCTCACATTGAGATCTTTCATCCATTTTGAGTTTACCTTTGTGTATGGTGTTAGAGAATGTTCGAGTTTCATTCTTCTGTATATAGCTGTCCAATTTTCCCAACACCATTGATTGAAGAGACTGTCTTTTTTCCATTGCATATTTTTTTCTACTTTGTCAAAGATTATTTGACCATAGAGTTTAGGGTCCATATCTGGGTTCTCTATTCTTGGTCTATATGTCTGTTTTTGTGCCAGTACCATGCTGTCTTAGTGATCACTGCTTTGTAATATAGCTTGAAATCAGGCAACGTGAAGCCCCCAGCTTTGATTTTCTTTTTCAACATTCCTTGGCAGTTCTGGGTGTTTTCTGATTCCATACAAATTTTAGGACTGTTTGTTCCAGCACTTTGAAAAATGTCATTGGAATTTTGATCGGGATGGCGTTGAAGGTGTAGATTGCTCTGGGTAGCATAGACATTTTAACAATGTTTATTCTTCTGATCCATGAGCATGGAATGTTTTTCCATCTTTTTGTGTCTCCTTCAATTTCTTTCATTAGTGTTCTGTAGTTCCTAGAGTATAGATCCTTTACCTCTTTGATTAGGTTTATTCCGAGGTATCTTATGGTTTTTGGTGCTATTGTAAATGGAATCGTTTCTTTAATTTCTCTTTCTACAGTTGCATTGTTAGTGTATAAGAAAGCAACTGATTTCTGTGCATTGATTTTTGTATCCTGCCACATTACTGAATTGCTGTATGAGTTCTAGTAATTTAGGGGTGGAGTCTTTTGGATTTTCCACATAAAGTATCATGTCATCTGCGAAGAGAGAGAGTTTGACTTCTTCTTTGCCAACTTGAATACGTTTTATTTCTTTTTGTTGTCTGATTCCTGTTGCTAGGACTTCTAGTAGTATGCTGAACAATAGTGGCGAGAGTGGGCATCCTTGACGTGTTCCTGATCTGAAGGGAAAGGCTCTCAGCTTTTCCCCATTGAGGATGATATTTGCTGTGGGTTTTTCATAGATGGATTTTATGAACTTGAGGAATGTTCCCTCTATCCCTATACTCTGAAGAGTTTTAATCAGGAAAGGATGCTGTATTTTGTCAAATGCTTTTTCTGCATCAATTGAGAGGACCATATGGTTCTTCTTTCTCCTCTTATTAATGTGTTCTGTCACATTGATTTGTGAATGTTGAACCACCCTTGCATCCCGGGGATAAATCCCACTTGGTCGTGGTGGATGATCCTTTTAATGTATTGTTGGATCCCATTAGCTAGGATTTTGTTGAGAATTTTGGAATCCATTTTCATCAGGGATATCAGTCTGAAATTCTCCTTTTTGATGGGATCTTTGCCTGGTTTGGGGATTAAGGTAATGCTGGCCTCATAGAATGAGTCTGGAAGCTTTCCTTCTGTTTCTATTTTCTGAAACACCTTCAGGAGAATAGGTATTATTTCTTCTTTGAATGTTTGGTACAGTTCCCCGGGGAATCCATCAGGCCCTGGACTCTTGTTTCTTGGGAGGTTTATATCACTGCTTCAATCTCATTACTGGTTATTGGCCTATTCAGGTTGTCAATTTCTTCTTGTTTCAGTCTTGGCAGTTCATAGGTCTCGGTAAGGTATCCATTTCTTCCAGGTTGCTTAATTTATTGGCATATAGTTGTTGATAATAATTTCTAATAATTGCTTCTATTTCCTTGATGTTAGTCGTGATCTCTCTCCTTTCATTCATAATTTTATTAATTTGGGTCCTTTCTCTTTTCTTTTGGATAAGTCTGGCCAGTGGTTTATCAGTCTTATTAATTCTTTCAAAGAACCAACTTCTAGTTTCATTGATCTGATCTACTGTGTTTCTGGTTTCTAATTCATTGATCTCTGCTCTAATCTTAATTATTTCCCTTCTAATGCATGGCTTAGGCATCATTTGTTGCTTTTTCTCTAGTTCTTTAAGGTGTAAAGTTAGTTGGTGAATTCGGGATTTTTCCATTTTTTTCAGTGAGGCTTGGATGGCTATGTGTTTCCCCTTTAGGACCGCCTTTGCAGTATCCCATAGGTTTTGGAGCACTGTGTTTTCATTCTAATTGGTTTCCATGAGTTGTTTAAGTTCTTCTTTGATTTCCTGGTTGCCCAAATATTCTTGAGCAGAGTAGTCCTTGGCTTCCAAGTGTTTGAATTTCTTCTAAATTTTTCTTGTGATTGAGTTCCAGTTTTAAAGCATTGTGGTCTGAGAATATGCAGGGAATAATCTCAGTCTTTTGTTATCGGTTGAGACCTGATTTGTGACCCAGTATGTGGTCTATTCTTGGGAAAGTTCCATGTGCGCTCAAGAAGAATGAGTATTCTGTTGTTTTAGGGTGGAATGTTCTCTATATATCTATGAGGTCCATCTGGTCCAGTGTGTCATTCAAAGCTCTTGTTTCCTTGTTGATTTTCTGCTTAGATGATATGTCTATTGCTGAGAGTGGAGTATTGAGGTCTCCTCCAATTAATGTATTATTATCAATATGACTCTTTATTTTGGTTAACAGTTGGCTTATGTAGATGGCTGCTCCCATGTTGGGGGTGTAGAGATTTACAATTATTAGATCTTCTTGTTGGATAGACCCTTTAAGAATGATATAGTGTCCTTCTGTGTCTCTAACTACAGTCTTTAGATTAAAATCTAATTTGTCTGATATAAGAATTGCTACCCCAGCTTTCTTTTGAGGTCCACTGGCATGGAAGATGGATCTCCATCCCTTCACTTTCAGTCTGGATGTATCTTTAGGTTCAAAATGAGTCTCTTGTAGACAGCATATGGATGGGTCCTGTCATTTTATCCAATCTGCAACCCTGTGCCAATTTATGGGAGCATTTAGGCCATTCACAATGAGTGATTATTGAAAGATATGAATTTATTGTCATCATGTTGCCTGTGAAGTCCTTGTTTTTATAGATTGTCTCTGTAAATTTCTGTTCTATATCACTCTTGGGGTCTTTCAACTTTTATAGAACCCCCCTTAATATTTCTTGCAGGCCCGGCTTAGTGGTCACATATTCTTGGAAGCTCTGCATCTCTCCATCCATTCTAAATGACAGCCTTGCTGGATAAAGTATTCTTTTTTTTTTTTTTTTTTTTTA